>NC_134091.1:109395464-109711020 GCF_000715075.1 Nicotiana tabacum | reverse complement strand
TTGACCATAACGGGTCATGAATGCCATCTTTAGAATATCTGAATCCTGAATTTTTAACTGGTGATACCTAGATCTCAAATCAATTTTGGAGAACACCCTCGCTCTTTGAAGCTGATCAAATAAATCATCAATACGTGGCAAATGATACTTATTCTTGATTGTAACTTTGTTCAACTGCTAGTAGTTGATGCATATTCGCATAGTACCATCTTTATTTTTCACAAATAGATCTGGCGCACCCCAAGGCAACACACTAGGCCTAATAAACCCCTTATCAAGAAGTTCCTGAAGATGCTCTTTCAATTCCTTCAATCCAGCTAGTGCCATACGATACGGAGGAATAGAAATGGGATAAGTACCCGGCACCAAGTCAATACCGAAATCAATATCCCTATCAAGTGGCATACCCGACAAGTCTGCAGGAAATACATTCGGAAAGTCTCATACTACCAGTACAGAATCAATTGTAGAAGTGTTTGCATCAACATCTCACACAAAGGCCAAATATGACAAACACCCATTCCCAACCATCCGTTGGGCCATCAAGTAGGAAATTAGCCTGTTGGGAATATAATCTAGAGAACCTCTCCACTCAACCTTCAGTAATCCCGGTATCGCCAACGTCATTGTTTTTGTGTAACAGTCCAGAATAGCATGACATGGAGACAACAAATCCATAGCCAAGATTATATCGAATCAACCATACTAAGCAATAAGAGATCCACTCTAGTCTCCAGTACCCCAATAGTTACCATACACGACCGATACACATGGTCCATAATAATAGTATCGCCCACCACCGTAGATACATGAACACGTGAAACTAAGGACTAGCGGGGCATATCCAGATAAGGAACAAAATATGATGAAACATACAAATATGTGGAACTAAGGTTAAATAATATAGAAGCTTCCCTGTGGCACACTGAGACAATACATGTGATCATTGCATCCGAAGAAATGGCATCTGGCTTGGTAGGAATAGCATAGAATCGGTCTTGATCGCCACCTGATCGACCTTCCCCTCTTGGGCGACCCCTCGTTGCCTAAGCCCCACCCCGAGCTGGTTGTGTGGGTGGTGAAGCAATCGGTGCAGGAGTCGTATCCTGACTCCTCTACTGAAATGGATCTCGTGAAAGGAGGGGACAATATTTCCTCACATGACCCAGCTCTCCACACTCATAGCAATCCCTCTCGAAGAATGGTGGCGAGTTTTGAGGTGGACCTCGAGAACCAGAAGTACCCGGTATATATGAACCCTGAACTGATGGTTCACGAGATGAACTCTGAGCTAGAAGTGCACTAAGAGAAGAATGACTCGGTCAAGCACTCTATGAACCATGGCTAGCTGATGCGCCACGATGAGCTGGATGAGCCATCTATACGGGCATATAAGGTCGACCCCTGCTGTGATAGGGTTGTCCCCGAGAAGGAACACCGCTGGATTTACCCAGACCATAAGACCTCTTGGCCTCCCTTTCCTCACGCTCCTGAGTATGGACCATTTCTAGTCGTCGAGTACTATGAACCACCTCGTCAAATTTAGCACCTGCTATATTTACCAGAGTCATAACAAAACGGAACTGCTGGTTAAGGCCATTAATGAACCTCATGATCTTCTCCCTCTCAGTGGGAACCAACCAAACTTCATAATGAGTCAATTCTGAAAACTGCATCTCATACTGAGTCACGGACAGGTCCTCCAGATGTAAATACTCAAATTTCCTGTGCAATTCCTCTCTGCGGGTTTGTGGCACAAATTTCTCCATAAATAATACTGAGAACTCATGCCATGATAGTGGTGCTTCACCAACTGGTCTGCTCCTCTCCTAAGTCTCCCACAATTTGAAGGCTACTCCGGTCAGCTAAAAAGTAGTAAATGAGACCCCACTGATCTCCAGAATACCCGTTGTACGAAGCATCTGTTGGCATCTGTCCAAGAAATACTGAGCATCCTCTAACTTGGTTCCACTGAAAGTTGGAGGACGGAGTCTCCCAAACTTTTCTAATCTCTTCTGCTCTTCGTCATTCATAATAGGACCTACCTGGCCCTAAGTAGCTACAATCGGCTGGACTGGTAGTGCTCTCGGTATCTGAAGTCCTTACACTACCTGCTCTAGAGTACGGGCAACAGGGGTCTGAGTACCTCCCCCGTCTTGAGAATTCGATGGTGCGGCCTGAGAATTTGATGGTGCGGCCTGAGCCAAAACCACCTGATCAAGGCCAATGCAAAATGTCAATATCTAGGCCAAAGCCTCCTGAAGGCATGGAATCACAATAGGCATAGATGGTGCCTGAGCTGGCCCCGCCGACTCAACTATATCTGGAACCTGCTCATGAGGTGGAGAAACTAGTGGTTCCACATGTGTGGCTTCAACTGTTGTACAAACTACACCTCGACCTCTACCACGGCCCCGGCCTCTCGCGGCCCTAACTGGTGGCACTGGTGGTTGGCCGTCCAATCCGGTAGTACGTGTCCTCACCATGTGTGAGAGAATAGAATAACAAAAATGTAGTTTCTGGAATCAACACTGTTGCACGACAGAATACAAGAAAGTGAAATTTTCCTAAGGGTTCGGCAACCTCTCAAACATAAGTAGAAACGTCTCTGTACCGATCCGCAAGACTCTTCTAAATCTGCTCATGACTCGTGAGACCTATGTAACTTAGGTTCTGATACCAACTTCTCACGACCCAAAATACGCATGTCGTGATGGCGCCTATCTCAATACTAGGCAAGCCGACAACCTCAATAAACCACAACAATCTTTTAAGTTTGAAAACATAATATTTAAATTCAATATAAAAATCTCACAAATACTGATATAAAACACTCCCAAAATTCGGTGTCACTGAGTACATGAGCATCTACATGAAAACATAGTCTGAGGGATACAATCACTATCTGAAAATGTAGGACAGTACAAATAACTAAAAGGAAAAATGAGTCACGATCTGTAGACGTCAAACAGCTACCTTACTAGTCTCCAACAAAAAACTCCACAAATCTAGCAACCGCAGTATCCAGAAGTACTTGGATCTTCACATGAGGTGTAGAGTGTAGTATGAGTACAACCAACTCAATAAGTAACAAGACTAACCTTTGGGCTGAAAGTAGTGACGAGCTCAACATGTACAGTCCAGTATAGAAATACCAATACAAATATTGTAGGCATTCTTTCAAGTTCAACAGTTAAACTCAGTACAAGTAAAATAGATCAATTCTACATGATATGAGGAATATGACATCTCTATATCTACATGCCAATATACATACTGTATGTGATGCACCTTAGTGAAAACTCCATGTACTCACAATCTAAAATACTCAATCACTCAGTACTATATATGGCCAATCCAGCCCAGGGAAGATCCATTCCAAATATATATATATATCCATCAACTGACAGTCAGTCACTCAGTACTATATAAGGCCAATCTAACCCGGGGGAAGATCTATCCCCAAATATAAATAATTCAGACAAGATCTATATCCAAGAAAAATCCATCCCTCAAATAAATAAATAAATAAATAAGACAACTCCATGTCCTGGGAAGTACATCCCAAATATAAACATCAACTGCGCTCCCTGTAGGGGATGCAGATTTTAGAGGGGCTCCTGCAGCCCAAGCGCAACATAAAGCCAATATGGCCTACTGCGGCGTGTTGTACGATTCCATAATAATAAAGCCTATAAGTCATGTTGCGGTGTGCAGCCCCGATCCATATAATAATAATAAATATAAAGTCAATAAGGCCTGCTACGGCGCGCAGCTCGATCCCATAAATATCCTCGCAATGGATGAACATGACTGAGTATGAAATGTACATTTTACAATAATTAATTCAACAGCCACACGACCCTATGGGTCCCAAAATATTGGCACCTAGCCTAAACATGATCTTTAATACTAGCCTCAGCTCAATTTTTCTAACACGTGGTGAATATGCGGATAATAACATGATTTTTTTAATTTTACAACTCCACATAATTTGTTTAAGTCACAATTTCTATGGTGTACACCTACACGCCTGTCACCTAGCATGTGTGTCACCTTCATACAATTCACATGATACGTAATTCAAGGATGTATACCCTCAGAACCAAGTTTAGAGGTGTTACTTACCTCAAACCGTGAAATATTTTATTCGAATGCGCCTTTGCCTCACGAATCGGCCCCCGAAAGCCTCGAATCTAGTCATAAGTAATTCGATACAGTCAACACAAAGTGTAGGAATTAATTCCATATGCAAATACTAATTTCCAACAAAATCCAAAATTTAACTCAAACATCGTCAGTGGGGCACATATCGTAAAACCCAACAAAAGTTATAAAATATGAACGCTCATACAACCACGAGTCTAACCATACGAAATTTACCAAATTCCGACATCAACTCGACCTCCAAATCTTAAATTCTTATTTTGAAATCCTAGGTCCAAATCCTCGAATTTCACCTCAAAATCACGTAATCTAGTCAAAATACTCAATGATAATTCGATATTATTGACTAACAATGATCGTAAGTGACTTACCTCAAGTTTTCCCGTAAATTCTCTCTGAATATTCGCCTCAACCCGTGTTTGGAATGTCCAAAAATGAGAAAATCTCGGACCCCTCTATTTTTGTACACTGCCTAGAGGTTCCGCTTCTGCGAAATTTTAAACCGCATCTGCGGTTCTACTTTTCTGGTGAAGCTTCCGCTTCTGCGACTGCCTTCGCTTCTGCAGACTCGCTTCTGTGAAGAAACGTCCGCTTCTGTGGTCCACTCCCTCATTAGCCCAGACCGCATCTGCGACCATTTTGTCGCTTCTGCAATCGTGCTTCTGAGAGGCTTTGTTCGCTTCTGTGATTCCATACTTGCTTCTGCGAGCTCGTCCCTGCGTGATAGTTTCCGCAAGTGCGGTTGAATCAGTAGGCAGAAATTCCCAGCTTTGTTCTAAGTCCAAATTTGACCTATTAACCATCCGGAACTCACCCGAGGCCCCCGGGACCTCAACCAATTAAACCAATAAGTCCCAAAATATCATACGAACTTAGTTGAAGCCTCAAATCACATCAAACAACGCTAGAAACACAAATCATACCCCAATTCAAGTTTAATGAAACTAAGAAATTCAAACTTCTACATTCGATGTCGAAACATATCAAATCAAGTCTGATTGACCTCAAATTTTGCACAAAAGTCATAAATGACATAACGGACCTATAAATATTTTCAAAACTAGTTCCGACCCCGATATAAAAAGTCAACTCCTCGGTCAAACTTCCAAACTTAAATTTTCTATTTTCTCCATTTCAAACCCAATTAAGCTACGGACTTCCAAATAATGTTCCGGACACTCTCCTAAGTCTAAAATCACCACACGGAGCTATTAATATTATCAAAACTCTATTCCGAAGTCGTTTACACATAAATCAACATCCGGGCAACTATTTCAACTTAAGATTTAAATCTTGGAACTAAGTGTTCCAATTCATTCTAAAACCTCCACGACAAGTCACAAAACTATAATTTAACACAGGATTAGCAGTAAATAGGGGAATGGAGCTGTAATACTCAAAATGACCGGTCGAGTTGTTACATGTGTCTTTATAGGGAAGCCAAACGAAGATCCAAATACACATCTAATAGACTTCTAGGAGATTATGAACACATTTCAATAAAATGGTGTGTCACAAGATGCAGTGTACTTAAGGCCATTCCCCTTCACACTTAAAGATGATGCAAAACACTTAAAGATGATGCTTTCCCACTGGATCAATTAGAACTTGGCAGGAGATGACCAGAAAATTCCTTGATAAATATTTCTCCTCAGCTAAGAAGGGCAAGTTTAGAAGAAAAATCCATAACTTCTGCCAAAAAGATACATAAATTATTTTTGAAGCATGGGAGAGGTTTAAGGAGATTGTTTGGAAGTGTCAACATAGCGAAATTAAACTCTGGATGCAACTCCAGGACTTTTGGGATAGATTGACACCGACCTCACGTAGAACATTGAGCAATGCAGCAGGAGGCCCATTGATGAAGAAGACTCCAGAGGAGATAGTCACAATTCTTGATGAGTTATTTGAAGATTCTAATCAATGGCCCTCTGAGAGTATGGAAAGAAGAAGATCAACTGGTGTTCACTGGGTTGATGCTAATGCATCTGTACAGGTACAACTTGATGCTATGGCCAAAGAGATAAGGAAGCTGACCTTAGCCTCGATACAAAGTGAGACTCACGTAGATTGTGATATATGTGGAAGAGGACACCCTATTCATGAGTGTCAAGCCTCAACTGAGGAAGTAATGTTGTGGGAAACTACAATTTCAATGCAATGGGTCAGAGGCACCCCGGTTTTTCATGGAATTCACCTGGAGGTACTGCGAATGCTTGGAAGCAAAATAACTCTAGACCGCAAGGACAAGGAGCTACAGCATACCAAAATCAGTAGAGGCAGCAATTTCAGCCTCAACATCCCATTCAGTCTGGTTTAGAGGATCTAATGAAGGCTTTCATTATCACAACAGATGAGAGAATGGACGCTCATGGAGCAGCTATCAAAGAATTGGGCACTGGTTTGCGAAACCTGGAGAGACAAGTGGGACAGATTGCAACAATATTATCTGAGAGAGTTTTAGACACTCTCCCCACTGACACTGAAAAGAATCCCAAAGAAATAGTGAATGTTATAACTCTAAGAAGTGATCAAGTGTTGAAAGATCTCACCTCGATCCAAAATGAGATGATACTTGAAAAAGAAAGTGGGGAGCAACTAAAGAATGATGTTGATAAAAAGAAGAAAGGCCCGATGAAAACTGAGAAGAAGAAGAAAGAAGAACACTCAAGAAGGAAGAAAACTCAAGAAGGGAGGAACTTGAGAAGAGCGAGCATATGTCTGCTTTACCTTTTCCCCAAAGGCTATATAGAGAAAAGTTAGACAAGCAATTTGAGAGATTTCTGGATGTGCTGAAACAGGTTCATGTAAACTTACCATTTACAGAAGTGCTCTCATAAATGCCTATTTATGCCAAATTTATGAAGGAGATCCTAACAAAGAAGAGGAAGATAGAGGAGACCTCAGTGATCAAGCTCACAGAGTATTGTAGCGTGATATTGCAAAACAAACTCCCACAAAAGTGTGGAGATCCAGGGAGTTTTACTATACCTTGCTCATTAGGAACTATCAATTTTGATAAATATTTTTGTGATTCTTGTGCCTCAATTAATTTAATGCCTCTATCTATTTACAGAAAACTAGAGAAGGAGATCTGAAAGATAAGGTCTGCACCAATATCTTTGCAGCTGGCAAACCAAACTACTTTAATACCCGAGGGGATACTGCAAGATGTGTTAGTTCGGGTGGATAAGTTTGTATTTCCTGTGGATTTTATAGTGGTGAATACGGAGGAAAACAAGGAGGTCCCCCTCATCTTAGGAAGACAATTCTTAGCAATGAGTAGAGCGATATTAGATATACATGAGAGAAACCTCATTCTTAGAGTGGGTGAAGAGATTGTGACTTTCAAGATGGATATAGAAAAGGGGGTGCAAAAATAAAAACCAAGTGGGAGTGTTGAATGGAAAGTGGAGGTCTCAAAAGAGAAGGCTGCAGTGAGCAAGAAAGATAATTGCGGGGTGTATCCCAAGAAGGCCAAGAAGAAGTTGTCTGCATGGATGTGTGCCTTAGTTCAGGCATAAGGAATAGTGCCCGACTTTGACTCAGACCCCAACTAGATATTCAGGGAAGTTTCCTTTACCTTATTCTTTTTAATTGTGTCATGGGGACATGCCACAACTTAAAGGGTTGGGTGGGGGTATTTGTATGTATGTTTGTATATGTGTTTCTTTTTGTTAGTTGTAGAAGTTAGATATTGAATATAAATCATAAAAATTGAAAAAACTTCGATTTTACCGATGATGGATATCATTTGACAGGTTTCTTGAGGGATAAAGTCGAAAGAAAAAGACAAAAAAGATTTTTTTTTTTTGGTAGTGTAACTGATTTTTCTTTGTGTCGCGGTTCTTTTTCAAGGGTTTTGTTTGAACCGGGTATAGTTAGTTTTTGTTTTGTAGAGTAGTAGGAAACCATGTGCTGTGATCTGAATTGAAAGCGATATCTCTTGACCTTATGATGCCTTGAGAATAGTGAGTGCTTTAGTTGTGACTACTAGGCTCAGGTTTTGACTTTTGTATAAGTACCTTAAATTGTATGATCTTAACTTTACTTAACTGCTAGAGTGTTTTGATGAGTCCGATCCTGAGTGAGTTATGTGCCAGATGTGTGTGAGGTTTTGTGTTATTTTGTGCATTGCATTTGATGTCTAGAACTTGCCCCGTGTGTTTGCAAAGCTAAATAGTTGTTTTATTCAGTCTTAGAAGTGATATAGGAATTTCTTTGCTGAGATAGTTATATGCTTTTACCCACCTAATTGTTATGTATATTAGTTAACCCCGTTGAGCCGGTAATCCTGTTTCTTTGGCAACCACAGTACAAGCCTTACCCATTTATTTGAATTGAAAATCTATTTGAACTTGTGCCTCTCGTGAGCACTTAAATTTGATATGAACTTTGCAAAAGTTAAAATGTGGGGTGGTTGGATTGGCTTTTGAGTGGAACTAATGAAATAAGGAAAAAGGTGCAATGTTTTGGAAAAGTAAGAGCCACTTGAACTGAAAAAGAAAAGAAAAAGAAATGTTGTATTGTTGTGCCAAAAATTCTTTGATAGTGGTGACACTTGATGTAATTGTGCTAAAAGAAGTAGGGAGTTAATGTATATTGATGTGAAAGTGGAGTTATGGTTTGACATAATTGTGGGGTTTTGAGCAATGAAATGTATATGTATTAAAGTGCTTAGGGAGGTGTAGTCACTCTTATATCTAAATGTATCATACCCATCTCATAGCCTACATTACAACCAATGAAAGTTCTACTTAATCCTTGACTGAATGAGCTCAATTAGTAGAGTAGTACACTACGGGCAAGCATATGATACATCTTTTGTGGCATATGAATGTTGTTTCTGGGGTGAGTGAATTCTTTCTATCTTGAGTTCCTATTTGTTCTTAAAATTAATTGTATGTGGAACTACTATCTATTGTTATGTGAGGGCACTTAATTCATGAAGGAAAGATAATGCTTGACCTCTGTGTTAGAGTAAGTGAGCTGGTTATAAATAATGTGTGGTGCTTGTGAGTCAAATCTTGAGGCGGGGATGTTACAGTATTGTGCTTAATCTATTTTAAATACTCTTGGTGTGATGAGTTATTAGAGTTGTTAAAAATGTCGTATCTATATAAAGTGTAAATGGATTGCTCGAGGACGAGCAATGGTTTAAGTGTGGGGTGTTGATTGTAGGCTATTATCTCATATATTAGTCGCTTATTGCACTCTAATTCACTGCACTTTACTTGTTGTGAGCTTTAATTGATAGTATTTTGCACTTATTGTGTGTTTTATGCCTTGTAGGAGTGATTCTAAGCTATCTAGCTATTATGGAATGAATTCGAGCGATTTGGAGCTTTGAAGTCTGAGTAAAAGCCCAAAATATTAAGTCGGGATCATGTTCGGGTGTCGAGGACCAAGTCTAGACGTCAAAAATTGAAGTTTGATCCGTTCTCTGAGAAAATTGCATTACCGCCCCGCGCCATCCGTAGCGGGGAGCTAGTGTAAAATTCCTGCAAAGTGAAAAACTCAGCTCGCTAGATTTCCCCACTAATGCCCCGCATGGTGCATCTCCCCAAGCAGCGCTCCTGTGTATGTTTTACAGAGTAAATATCCTATTTCGGCTAGAAAAAGGTGATTTCGTCTGGGGCCGACCCTACTTGGTATAAATACATGGGAAAACGTTATTTTCTGGACTTTTGACATATTGGAGACCTAAGGAGGCTAAGGAGGAGTTGGAGAAGCAAAAGCACAAAGAGTTCATCATTCAATCCTCACGCAAGACCCGACTTTGGATCGTTTTATGTTTTTCTTTACTTTAAACATATTTGTGATGAATTGCTCCATATCTATGGAGTAGTTCCCTTTAGGGTTTGATGGATTTGGTGTATTCATGATTGTTTGTGTATTATAACTCTAATTTTATGTATTGAATCATCTTTGGATGATTTAACTATTGCGTCTATATTCACTTGTTCATGTAATCGAGAGAGGAATAACTTGAGATATCTTTGCATTATATTATTGGTTGAGTTCATAAAATATTCTTAGCAATCGAAAGAGGTTAGTTGAATTTTTGATTAAATCTAGTTAGGAGGATAATCGAGAGAGGTTCTCCTAAAGACCAAACCACTACGCATTCTTGCATATCTTCACGTGCTTAAATTGGTTCATCTTGTGAGGTTAAAACTTAATCGAGAAAAGCGTTTTTGCTGAACGCTTGAACTAATAATTAAGTGAATTCGAGAGACTCACTTGAACATTAGAAGTGAATTATCTAGAGTTAGATCCCGAACAATTATTTTGCACATATCCTATCAAAACCCTATCTTCTCCCATTGATAGCCTTCTGTGTTTATTCCTTGTTTCGATAGTCATTAGTCAATAAATTTAGATTCTTAGTTAATTTTAGTTATTAATCATATAAATCTCAATTGTTGATTCTCCTGGATAGCAATCAAGCTAGAAACTACTAAAATATCATTTAAATCCAATCCATGTGGATACGATATTATACTATACTATATTTGACTGGCGAGCATAATTTAAGTGTGTGTTTCAAGCTCGTCAGTAATAATAACACAACTAGTACAAATAAAGCATGGCGTGAATCCTAGTCTACCCGGACATACTCAGGAATCCTAGCATACGCACGGACACTAGTCACCTCATACATGTGCATCTCCCACAACATGTAGCAGATAACAAGAATAAAACTTTTGGGGTAATTTCCCCCTCACAGGGTTAGACAGGAGACTTACCTCGCTGCGAAGTTCCAAAACAGGCTCAAACGCCTCTCTAACACCTCCAACCGATTCTCATCGATTCGAATCTATTCAAACAATGTGCAAACCAATAAAAATATACTCTAATACTCATAATTAAGCAATTTATAATAATTCCTAATAGTTCCATCTCCAAAATCGCGGTCAAAATCCAAATATACCAATTTCTAGGTTTCCCCTTAAAATCCCACAATTTCCATAATTTTTCATGTTAAATCCTTATGAAATTCATGAAATTAACTTGCAATTAGTGGGAATCACTTACCTTGTGTTGCTTGATGAATAAATCCTCAAAATAGCTCCCCAAATTCGGCCATCCAAGTGAAAATGAGAGAAATGAGAGCTAAGTCTCGATTTAAAAGCACCCCTCTACCCAGCGACTTTCGCACCTGCGGCCTCTCAATCGCACCTGCGGAAAAAATTCATCATAGGTGCGGTTCCATCTCAGCCCAGGTAAACCCGTTTCTGTGGACCAAAATATCGCCTTTGCACTTCCGCCTCTATGGACAACAAGCGCTTCTACAAGTCTGCTTCTGCGGCCCCAGGCCTTCTTGGCCAATTCCGCTTCTGCAATCTCTTCTCCGCATCTGCGATCTCACAGGTGCGGAACATTCCTCCACGAATTTCGCACCTGTGACCCCTCCCCCCTCCGCACCTGTGTGACCGCGCGTGCATCCACTCCTTCTGCAGGTACGATGACACCAGTCTTCAGCAACAACAGCATTTCCTCAAATCCAAATTTTAATCCGTTTCAAAATCGAGGCCATCGAGACCCCATTCAAACATACCAACACATCCCAAAACACGATACGGACTTAGTCGAATCCCTAAATCATGTCAAATAAAACTACGAATCGACGGTCAAAACCTTTTTTTAAACTTTCAAACATTCCAACTTCGATGAACGCGTCCGAATTACACTTAAACATACTATAACGATGCCATATTTTACGTGCAAATCACAAATCATGATACGAACCTATTCCAAGGCTCGGAACTCCAAACGGACATCGATAACACCAAAGTCGACTTCAAACCAAACTTAGGAAATTCTAAAACTTTCAAAATGCCAACTTTTCATATTAAGCATTGAAATGCTCCCGGACCACCCTATACTCAACCCGAACATACGCCCAAGTCCGAAATTATCATACGAATCTATTGGAACCTTCAAATCTTGATTCCAATGTCATTTACTCAAAAGTTAAGCCTTAGTCAACTCGTCCAACTTAAAGCTTCCGAATTGAGAATTTTCCTTCCAAAACAACTCCGAACTTCCCAAAATTCAATTCCGACCACACGTACAAGTCATAATATATGGAGTGAAGTTACTCAATGCCTCAAACCGCCAAACGACATGCTAGAGCTCAAAACGACCGGTCGGGTCGTTACATTCTCTCCCATTTAAACATATGTTCGTCCTCGAACATGCCAAGAACTGCTCCGGAGTTTCCCCAAAATCACTGTTTAACGCCTAGTGCACTTACCCATGCCACCACCACCCAGGTGAATACATTAACTCAATTTAGATTGAAGATCCTCCTTGCTACCTTAGCCCACAAGCTTTAGAACTAAATTCCAACATTCGGAGTTCTCTACCAGGTCTGATTCCAACATACGAGCACCGACACAGTCTCCACCCACTGTATCAAATATGATTATGCGCCCATACTGAGACCACACAATGTACCGTATAATTCGTATGCCCATAATAACATCCTCCAACCGTAGAAGCTGCAAATTCACTAACTTGATGCCCGTAGTATACCTCGTATGTACATAAGCCCTGATCCAACCCTCGCGATACTGCAATAATGAAAACGATGCGTAAAAGCTCATACCACCTACCAAATAAATAAATCATGGAGTCCTCCTCTCAACAAGAACTCTTGCCTTATTTTGAACTAAATAGTGATATTTTCCCTCTAATATACCTTATATAAATCGGATTGCACTGATTTCGGGTCCAATAGCCTCGTCTCACCCAGTACAAGTTGTTCAGGCAATAAGCCACCTCAAACACTAACTAAAATCTCATATTACGCCATCAATGCACCAACAAGATACAACTCGAATATGAAACAAGGAAGAACGAACTCTGGAAGAGAACTACCCAGCCCTCGTAACGAATAAATCAGCCAACAAATACTATGAACCTTTCTCAGAGACGAGAAACAAGACAAACAAAACAAGTATAGGGAACCGTACTCAACATCTCACTGTTGTGGTGTGCAACCCAATCCACACATGATACCGTTGCGGCGTGCAACCCGATCCAACTATCATGCCTGTGGTGGCGTGCCACCCGATCCACACATAACAATCAATAAGGAAGTACCTACCGATCCAAACTGCTCAAACCCATGAAATGCCCAAATATCGATCACGAGCATGCCAAGTGCAAAAATACAACCCTGGGGAGACGGATAGCGCCATGCGTTACAAAAATCGAGCTCGACTAAGGTGCAGTAATGACAAGATACCTAGGACCATAACACATATTCGAATAATCAAGTCGTCTCACGTCCCACATGGCATAATAAAGCATTACAGGGAGTAGATTGAGGTAGGAATAACATCCAGCACTCGAAGACTTCTCCATAAGCAGTGTTATGTTGAATGAACACATTTGACCTAATCTAATATAGAGCACGCATTTACATTAAGACTACTAGAGGACCTCAAGCCAATTTTGTTCATCCCATACAGCGCGACTAACCTTCTAAGGATCCACAATGGCCCTATTCATGACACATAAGAGCAGCCGTCAAATTCGAAACAAAATCCCACAGTCCATAACCAAAGGAATAGAGTTTCTCTTAGTCATAATCTCCCTCGTTGGCGACAGTACCAAAATATCCATACCTGATTTAAATATCTAACAATCGAATGAGTAGCACATCAGACTTATATGATCTTCTCGTGGGATATACCCCCACAACCTTCTGCACCAGGTAGTAAACTCTAAACAGTAATGGTCATCGACCATGCTATTTCCATAGTGCTTTGTCAAGCATCCGCATTTCAATACCCAACACTTCTTCCACAAAATAGACCATCCTCCGACTGCTCGAAAATGGGGCCAGCACATTCTGAACATCTGAAATCTTCTTGTGCTCCTCCCAGCTCGTGACATTCTTATCGAAACCGAACTGCAACCTTGATCCTCAACTTCCAATCACTATACCGCTCATCGTACCTATCCTTCCACTACGAGAGAGTCCAAGAATTTCATCATAAACCCTGAATCACCAGTAGAATAAATACCTCATCGGCTAGAACCCTCTCACTCCACGTATTTCAGAAGAACAATTGCAACACGCAACCGAATTCCTATAACCGCAGAAAACATAGAACTCAAGTTGTGCCCTAATCCTCCATAACTCTTCTGGAACCCATTTACACGTAATCAAAACCATCAAAATCAAATACCTCTAAATCGATCAAATTACGAAGGCTATCAAGACCGCACGTACAACCACGAATCACCTATATAGCCTTACCGCCCTAAAGGAACCGATCATTTCCATAACTATGTTGATTCAAACCACTACTAACTAACTCAACTTCTTCCAATTTACTCTTGGCTTGCATTAGAAATAGTAGTTCTACTCAAACACATAACGGACCTCAACAACACTCATCCCGAGTGACCTAAATAATGAGACCATACCGCCTCAATACTCATCAGCCATCTTATAATCTCCTTATGCACTCAATAGTAACCCCAACTGATACACCCGTTCTAGAAGACCTCCTGCGAATCCGAAGTTGTTTCTACCATTCCTCTAACAATGTGCCGCAGACCCTATGATAACGTAGAATTTCCCCAAGTATTCTTCACAATCTGCTGCAAAACCCAGTCCTTAGCCACCTAACGAACCCAAAATCTTTAAACATCGCACTTTATTTCTTGAACCCACTAAAACCATTATTGAGAGTCACCCATTATGACCTAGTCCTGAATATGTAACAACAAACTGGTGCTCTCTTAGCAGATGGACTCCTCCAAAGAAACAACCGGATGAATTCATTTCTTTGAACATCACATTCATCATAAGTATAAACTCTGAGTCATCCCAACACCTACACACAAATCAATAAGGCGAAATGAAACACATGTACGTCAAATTTCCTTATCCAAAATACCCTTGATGTTTTTCTCCTCTTTATCATAACTAATCCACTAATACACCGAAAACCCGAAACTATACAGGCATATAGCCACGTGACTCACTTATAGAAGGTGGGCTTCCCCACTTAGCTTTACACTAAAATCACATAGATCCAAACCTCATAACAACCTCTTCTTCCCGTTTACCATGATTCCACACCATTACCTAGACAACTTCTCGCAAGCTCTTATTGCACCGATCATAACACATTCTGAATTATCAGCCACCATCGCACATCAACCTCCTATCATAATACATGCATCCCCTATTGGGCAGGAAGTAGGACTCTTCGTAGGAACCTCATCAAAACCATGTAACTGCTAACCTGCTCACAGGAGATAGCCCATATGTGTAACCTCATATCGACCTCCACCAACGTCGTTGCTACACCTACATCCATCATGAAATTAACTAACCTCCCTGGGTCCACACAGATCCGCCAGCTGTAAGAATCCCTTCATTCATTAATATCACCCAAAGGTCCAACAACGTGTTAGAAACTCAAAGTTGTATTGCATTAAAGACAATGATCAAATACTTCACCTTTTCCTACATTCCAATCAAGCACTTCTCATCATGTTCAAAATTCCTAAGCACAGAAACTACCTTAGAGATCATCTCCCTCGAATCTTCAATACTGGAAACACCGATTCGATCCTGAAGTCGCAATGCACAACCATATCTCCTAACTTCCTCTTAGGTTCCATCTCACAACATTGTACCTAAAGGTAAACAAATGAAGACCAACATGTCGATGAGCCTGAATGCATTCAATCAAGGACGGCGACACCATAATATTAACAAGAATTCCACCAAATTTGAAATATCAAATCTCGACCGTAGGCAACACCAACACTAGGCTGAAATGACAGAATACCCCTCCATAAGGCGATGATAATAGCCCACTCGAACATGCAAGGAGAAACATATTGCACCACATATGCGGTACCTTTACAACTCATTGATGCCCAATTGATAACAAGCGCTCAACACTGTATAAAAATGAGTAGAAAGGAAACGTAGGCATAAGCCTCAATGGAATCAAATCGCACAACGGGGAATCTATAAGGGAAGTGCTCTTAACAGCCGTGTAGCCTCTCAAAGATAAGTATGCACGTCTTTATACCGATCCGTAAGACTCTACTAGACTTGCTCATGACTTATGAGACCTAAGTGAACCTAACACTCTACTACCAAGCTACCACGACCCAAAATCCACTACAGGTCTTGATGGCGCCCAACGTCGTCGTTAGGCAAGTCAATAATTAATTATTCATTTTATTATTATTTTTAAATCATGAATCTTATTTAGATAGAGATACCAGTGCATTAAAATAAATCATAGTTACGTACAATTTAATTAAAATAATAAGTAAAAGTGTATTAATGTAAACAATCCATAAACAAATTCTAGAACACCCCCAAAATTCGGTGTCACAAGTGCATGAGCATCTACTAGAAGGTATAATAACAATACAACATATGTCTGGAATACAAGTTAGATAGGGAAATGTAAATAATCCAGATGGAGACTCTGTATGCTGCGGACCGTAATATGGGATGCAGCTCACTATAAAGTCCCTGCAATAGCTGCGCCTTTACACCTAAAAGACCAACAGAGATATACATACCTGCACAATAAGTGCAGAAGTGTAGCATGAGTACGTAAATTAACGCGTACCCAGTAAGTATCTAGCCTAACCCCGAAGAAGTAGTGACGAGGAGTCGATATCGACACTTACTAGTGGTCCAATAATCAAGTACAATAGAAAGTAAACAAGTATGAGGCATAGTAAATAAACAGGATAAGCAAATATAGGTACTGGGTACGATCCGCCTCTGAACAGTAAACACAAACTCTCAAATATCGGTTCCTCCTCACCCGGAGTATATATATAAAATAGTCCCAGGCAAATAGGTCATCACGATTAAAATCAAGAAAACTCACAGATACACTATCTTCTTCTCAAATATTACACACGATCCTACCGAGGCGAATGGCCCAATCCCATAAGAGTGTTTCATGAAGTTGTCAAGGCGAACGGACCGATCCCATAAGAGTATTTTATAGAAATGTCTAGGTGAACGGCCTGATCCCATAAGAATATGATGCATGATACTGCCAAGGCGAACGTCCCGATCCCATAAGAATATGATATTGCCAAGGCGAATGGCATGATCCCATAAGAATATGGTACATAATCTTGCCGAAGTGAACGGCCCGATCCCATTAGAATAAGAATCTTTAACCGGTCCTTGACCCCACTCATGAATATACGTGTGAGTTATGAGATTTAAAGAAGTTTTTTGATGGAAACGCACAACGCGGGAGAAATTCGAAGGGGAAATCACAATTATTCTGTAGCTAATCAAGTATCTCGTCAAATCTCTACAATAGCAAGTCCTTCACTCTACGCAAGCCTAGTCTCAGGTCATAACGCGAAATCAAGTAACTAAGCAAGCAATAATAACACAACTAGTACAAATAAAGCATGGCGTGAACCCTAGTCTACCCTGATATACTCGAGAATCCTAGCATACGCACGGACACTCATCACCTAATACGTGCGCAGCTCCCACAACATGTAGAATATAACAAGAATAACACCTGCAGGGTAATTTCCCCCTCACAAGATTAGACAGGAGACTTATCTTGCTCTGAAGTTCCATAACCGTCTCAAACACCTCACTAACACCTCCAATCGATGCCCACCGATCCGAAACTAGTCAAACAATGTGCAAACTAATAAAAATATACTCTAATACTCATAATTAATCAATTTATAACAATTTTCAATTTCGCTCGAAAAGCCAACAAAGTCAACCTTTGGGCCCACGTGCCCGGATCCCGAACATTTTTGAAGATAAACATCACCCATAACATTACGAACTCAAATATATAATTTATTATTAGTTCCATTTCCAAAATCGTTGTCAAAATCGAAATATACCAATTTCTAGGTTTCCCTTTAAAATCCCAAAATTTCCATACTTTTTCATGTTAAATCCTTATGAAATTCATGAAATTAACTTGCAATAAATGGGAATCACTTACCTCGTATTTCTTGATGAATAACTCCTCAAAATAGCTCCCCAAATTCGGTCATCCAAGTGAAAAATGAGAGAAATGAGAGTTAAGTCTCGATTTAAAAGCATCCCACTGCCCAGCGACTTTCGCACCTGCGACCTATCAGTCGCACTTGCGACTGCGCACCTACGAAAAAACTCCATCACGGATGCGGTTCCCTCTAAGTCCTGGCAAACCCATTTCTGCGGACCAAAATAGCGCATTTTTGCTTCTGCTTCTGCGGACAACAAGCGCTTATGCGCTCACGCACCTGCGTGATCAAGTCCGCTTCTGCAGCCCCAGGCCTTCTTTGCCAACTCTGCTTCTACGATCGCCTACTCGCACCTGCGACCTCGCAGGTGCAGAAGATTCCTCGCACCTGCGCTCCGAGGTCTCCTCCACGAATTTTGCACCTGCGATGACCCCTCCGCACCTGCGTGACGACACCTGCGGCCACTCCTTCCGCAGGTGGGGTGACACCAGGCTTTAACAACAATAACATCCCTCAAATCCAAATTTCAATCTGTTTCAAACCCGAGGCCCCCGGGGCCCCATCCAAACGTACCAACACATCCAAAAACACGATACGGACTTAGTCAATACCTCAAATCACATCAAACAACGCCAAAACTATGAATCGACGATCAAAACCTTTCTTTAAACTTTAAAACATTCCAACTTCGACGAACGCGTCCGAATTACACTTAAGCATCCTGAAACGATGCCAAATTTTGTGTGCAAGTCACAAATCATGATACGAACCTATTCTAAGGCTACGAACTTCAAATGGACATCGATAACACCAAAGTCCACTTCAAACCAAACTTAGGAAATTCTAAAACCTTGAAAATGCCAACTTTCCATATTAAGCGCTAAAATGCTCCCAGACCACCCGATACCCAACCCGAACATACACCCAAGTTCGACCCGATTCCGAGGTCGTTTACTCAAAAGTCAAACCTTGGTCAATTCTTCCAACTTAAAGCTTCAGAATTGAGAATTTTCCTTTCGAAACAACTCCGAACTTCCCGAAATTCAATTCTGACCATACGTACAAGTCATAATACATGAAGTGAAGCTACTCAAGGCCTCAAGTCGCTGAACGACGTGCTAAATCTCAAAATGACCGATCGGGTCGTCGTAGGGAAGGGGCAGGACTTCGCAGATACAAAGTCTGAGCCGCATTTGTGATAGGAAATCTCAACAAAAGCGAAGCTTGGACCATATTTATGAAGGTGGGAACTTCGCAAATACGAGGTGTTTTTTGCATTTGCAATATTTATGATTGTAACGACCCAACCGATCATTTTGAGTATTGGCACTTCTCTCGGTGGTTTTAGGGCATGAGTAGCTCGGTATGATGTATTATGACTTGTGTGCTTTAAAGTTGATTTGGAATTGATTTAAAAGAATGAATTTCATGATTTGAAGCTTTAAAGTTGGAAGAGTTGACCAAGTTTGACTTTTTAGTATTTGACCTCAGATTGGAGATTTGATGGTTCTATTAGGTCCGAATGGTGATTTTGGACTTAGGCATATGCTCTGATTGTATTTGGATATTTCAATAAGGTTTCTGCGCTAATTGGCGAAGGTTGTGAATTTCATTTGGAAAGTTTATAAGTTTGACTGAGAGTTGACTTTGAGGATATCAGATTTGGATTGGGGTTCCGGGAATTGTAATAGCTTCGTTACGTCATTTGTGACTTGTGTGCAAAATTTGAGTTCATTCCGAGTTGATTTGATATGTTTCGGTGCGAGTTTTGGAAGTTAAAAGTTCAAAAGTTCATTAAGTTTGATTTGAGGTGTGATTTGCCATTTTGATGTTGTTATGCGTGATTTGAGGCCTCGAGTGGGTTTGTGTTATGCTATGGGACTCGTTGGAATGTTCGTACGTGGTCCCGAGGGGCTCGGGCATGTTTCAGATTGATTTCAAACCATTTTTCTTCATGTTTTCAATGTTGGTGTGTTCTGGTTTCTGGTGCATCGATTGGTCTTCACGATCATGAAGTATGTGATGTGATCTTGTAGAGGAAAACTTGGAGCTGGCAGATTCTTAATCGCAATCACGATTGGAGGACCGTGATCGCGTACCTTAGAGTTGGTTGATGTCCGTGTTCGCATGGTGTAGGCAGCGTTCGCATAGTGTTAATAATGGGAAGCTGGGAATTGGAATTTCTTCTACGCTTTAGCGTAAAAGGTGACACACTCTCAAAGGGTGGGAGTCTGTGTGCTTCGCGTTCGCATGGTTCAATTCGCGATCGCGTAAAGGATTTGTTGGAGGCAGTGTGGTTTGTTCTTCACGTTAGAGGATCTTTGTACGCAATAGCATAATGTATTTCCTGGGGCAGTTCTTTTCCTTCTTCGTGATCGCGATGTTATTTCCTTGATCACGATTTATTAATTCACCTAGTGATTATAAAGTACTCTATTTCGGAGGTTTCGGCCATTTTTGCATATTTGGAGCTAAAGAGCTCGTATTGAGGCAATTTTTGAAGTGATTTTCACCATATGGATTGGGGTAAATGTTCTCTACTCGGCTTTGATTTTATTTCATGAATCTATCTTTGTTTTTGGAATTTGATTGAGGATTTCAAGAGAGAAATTGGGTGTTTTTGTCTAAAATTCCATAAAGTGAACTTTTGAGTTTTGAACATTGATTCGGAGTCGGATTTGAGTGAAACTAATATGGTTGGACTCGTAATTGAATGGGTCGTCGGATTTTGTGTTTTTTTCGGTTTTGAGGTGCGGGCCCAGGTTTGAATTTTTGGTTGACTTCGGGCTTTTGATTAAAGATTCGACCTTTATCATTTAGAATTGTTTCCTTGGTCTTTATTTGATGCATTTGAGTTGCTTTTGGCTAGTTTCGAGTCGTCTGTAGATCGGTACGCGCGAGATGGCATTTTTGGAGCATTGTTTGGCTTGCTCGGGTATTGGATTTGTCTTGTTAGAGGTAAGTAACACTTCTAAACTTGGTGCTGAGGGTATGAAACCCTAAATTACGTGTTATATGATTGATGTCAAGGTGACACGCATACTAGGTGACGGACGTGTGGGCGTGCACCGTGTGTATGGTGATTTAGTCGATTCCATGGAACTGTGTAGCTATCTTATCTAAACATTTTTTTGAACTCTATGTGTTAGAGCACTCAAGCTATAATTTATGGTAGAAATCATGTCTATTCTATATGCTTATCATGTTGGGGTCCACTGAGGTCATTTCTGTTGTTGAGTTATTTGTTTACATTGCAATTACATACTCAGTCATACGCATTCCTTTGCATATCATATCTCAGTCTTTGTTACCATTTATTGATGCAACACATTATCATTTGGACTGATTTTTCATGATATTATGAGCCCGAGAGACTGGAGAGATTGATGACTGAGCGAGGCCGAGGGTCTGATTGTGAGGATATTGATACTATAGCACGTGAATTATCCGTGCAGCATGTGAGTTGTCCGTGCGGATCCAGATATTGATACTATAGTACGTGAGTTGTCTGTTCAGCATGTGAGTTGTCTGTGCGGATCCAGATATTGATACTATGGCACGTGAGTTGTCCATGCAGCATGTGAGTTGTCCGTGCGGATTAGGCTTTATTGATTCATGCTAGGATTTGGCTTATTATAGCGCTTGGGCTGAATCGGCCCCTCTAGAGTCTGCACATCCACAGTGGGCGCAGTTGCTAGCAGTTATTATGTTTGGGCTGGATCTGCCTTGTACAGTACTGAGTGACTGGGTGTGTCGAGTGATTGAGCTTGATGAGTGGAAAGTGTGAGATAGTGAGATTGAGTACTCTGAGAGTGTGAGTACATGAGTTTATCACTGAGATGCATTGCATTTGACATGCGTACTTGAGATACATCCATAGAGATGCATTCCATTTTGCTGCCCGTTTTAGTGGCATTCATGATTTCATCGGTATATTGACATGTAGGCATAGAAATGTATTTTCCTCATGCTATCTAAAAATGAAACATCTTATTTATTATTGAAAGGTTTTTGGGAAAATCATAGTTTTCAAACTTACTCATATATTTTTGGTGTTTCAGCGAAAGATTTGGGATTTACTATTATACTTGAAAAGCATGCCTATTTTTCGTGAATGAGTTGAGCATCTTATCTCCGAGTTATTTTCTTGTACCACTTTTATTATATTGTTATGAGTTGTGGCTGGTTATTGGAGTTGGACCCTAACCCTTGTCCCAGATTATCACTACTTTCAACCTAAGGTTAGGTTTGTTACTTATTGAGTACATAGGGTCGGTCATTACTCATACTACACTTCTGCACCTTGTGTGCAGATATTGGATGTTGATGTTGTTGCGTACGGCAGGAGCTGGATCAGAAGATGTACTTGTGTTCCAGTTATGGCTATCACTAGTCCTTGGTAGCATTATATTCGAGTTATGTTCATTTACATTTCAAACAGAGGTTGTAATTATTTCAATTCAGTTTTGTAAAGAAATCTAAACCTTAGACGCTCATGATTTGGACTACAAGTCCTTGAAAATTTCTTTGTATAATAGTTCAGTTAAATTATCATTTCTTCTCTTAATAAATATCATTTGAACTGGTTTATTGTTAGTTTGCTTACCTAACGGGTTGGGTTAGGTGCCATCATGACTAGTTAGATTTTGGGTCATGACAATGATGCTAGTGATTCGCTTTTGCGACGGTCGTAATTGTGAACAAGAGAGTTTGCAATTGCGATATACGCAGCTAGGTAAAATGTGGGGATTTCGAGATTTAGAATAGTTTACACCATTTTTCAACCTTAGACTCCATAGAGGTGATTTTTGAAGAGGAATTTCTTCCCAAATTCATTGGTAAGCTTAAATTTGTTTTCAATCAATTTCAATACTTTTTCATGAATTTCAACATCAAATCTTTGAATTTCAAAGTAGAAATCGGGGGTTTTGAGTAGAATTTAGGGATTTTGTAAAGTTGAGATTTAGACCTCAAATAGAGGTCGGATTTTGAAATAAATCATATGACCGAGCTCGGGGGAGAATGAGTAATCGGGATTTGATCCAAATCTCGGGTTTCGACCATGTGGGCTCGGGTTGACTTTTTAAATTTAGTTAAAGATTGAACTATTTTTATTCCTGGGTAGTTTCTAAAGCTTGTTTTGAATTGTTTGAATGATATTTAGCTAGATTTGATTGGTTCGGAGGTTAAGGTAAATCGTGTTCGCGTATAAGGAAGGCGAGGTTGAGGTAGGCTTGTGCTACGCGTTCGTGTGACTTGGGATGCGGTCGCGTAGGAAGAGGCAGCTTGTTCATCATATTAGCGACTGGGTTCATGCGATCACAAAGTGTATTCTATTGAGCTGGGAGAATGTTTTCTATGCGATCGCGAGTCTTTGCCCGCGATCGCGATAGAGGGCGACTGGGCAGCAGAATAAAATTTCAAAAACGTGGGTTTCATCTCATTTTCATAATTTGGACCTAGAGAGCTCTATGTGAGGCGATGTTTTGAGAGTTTTTCAAGTAAATTGTTGGGGTAAGTGATTCTAACCCGAATTGGACTATATTTCATGAATCTATTATTATTTTCATCATCTAATTAGTGATTTGAGTTGAAAAATTGGGGGAAATTGTGAAACCTTCCTAGACTAAATTTTGGGGTTTTAAAAGACGATTTGAGATTGAATTTGAGTAATTCTTATATGGTTGGAATCGTTATCGAATGGGTATTCGGATTTTATAATTTTGGTCGGGTTCCGAGACGCATGCCTAGGTTGACTTTTTGGATTGACTTTTTGAGTTGACTTTTTATTTCTTTGCAAAGATCGTAACTTTATTGTTCGAAATAGTTTTCTATAGTTTATATTTATGGTATAAAGTTATTTTGGCTATATTGAGCCGTTAGGAGTTGGATAATCGAGGAAAAGGCCTACTAGTGGATTGAGCTAGCGTGTTTTAAGGTAAGTGTCTAGCCTAACTTTGTGTGGGGATTACCCCTTAAGATTGGTGTTGTTTTGTGATAATTGTGATGTGTGAAAGCCATGTACGCAAGGTTACGAGTGTGTACATGGGATAAATATGGAAATTTACCAATTTTAGCAATGTAAATTCCTTTCATGCCTTAATTGAGTTATCTTAACATGTTATATTCATCGTCATTAGTCTATTTTCGCATGATCTACTTGCCTTATGTCTTACTTGTTAATTGCTCTACATGTTTAGTTGAAGTTCTTATTTTCTTTATTCCATATTCATTATGTAACCATGCATTCTCTACTTGAAGTTATTATTCTTGGGATATCTTGTTGTTAAAATTGGTATTGAGGTATAAAGGTCGTGATTCACATTGAGGCAAAGTGTTAAGTTGTGAAATACTATTCTTGTTGAGTTATTCACTTCCGGTTATTATTGTTGAGACTCTTGTGTACATTGTGGTTGAGCCATGGGCTATTTATTGTGAAACGCTGTTATTGTTGCCTTCTTTGGCAAGTTGTGATATTGGGCACTTGAGGTGCGATTGTGATATGTTGTGATATTGATACGCATGCAGTGGTATAAGGTTTTGGGGTTGAAACGCATGCAGTGAGATAAGGTGGGCCTAATACGCATGTCTAGTAGGGTAACTACTAGAAGTCACGCGGTGTAATAAGGTGGGCTAAAATGGGGGAAGCTATTTCGGGAAAATATTTCCAAAACTAAATGCAAGGCTCCTGCGGTGATATAAGGAAAGATTATGAAATGATTTGTGATTTGAGACTATGAGGCGGTACCTCGGTAGTAACTCTTGTTGATACTTTTCTATTATTTCACTTGTTTTGTTGCCTTGTTCCGTGTTATAACATTCCTTGTTTCATTTCGTGATGCATTATTTGCCTTGTTCACTGTAGCCAATCTTAGTATACTTCTTACTTGTTTCATTTCCATTGTTATTATTTTTACAATATTTATTACTCGTTCAGTTCCTTATTTACTTCAGTAGAGCCTTGACCTGACCTCGTCACTACTCCGAGGTTAGGCTCGGCACTTATTGGGTGTCGTTGTGGTGTACTCATACTATGCTTCTGCACATCTTTTGTGCAGATCCAGGTACCTCCAACCAACCCATGCACCAGTGAGTTGAGTTAATACTTGGAGACTACAAGGTACACTTGCCGGCATCCGTAGGCCTCGGAGTCACCCTCTATCTATTTCTATGTATTCCCTCTTTTATTAGACATAGTTGTATAGGGACGATTATGACACTGTTGTAGAGCTTGTGACTTGTTACCACCAGGTTTTGGGAAATTTGTACATGCTGAATAGCGGAGTATATTTTATATTAATTATTGAGTTATTGATATTTTAAATCATAATTCCAGTTATTCCTGCATGAATGTCAGGCTTACTTAGTCTTAGAGACTAGGTTCTATCACGATATCCTACGGAGGAAAATTGGGGTCGTGACATGAGTATTACCGTGCGGTGTGAAATAAGATTTGGCCAATTGGTTGATACCGTGTGAGAAGAATGGGAGTTGGATTTCTGTACTGATTACTCATTCATTAAATACTTACATGCCCTCTACATTGGTTTCTATTATTGTTTATTGTTTGGTATGTTACTTTCACATTGTGTTCCTTATATAGTTACCTCTGTGTTTTTTGTTTGGCCGGTTACTGTTATATCTGTATTTCTACCTTGTTGGTTACTGTTACTGCTACATTTTTACTTGATTTACTTCTGTTACATGTCATCTTCGAATTCATGCCTTTACTTGTTATTAGTATGTATGTGTTATATGTCTCTATTGGTTACGTGATTTACTTATTAGATGTCTTAACATGTTACATGCCTTCACTTACTACCTACCTTCACTTTCTATATGCCTTTACTTGCTATATGCCTCCACTTATTACATGATTTCTCTTATCACACACCTCCACTTGATACTTGTTTTACTTGACATATATTTTTTCCCCATTTCATGTTTTACACTTCTTTGTTCAGCCGGAATGGGTGACTTTTAGATTGGTTGTTTGCTTATGTTTTGTGGAAGCCTTGTCTTTATATGTAGGAGACTAGATCTGGGGTGCTGTGTTTCTCATCTTACTTTGTTGAGTTTGTATTCCTAGCTTAATTCCACGTGTTAGTTTTCCTTAGTATTACATTGTGAATTTTCCGTGCTTTATATATATATATATATATATATATATATATATATATATATATATATATATATATATATATATATATATATATATATATATATATATATATATATATATATATATATATATATATATATATATATATATATATATATATATATATATATATATATATATATATATATATATATATATATATGTATTGATATTATATATGGGATCGGGTTGCACGCCGCAACGGTATTGATATTATATATGGGATCGGGTTGCATGCCGCAACGGTATTGATATTATATATAAGATTGGATTGCACGCCGCAATGGTATTGATATTAAATGTATGGGATCTGGTTGCACGTCGTAACTGTATTGGTAATATATATGGGATCGAGTTGCGCGTTGCAACGGAGAAATTGTACTATGATTATTCTTGGATGTTGGTTTCCATTATCGTATTGTATTGTTAAACTGAGTAGTGATGATATTCTGGGACCCTATATCATTTATATTCCTTTTTCATTTATTACGTAGTTATTCGTTTCTTTATCTCGTATTGCTCTTTCTGATTATCATCTGCACATGTAAAAATAGTAAGTGAGCATCTTTTAACTTAAAAACTCGTCACTACTTCACCGAGAATAGTCAAGATACTTATTGAGTACATGGGGTCAGTTGTACTCATACTACGCTTTTGCACCTTGCGTGCAGATCTTGGAGCTATGTAATTGTGGAAGATGAAGCCTTTCATTAAAGATGTACCCGCATTCCATATTCAAGCTACCTCTTGTTCATGGTAGTTTAGGATTCCAATTATGATTATGTAAACTTCAAACAGATATTGTATTTATTCTTCATATTTGTTTGCAAATCTAAATCATAGTGGCTCATGACTTGTACTACCAGTCCTTGGGAAGTTGTATAGAATTCAGTTATTTTCATTCTTTTTGTTATTGATCTTTCACTTAAGTTACATATTCTATGTTTGGCTTTCCTATTATTAGGGGGTTCGGATCCATCACGACTGGGGAAGATTTTGGTTCGTGATAAGTTGAGCACTGGGTTCATAGGTTCTACGAGTCATGAGCAAGTGTCTGGTAGAGTCTTGCGGATTGGTATGATGACGTCCATACCTATCTTCGAGAGTCTACAATGCATATAGGAAACTTCTCGTCTTTTCTTTCTTATTGTGCGAGTTTGTTTCAGCTTGAAGCTTAAATCTTTGATTTCCCTCCATTCACCCGTACATGATGTTGAGCACTCGATATATATGGTGCACCGTCAGCTTGCGGTGTCGCGGATGGGCTGTGAAGGGCTTTGGATGCTTGATTACCGTCGCAAAGTGTTGCCCAATTCCAGATGATGATGTTTGTGGGATGAAGTAGATTCTTATATTTTGTCGACAAGTGTAGACTCAGAAGGATTAATTGGTTGCCAATTGTTGTGGCCATGGTGGGGTCATGAGAAAGTGTTGATATGAGATGATCTGGTGGGTTATCTCCTAGTGAAGATTTGAGGTCGTGTGTTTCGTATGAAGTTTCTATTCAGTGGAATGTATATATTATCATTTCGGAGCATTTGAGGAAGTTGGCTTGACTATCACAAGGATGATTATGCACTTGGCAGAGTCTACGGAGTGTTTTATGACCAGTGTTACATATGTTTATGAAGTATTCAGTTGATTAGAAGTACGGGATTGGGGCAGCTATGAAAGAAGGGTAGTGTGGGTTAACGATGTGCTCTATGGCTTTGAGCCAAGTGGGGGAGTCTTCTATCCATGATCGGATTGCGGGGTCATGTGCTATGTTAGCTTCTGGACTAAAGGATGCTTGTGAATTAGTTATGACTTGAAAAGTATGACTTAAGGAATGACTCGAGATTGATATTAGATGTAGACATAGTGTGCAAGAAAAAAGAATCGTTTGGTTGCTTCTTTGGACATCCATGTGTTGGTGAAGCTCATGTCGTTTGGTGCATATTGGCTATATAATGGATATTATAGAAAGGTGAATAACTTTCGATGAGGTTCTGATTAGTTCCATATTCATATGTGGCATTTAAGGATTTTCGGATTTGTGTACAGCTAGGGCTTGAGATCGGTAGTGGATGGTGTCTATATTTTCAGTACTTCTATATCAATGTTGACTATACATGGCAGTATTAGAGAGATGCAAGAAACCGCATTGGAATCACAGAGGGTCCCTTCAGAGCGAGCACTATTTAGTTACTTTTGGGTTTTACGGTCTGCGTGACTCGGTTGAGTTAGAGGAAAATTAGTTCTGATGACTTGAGTATGTGTTAATGGGTTTCAAAAAATTCACGATGGTTATGGCCGCGGATCGGGGTTTATATCTTCTACGGGTATAGAAGGTGTGTTACGTGTGGTGATGTCCTCCCGGATTGAGTTAAATAGAAGGTTCTTGGTTGATGAGGTGTTCATTATGCTTGTGGTTCAGACTTGATAATGAGGTATTCATATTTTTTCAAGTTAGCATGATAGTTACGGTGCACCGTGTGGAATTGAAAGTTGCGAGTACAAGGTGGCAGTTTAGTTTCGAATAGAAGGTCATGAGTTCTAGAAGGCATGAACGATTTCAGATGTTTAAGAAAATGCTGGCACTATTTGGTATCTCCTGAGAAAGGTGTACATTTCAGGAGATGTGTTATGTTTTGACTTGCGGATGCTTGACTGGTGTTATAGTGATAGCCTGGTTTTGGGATGCGGAGATTCAGTTATTGCTTCGTCGAGCAAAAGATTTATGTAATTTATGTGAGTATTTTCCTTGAGATGATTATGAATGAGTGATGTATTAGTCATTTGAGTAGTGGAGTTGGGATCAGATATGGAGATCCCAGTATTCTTGAGGTTTAGAGACTGGATGTTCTCGTAAGCAGGCTATTCCTTGATTGAGGACTGTGAAGATATGTTAAAAATTGGATAGTTGATGGTATATGTTATGAATAGGTTACTATGGACTTTTGGAAGGTTATATACATGTTTGGGGATGATCGGACTTAGTTTGGGGGTTATTTGTAGGTCTAATGAGAATGTGTATTCTATATCGGATCGGGCTTGCACACTTTTATGCAACCTTTACCATAGGCATATCATCAGGCATAATGGATGTTATACGTTCCCTTGCCTATGTTATGTGTTTCTCTCTTATGCTATGATGGGTAGTGAGCCTACTTGATTATTCGCATACATGTTGTAATCATGTTTGGGCCTTGTGGCGATGTATGAGCGAGATGGCTCTTTTAATGTTGATTTGCTTATTGCACCTTAGTTGTGCTTGCCTTTTCTGTATTGTATTATGCCTATTCATCTCCTCACATTTATATTTGTGCACTCTATCATGATTGATGTTAACGCACATGTGCTTAGTGAGCACGAATATTATGGCTTGACAGTATCCCTATGTTGATTGATATATTTTGGATCGAGTTGCGCGCCGCAATGGAGTTATGTGGGATACCTTTCCTTGTATTTATTTCGTCTATTTTGTTTTCCCTTTGTGGGATGAGTTCATGAAATTATGCTTTTGTTGTTATATTAGTTGTACTAGTTGGATAGTCATCGTGCCTAGTTTTCTTTCTATTTATGGATATGTCTTAGTTATTGCTTGTTTGGTGTACGAACCGCATTGTGTGAGGTAATTACCTGTGAATTTTGGTGTGACTTGTCAGTTGGGATGCTTGTTTTAGGTGAGAAAAGGTTTTTGGACATGGGATTTGCACTATTGCATTGGGATAAGGAATGTTAGGAAAATTAATACCATATTTCCGTTCAGAATTTGACAATGGTCCTTGTCAGACGATAGAACTCCATGACTTATTGATTTCTTGGGTAGTTATGAGTTTCTACATGGTTATTTTATCATTAGTAGTATTGCTAAGGTTCTAAACGAGGTTTTACTTGAGATGCGGTATAATACCATACCGGGTTTGATAATGAGCAGTTATTATGGTCGGAAGTTATTGCTATGAGTACACGAGTTATGTGGCACATCGTGTGGTTTGACATTAGGAGTGCATCTTATTGAGATTGATAAAATATATATGTACAAGGATAACATCTTATAGGGGACTCCGGATGTTGAAATTTGGTCCCACACCCAGTAGGCTAAGATCGAAAGAAGAATCTTCAGTCAGGATCGTGTTCATGGATTTATATAGACCAAGGTGTCATGGGATCACTCAATCACTCATGGGTATGGGTATGATGACTTCCTTCAGCTAATTGATGGCTTTGGAGCGACTCTTGGCACGTTCGAGGGCGAACGTACATTTAAGTGGAGGAGAATGTAACAACTCGAACGGTCATTTTGAGTACTAGCTATTCTTTCTGTATTCTGAGACTTTTCATAGCTCTATTTGATGATTTATGACTTGCGTGTGTGGTCTGTGTCAATATTCAAAATTTTTAAATGTGATTTTTCACTTTAAAAATGACTAGAGTTGACCACGGTCAATATTTTTGGTAAACGAACTCGGATCGGTATTTTGACGGTTCCGATAAGTTTGTATGATATTTTTGGACTTATACATATGTTTGGTTAGGGTCCCAGGAGACCCGAGCACATTTCAGCGCATTATGTGAAAATTATAAAAAGTGAGTTTTAACTTGAAAATTCTTGAGTTTTCATGGTCGATTCTTGACATTTGATGCTATTGCGATGATTTGAGTTTTGTACTTACACGTATGCTTGCATTTGCGATATTGAGAAGGGGCAGGAGACTTCGCAAATGCAAAGTCTAAGTCACATTTGCGATAGGTGGGTTGATTGTATTTGCGACTCCTTTGTCGCATTTGTGACACTAGCCAGATTGGGGAAGCTCCGCAAAAGCGAAGCTTGGATCGCATTTGCTCAGACTTCGCAAATACGAGGTATTTTACAGACAATTGCAAACAGTGATTAACTTTTGTGATGGTCGCAATTGCGAACAAGATTTCGCACTTGCGACATCTGCAGCTGGGTAAAACGTGGGAATTTCGAGACTTAGCTCATTTTACACTATTTTTCAACCCTAAACTCCATATAGGAAATTTTTGAATAGGAATTTCTTTCCAAATTCATTGATAAGCAACTCTAACTTATTTTCAATCAATTTAATTACTTTTTCATGAATTTTAACATCATGAATTTCAAAGTAGAAATTGAGAATTTTTGGTAGAAATTAGGGATTTTTTAAAATTGAGATTTAGACCTAAAATTAAGGTTGGATTTCGAAACAAATCACATATCCGGGCTCGGGGGTTAATGGATAATTGGGATTTGTTCCTAATTTTGAATTTTGACCACGTGGGCCCGAGTTGACGTTTTGTTGACATTTTCAATTTAGTTAAAGATTGAACCTTTTTCACTCGTGGATAGTTTCCAAAGCTTATTTTGAATTGTTTGAATAAGATTTGGCTAGATTCATTTGGTTTGGAGGCTTGTTCTAAAAGAAAAGTCGTGTTGGATTGTTGATTGTGTTCCAGAAAGAGGTAAGTATCTTACCTAGCTTTGTTGGGGGTATTTTCCTACTAAACGATATTGTTTGCTACATGCGGTTGTGATGCATATACAAGGTGACGAGCGTATATCCATGTGCTAGGGTTTCCATACTCGAGAGGGGGAATTATATGCTTCTTTGTGCCTTGTTGAACTTGGTGATCCCCCAACTTATGCTTTATTTAATTCTATGACAAACAAAATTCAATTATTTGTGTCAGAAATCATGTTAGAATATATGACATCTTGAAAGGCATGTACTGTTTTTGTGACTGTGTACATACTTAATTTGATTGTAGCTTCACAAACACTTATCTATACATATTATTGTCATGCTACTTGAGCTTCTTTATCTGTAATAAGAGATGATCTTTGGTGCCTTAGGGATATGTTTGGAACGATGGGTATTTTAGTGCAGTTGATATGATGTTGGCACCATGAGTATTGCCATGTGGTGTGAAATAAGATTTGGCCGGTTGGTTGATACTGTGTGAGAAGAATAGGAGTTGGATTTCTGTTATGATTGAGTGTTCGTTAAACACTTACATGCCATCTATGTTGGTTTTTATTATTGTTTGTTGTTTGGTATGTTACTCTCACATTTGTGTTCCTTATGTAGTTACCTCTGTGTTTTTTATTTGGCCTATTACTGTTATATCTGTATTTCTACCTTGTCGGTTGTTGTTACTCCTATGCTTTTACTTGATTTACTTATGCTACATGTCCTCTTCGAATTCATGCATTTCCTTGTTATTAGCACGTACATGTTACATTCCTCTATTTGTTACATGATTTACTTATTAGATGTCTTGACATGTTACATGATCTCACTTACTACCTACCTTCACTTGATATATGCCTTTACTTGATACATGCCTCTACTTGTTATATGATTTCACTTATCACACACCTCTACTCGATACTTGTTTTTACTTGACGTACATATTTCCTCATTTCATGTATTACACTTCTTTGCTCTGCCGAAATGGGTGACTTTTAGATTGGTTATTTGTTTATACTTTGTGGAAGCCTTATCTTTATATGTGGGAGACTAGCTCTTGGGTGTTGTATTGCTCATCTTACTTTGTTGAGTTTGTATTCCTGGTTGAATTTTGCGTGTTAGTTTTCCTTGGTATTACGTTGTGAATTTCCCATGCTTGGTTGTTGTAGAATAGTTTCGTATGAACTTCATTATTATTATTATTATTATTATTATTATTATTATTATTATTATTATTATTATTATTATTATTATTATTATTATATATATATATATATATATATCACGCTGCAACGATATTATATATATATATATATATATATATATATATATATATATATATATATATATATGGATCGGATTTCACGCTGCAACGATATTATATATATATATATATATATATATATATATATATATATATATATATATATATATATATATATATGGATCGGATTTCACGCTGCAACGATATTGATATTATATATGGGATCGGATTGCACGGCGCAACGGTATTGATATTATAAATGGGATCGGGTTTCACCCCGCAACGATGTTGAAATTATATATGGGATCAGGTTGCACGTCGCAGCTGTATTGGTATTATAGATGGGATCAGGTTGCATGTTGCAATGGTATTGACATTATATATGTGATCGGGTTGCAAGCCGCAACGGTTTTAATATTGTATATATTGGATCGAGTTTCACGCCGCAACGGTATTGTATATATCCTCGATCACCATCTCTGCAAATCATAACTGATCCACAAGTATGTCTCCGACCAAAACTAAAATTTAACTCATAACCATGAAATTGAATTGTCAATAGAAGGCTCCCCCACTTGGCTCAAAGCCATAGATTAAAATACTTGATAACTTACAATACCCATACTTTATTACTGCCTTAATACCACAGTCAGTTCAACAAAAATTCTTCTCAAGCTCAAGACACACCAACCATAAAATACCTCAATTATCCGCTAATCTCGCATTCATTCTCTTAACACTCAAGTCAACTTTCTCAACCAGATTCACATTCAAGTCTCAAATTGGCATCTTGTTATACCCTTTCGCAACCACAATTACTATGAAATCACTTAATCTTTCTGAGTCCAAACTCATTAATCATACACAAAAATTTAATTTGTCTCAAAATTTAACAACGTGAAAGATCTTTCAAAATATTCACACTCGAGATTGTACGTCACATCAAAATAAAAATAAAGCACCCAATGGCCTTCCTTTATATTTCAAGGAAACACTTCTCGTCACATTCAAATTGTCTTAAAACATCCCACAATTACATCATACTCATCACCAAGCTATTCCACCGTTCATCGAGCCACAAATTCCACTCGTAGGGACATTATCGAACATATGAGTCCAAATGTACATGTTACAACTGAAGCTACCGAGCCTAAGTTGCGGTCTAAACCTGGCCTTAAGTTCTCCAGACTGGCCCATCACCAAAACACAGAACACACATCTTGAACCTCATTCATAGAATCGCAAGTCGGCGATGCACAGCGGATACCGAGCGCTCATGTGCGCATACGAATGCGTGGAAGGAATTCAAAGAGTTATGTTTCAAGCTAAATTAATTTTGCACGATAGAATACAAGAAAGTGAAATTTTTCTAAGGGTTCGGCAGCCTCTCGAAGATAAGTACAGACGTCTTTGTATCGATCCGCAAGACTCTACTAAACATGCTCATGACTCGTGAGACCTATGTTACCTAAAGCTCTGATACCAACTTGTCACGACCCAAAATCTCACATGTCGTGATGGCGTCTATCTCAATACTAGGCAAGCCAAAAATCCCAATAAACCATCATTTCTTTTAAATTTGAAAATGAAATAATTAATTCAGCGGAAGAAATCAAAAAATTTCAAATATATCACTCCCAAAACCCGGTGTCACTGAGTACATGAGCATCTAATATGAATACAATATCTGACTGATAAAAAACCACTGTCTGAAAGTATATAACAGTAAAATAACTGAAGGAAAGAGAGAAAAGGTCAGCGGACGCCAAACAGCTACCTTGATAGTCTCCAACTGATAGTACTCTGAAATCTAACAATCTCCGTGTCCAAAAGTACCTGGATATGCACACGAGGTGCAGAGTGTAGTATAAGTACAACTAACTCAATAAGTAACAAGACTAACCTCTGGACTGAAAGAAATGATGAGCTCCACAGGTACAGTCCAGTAAAAATAATGGTACAGAAATATAGGCATACTTTCAAGTTCAACAGTAAACTCAGTACAAGTGAAATAGATCAATACTGCATGATATGAGGCATATGACATCTCAGTAGAAAGACCTCAAGTAAATACTGGTCACAAATTATCCGGTCACTTGGTACTATTTATGGCCAATCCAGCCCAGGGATGTTCCAACCCGTATATATATGCACATTGACTATGCACATCGACTTACAATCAGTCACCCAGTACCGTATAAGGCCAATCCAGCCCTGGGATAATTTATCCCTAAATATAAATGATACTGACAAGATCCATGTCCACATAACTCATTACAATACAAATAAGTAAGGCAAGTCCATGCCCTGGGAAAATCCATCCCAAATATATATATATATATATATATATATATATATATATATATATATATATATATATATATATATATAAGTCCATCCCGAATATCGATGATCATCTACGCTCACTGGGGGTGTGTACAGACTCTGGAGGGGCTCCTTCAGCCCAAGCGTAATACAAAGCCAATATGGCCTACTGCAGGCGGGCAGTCCCGATCCGTATAATACCAGAACAATAATAATGTATAAAGCCATTCTGGCCTGCTGCAGGCGGGCAACCCTGATCCATTTAATAATAACATATATAAAGCCAAATGGTTTGCTGCATTGCGCAGCTCAATCCCATAAATATCCTCACAATAGACAATTATTACTGAGTGTGAAATGTATATTTTAGAACAATTAATTCAACAGCATCACGACCCCATGGATCCTAGAATATCGACACATAGCCTAAACATGATCTTTATTACTAGCCTCAGCTTAATTCCTCTAACACGTGCCATATGTTTAGATAATAACATGATTCTTTAATCTTTACAACTGCACAGGATTTATTAAAGACACAATTTATATGGTGCACGTCCACACGTTCTTCACCTATCATGAGTGTCACCCCACAAACAATTTATATCATACCAAATTCGGGGATTCATACCCTCAGAACCAAGTTTAGAAGTGTTACTTACCTCAAACCATGTAATTATTTATTCCGCTATGACCTTGCCACGAGAATTGGTCTCCAAAAGCCTCGTATCTAGCCACAATTAATTCGATTCAATTAATACCAATTATTGTAATAATTTCATACGGAAATACTAATTTTCCAATAAAAAACCGAAACTAACTCAAAAATTGCTCGTGGAGCCCATGTCTCGGAACCCGACAAAAGTTACAAAATATGAACGTCCATCCAACCACGAGTCCAACCATACAAATTTCACCAAATTCCGACATCAACTCGACCCTCAAATCTTAAGTTAAAGTCTTTGAAGATTTCTACCATTTTCAACTCAATCTTTACCCATTTGAACTCAACGATATTTTCACAAACCTTATTGGTATGTATAAATAATATTATTACACCCAAAAATCATACTATTAATCACTCATCCTTACCCAAACTCGAAATTGAAGACTAGGGGTTAGAACCTTACCTCTTGGGTGAAGATCTTGTGATATTTCCTTGTTAGATTTCAAAGCTTGAACAAGATCTTGATGAACAAAGCACTTGATCTTCTTCCCCTCTCTAGAACACTATCCCTTCTCTCTAAAAATGTCAGATTTTTGCTCCAAAATGAGTCTCAAAGCCTATTTATCAAAATGGGATCAGGTTATGAAAATAAAAAAATTAACCCTCCGAAAGCAGGTTTGTGGTCGCATAAAGGACCGCGTAATAGGTATGCGGGTCGCAAAATGCACCGCAAAATTGATGACCAGAAATGGGTTTCACTGGACAGGTTTGCGACCATTTTGCGGTCGCATAACTACTTCTGCGATCGCATAATTGTTCTGCGATCGCAGAATCGTATTTTTCTAGACTTTGGTAATGTGGTCATAACTTCTTGTAGGAATGGCCAAATGACGAACGGTTTGAAGCGTTAGAAATTAGACTCGAAGATCTTTCATTTGATAAGTTTATCATCATATAAATCCATATATATATATATATATATATATATATATATATATATATATATATATATATATATATAGATATCCTCATTCAAAGTTGGGTCTTGTGCAAACTCACTTGAAACTTTAATCTATTATGAAATTTTCAGCTTCTACATTTGATGCCGAAACCTATCGAATCAAGTCAGATTGACCTCAAATTTTGCACACAAGTCATAAATGATATAACGGACCTATTCTAATTACTGGAATTAGATTCCAGCCCCGATATCAAAAAGTCAACCCCCCGGTCAAACTTTCTAAAAATTCAACTTTTGCCATTTCAAGCCTAATTCTACTACGAACTTCCAAATAATTTTCCGAACACACTCCTATGTCCAAATAACCATATGGAGCTACTGGAATCATCAGAATTCAATTCCGATGTCGTTTACACATAAGTGAATATACAGTCAACTTTCCAACTTAAGTTTTTAATTATGAGACTAAGTGTCTCATTTCACTCTGAAATCCTTCCGAACCCGAACCAACTAACCCGATAAATCATAAATCAACTGTAAGACATAAATTGAGTAGTAAATAGGGGAACGGGGTTGTGATACTCAAAACGACATGTCGGGTTGTTACAAGGGGGCTTAGCTATGTTGGAGGTGTGCGTAGCTGCGCATTCCATCAAAATTATAAAAATGGCTATTTTGGGAAAAAAGAAAGAGATAGAATTTTGGACAAGGGTTTGGGTTCTAGAGAGAAAGAGAAACTCTCCCACTATGAAAACACTTTCAGGTAAGTTTATTTGGTATAAGAATGATTATATAACATCATTTGATATAACACTAATATTATTATGGATCAAAATTCATAGAAAATGGGTTAAATCTTCAACAACACCAAAAAGAGAAAAAAAAATGAGACTCTTCCATCAAGAGGTAATTTCTTTACTTGAGCTTCACATATATGATATATTGGAGTATGGGTAGCATCTGTATGAAGTTTATTTGAAGTTATAATAGAGTATTGTATAAACCCTAAGAGTGGGTCTTGAAATAATATTTTGAATGAAAAAAGTGAATAGTAGTGGGTTGATATAAATAAAATTATTTTGAGTTTTTAATGATTCCAATAGACTTGATAACCTAATTGTTGGACCAATTGAAGGGTGAATTGCCATTTGGCTAAGAAGTAACTATAGTTCACGAATTTGATGTTCTTGAACCTAGAGTTTTGTTGGAGAAGATAATGAATAGTGACTTGGTGATATTGAGTAAATAATATAGTATTATTAATGATTCCAAATGAATATTTAATGATAATAATGGAATTGAATAGGCTAATTGGTGGAGCTATTGGATAATTTAGAATGGTTGAAGGCTTGTTGCCGAATCTGAAGCCGAAATAGATATTTATGAATATTTTCGTGTTTGTTTTGATATAGTTGGGATATCTAATGGTAGATATTAAATTATTGATAATATTTGAGCATTTTAATCAATTAGAGCGATGTATTATTATTTGGAGCTTGAAGGCTGAGTTAAGTTGATTATGACTTACTCTTTTTGAGGGATTCTCTCTATAAGCATATTTTGAATTAATACGTGGTATTATTTATAAATGTGCATCCGGATTTATGGGGACAAGCGAGAAGGATGTTAACATGTGTTTCTAAGTTTGTTGATTTTGAAGTGTCATGTGATTTTATATAAAAATCTTATTTTCAAAATTTATTTGCAAAATAATACTTAAGGAAAATGTTATAAATTTTATTAAAACTTATGTGTTGATAAGAGTATAAATTATTTGAGTGCTAAAGATACGTTTTCATGAAAAGTATGTGTTTTGAAACTTGAACAATGGAGTATCACATGTTATATCTTTAAAAGATTGATGTTAAATTGCAAAAGGTATTAATATGAAAAAGGGTTTTCATTTTGATTTTACTCAAATGGTTTGGATTGGCTATGAAAATCATGGTTTGATAAATTAAATCCTTTGAGGCTATGAATATATTTTTGATATACAAATATTTTGAGAGTTACTAATGGAGACGACCAAGATTTGTTCGAATAGTAATTTCGTTATCATGAAACTACATGTATCGGTGTAGGGACACATTCCAAGGCTAAGTCAAGGTTTGTGGGATAAAGTCTCCCATTGAGAGGAAAAATGAGCATTACTTAAAGTAATAAGGTTAAGTCGACTCGTATGGCACTACGGAAAGTAGCTCAAACAAGTAGGGTCAAATACTTGTTGCTAGGTTAATCAACTAGTGATTGTTTATTATGTCGGTATCGGTAGTACTCCCGGTGAAAGATAAAAAAGATTTTCTTATGTTTAGGCCTAAGGAGCCGAAAGGATCACGATGACTTAATGAAATTGAAATGGTTTTGTATGATTTTTATTAAAAATTTTGGATTGATATAAATGTTCTAAGAATTTATATCTTGATTTATACTTCACTTGTCTTTTCATTTGAAATGTTAAAGAGCATGATTTATATAACTATTTATCACTTTATATCAAATATTGGTTGCATAGTTTTTTGTAAAATCTTGCCCCATGAACTTAAGTTAGAGAGAGTCTATGACACTTAATAAGTATCGCGGTGGTATACTCAGCCATCAAGGGGGGCTCTTCAGGGTTCCGCTTACTTTACATGTTTCAGGATGAGGGGTATGATACGTGGCATGCAGACATGGCTAAAATGACTCTCTTCCCAAAGTATATGGTAAGGCACCACTCCTATTTCGTGGTAGTTATTATGTTGTCTTTTTTATTTTATGTTAGTCGGACATTGGACCAAATATTGAGTTCTATTCTTGATATAGAAGCTTCATATATAGTTGTGATGAGTTGTAGTAACAGGATAGTATACGACATATATAAAAATATATTTGTTGCATTTGATCTCATTATTATCATGAATGGCTTCATGTGTGATTTTGAATTGGAAAAATATTTCATTATTTACCTTGAAAATATATATGATTTTTAAAGAGCTTCCGCAGTTAAATTGATTTTCTTTCCTATGATTTGGATGTATCATATGGTTTGGTTCGCTCGGATCGGGAAGTATACTGGGTGCCAGTCACAGAATTTTGGGTCATGATAAATATCTTAGTAACATTAGGCTTCAATCGATAATCATTTACCTTGAATTTTTCTCCCCCGTTTATATGTCGTATTTCAATGGCACCATAAGGAGTAATTTTTGTTACAGTGTATGGCCATGTCCAGCGTGACTTAAATTTTCCTGGAAATAATCTCAGCCGACTATTGTACAACAGAACTTGATCTTCGATTTAAATTCTTTATGGCGGATGAGCTTGTCATGCCATTTTTTTATATTTTCTTTTGTACAACTTAGCATTTTCATATGCGGTAAGTCTGAACTTTTCTAACTTATCAAGTTGCTAGACAATTTTTACCTGCTTCTGGTAAGTTTAGATTCAAAATATTTGTAGTCCAATATGCTTTATGTTCTAATTCTACACCTAAATGACAAGATTTACCAAAAACTAATCTATAAGAAGATGCGCCTATGGAAGTTTTAAAAGTAGTTTTGTATGCCCATAAAGCATCATCCAACTTCAAAGACCAATCTTTTTTAGAAGAGCTAATATTTTTTCTAAAATTCTTTTTAATCCTCTGTTGGAAACTTCTACTTGTCTGTTTGTTTGAGCATGATATGAGTTCCTGATTTATAAGTTACTCCATATCTTGATAATAAACTAGCAAATTGTTTGTTACCAAATAAGTTCCCTGATCACTTATGATAACTCATGGAGTTCCAAATCGTGAGAAAATATTTTTCTTGAGAAAAGCACAAACAACACGAGCATCACTTTTTCTAGTTACTATTGTTTTTACCCATTTTAAAACATAGTCAACAACTACTAAAATATATTCGCAACCATTTGAAGGAGGAAAAGGCCTCATGAAGTCAAATGCCCCAAACATCAAAGATTTCACACACAAAAATAGAGTTAAGAGATATCTCGTCCCTTTTCGAAATGTTACCGATTCTTTGGCTTTTATCGCAAGTGGCAATATAATTCCTTGTATCCTTGAATAGAGTAGGCCAAAAAAATGCCAACTTCAAGTACTTTAGTTGTTGTCCTTCTTCCTCCACAGTGTCCTCATACAGCTCCATCATGGCATTGACTTAAGATGTTGTTCATCTCTCTATCTCTGCTACACATCTCCTAATTATGTCATCTGCACAAAATTTAAATAAGTAAAGATCTTCCCAGTAATAATGTCTTGCTTCTTTTTTAAGTTTTTTTCTTTATCCGTAAGAAAATCTTTTGGAATCCATCATCCAACCAAGTAGTTGGTAATATCAGCAAACGAAGGTGGTCGATTTATAATAGATGTGACTGAAAATATATGTTCATCAGGAAATTCCTCTTTGATATTTTGTATCTCGTTGGGAGGATTTTCTAAACGAGACAAATGATCAGCTATCTGATTTTCTGAACCTTTTCGATCTTTTATTTCAAGATCGAACTCTTGCAAAAGAAGTATACATCTTAGCAATCTGGGTCTAGCATCTTTCTTTGCTAAAAGATACTTTAAAGTTGCATGATTAGTGAATACTATGACCTTGGTTCCAATCAAAGAGGATCTAAATTTATCAAATGCAAATACTACAACTTGTAGTTCCTTTTCAGTTGTGGCATAATTCATTTGAGCTTCATTGAAAGTTTTACTGGCGTAGTAGATAGGTATGAAGATCTTTCCTCGTTTTTGCCCTAGCACAACTTCTAACATTGTATCACATCACACATTATTTCAAATGGCTGGCTCCAATCAGGAGAAACAATAATTGGAACATAATTAGTCAACTGTTGTTTGAGAATCTCAAATGCTTTCCTCCCATCATCCTAAAATTCAAACTTCACACCTTTAGTCCTTTAAATATATTTTATGTCATCATCTGGTATGTGATTCACAGAAACCAACTTTTCCTCCCTTTACGTTCGATGTATTATTTACAGTGAGTTTTATTTGGGGTTTATAAAATGTTCTTGAGTTCAATCTCAGGTTGTTTAGTTGGTTGAAGAATTAGTGAGTGGGGTGAGTTCAACTTCAAATCTTCCTGTATACTAGTATTGAAATGAAATTGGTACGAGTACAAAATAGAACCGAATGGATATAGTGGATTCATATAATCAATCTTAAGGCATAAGCTAATTGGTTGACGAGTTTAGTTAACTTTTTCTCTTCTTTTTTTCTGAGTTCAGAAGAAACTGGTAATGGGAGTTTTCTTTTCTTGGAGTTTTTTAGTTGGTCTGTATTTGAAGATGTAAACACGCAGTGCAGCTAGTTATCTTTTGAGGGCCACTACCTTTTCATTATTGGGTGATTTGCAAGGATGCTTGGAAGTGGGTGATCTTGATTTATTAACTCCGCTTTTTCAAGTTTAACAAGATTTAGCTCCTTGGTTGCCCCACTATCACTTTGCCCTGGGACAACAAATCAAAAAATCAAGATCATCAATTACAGGTCATTGGGAGTAATTTCCTGTTCATTATTCTTTCCACTAAAATGTATGTCTCGCTTGTGTTATTATTATTCTAAAGGAGTTGTCTCTGCATATATATCTTATTATTCTCTAGATATTATCTCTGCAGAACTTTGGCTTTAATTATAATTTGACGACAATTCTTTAGCTCTAGAGTTTGTATAACGTCTTATTTGGTGTGAATGCAAATTCTTTTGGGGAAGTTAGGGGCAGGGGCAGTTCAAATTATATATTTTCTAGCAAGTGTTTAAACTGTAATATAATTAGGTTACGTCAAGAAATATAATGTCTCCACTTGGCACATTAACTGCTCCTATTACATTGAAGCTTTCAAGGCAGCATGGATAAAATGGGCGTGAAGTGAACCACATACAGAAAGAAAGCGTTTCACAAAGGCATTTGATAATCAGGGCATCCAAAATTCTCAAAAAAGACTTGAAAATCAAATATACAAGATCACCATTTACTGCTCCTGTTTAAACTGTAATATAATTAGGTTACGTCAAGAAATATAATGTCTCCACTTGGCATATTAACTGCTCCTATTACATTGAAGCTTTCAAGGCAGCATGGATAAAATGGGCGTGAAGCGAACCACATACAGAAAGAAAGCGTTTCACAAAGGCATTTGATAATCAGGGCATCCAAAATTCTCAAAAAAGACTTGAAAATCAAATATACAAGATCACCATTTACCCCCCTTATTATGTGACATAACAAAAAAGGGGGTTTTGGCAACAGAGTCTTGGCTGCATCTTTCTATAACAATCTCGCATTGGATGTAAAACAAAACCAGAATTCTGGACCCCTTGGTCCTCCAAAAAGAATCCGAGATGTCACAAGCTAAATTATTTTGACAAAGAGAAGAAAAGAAAGTCACTGAAGCTTATAATCTACCTAGGCTGCAGATTCCTTGGCAATCTTCTCTGCCTTGGCAATGACCTCATCGATTCCACCAACCATATAAAAGGATTGCTCTGAAAGGTCATCATATTTGCCATCCAACACTCCCTGTCAAAAGAAATTAACAGAGCATTCATCAAAATGGGACCAAATAGCAAGAAAATTAGATCACCAACAGAAAGAGAGTAGGTAAAGGTGCACACAACCTAAATCAAGGGCAAAAAGATGGGAGGGCAGAGGGAGAATTCAAAAGCATTCATCAGCATCAGGGAAAGTAATGTTGGACACATAACTTGAGGAATCGACCAAAATGGTCCTTAATGTATGGGAGTTGGACCATTTTGGTCCTTGATATACCACTTTAGTGATATAGTCCTCAATATATCTAAAAGGCGATGCATTTGAAATCTTAAATCTCACGGTTTCACTCAATAAAGAGGTTTAAGGTTAACGGTGCCTCCACACTGCAAACCACGAGATCCTCAAAACACAAAGAGACATCATTCTCAGCACACAAAACAGACGAGATCAGCCCCAACTTCGAAAGGTCTCCCTCTTTCTCAGAGATCAGATGAAGAGCTTTTCTCTTCTCTTTGTTTCAGTCAGCAAGAAGGCATTGTTGCGTTTGCAGGACTTTAATCTCTCTTTTTCTGGCATGCTCACTTGGCAGCTACTGGAAGCTCTAGTTAATCTTATGCCATTTAATTTTCTTTTTTCCAATTTTGCAGACCTGTAGCTAATTATATTTGTCTGTGTTACCCAAAAAAATTATCTAAGAAGTTTTAAAGAGTATTACTGATGTTGGTTCTGAGATAGTGAAAGAATTTAGAAGCTTCGTCAAAGTTGTCTTTAAAGAAAATGTTACACGAAAGAGTATCTCGAAAAACTAAGAAACTTCATCGTAGTTCTGAGCTCAATCTCTGTTAATGTAATAGATTATATGAGGTTTAAGAGTATCTAGACTAAGAGATATTGCAGTGTGGGAGTACGGTTCATATTTACCAAGTTTTCGAGTAAAACCATGATATTTAGGGTTCAAAACCAAATGGATCACCTTTTTAGATATATTAAGGACTACAAAACTCCACTGCAGCGAGAAACCCTCCATATAACAATTGGATCCAACAATAATATACTCATATTTTGAAGTCCAAAACTCCAAATGACAAAATATGAACTGACCAATATGTTGAAGATTGAGGAGATATATTACCTGGAAACTGTTAATGCTCTCCTTCAAGTCGACATACTTTCCAGGGGCACCCGTGAAAACTTCAGCAACATGGAAAGGCTGGCTAAGGAACCTTTGGATTTTACGTGCACGGGCAACAGTCATCTTATCGTCTTCACTAAGCTCATCCATACCCAAAATAGCAATAATATCTTGAAGATTCTTGTAGTTTTGAAGAACTTTCTGTACCCCACGAGCAGTATTATAGTGATCCTCTCCCAAAATGTGAGGTGAGAGCATACGGGATGTCGAATCAAGTGGATCGACAGCAGGATAGATACCAAGCTCAGAGATCTGGCATCCAAAAGCAATGAAATGACCAAAGTTAAACTAAATCCATCAAAGGTGAGTTAATGAAGTTACCACACCACATTAACAATGGCATTATACCTGACGGGACAAAACAGTTGTGGCATCCAAGTGAGCAAAGGTTGTAGCAGGGGCTGGATCTGTCAAGTCATCAGCAGGCACATAAATAGCTTGCACGGATGTAATAGAACCTTTCTTGGTGGTGGTGATACGTTCTTGAAGACCTCCAAGATCTGTAGCCAAAGTTGGTTGATAACCGACAGCAGATGGGATACGACCAAGCAAAGCAGACACTTCTGAGTTAGCCTATCAATATAACATGCACATAGCATTTAGCGCCACACTCAGATTTCATAAAATAAGCAAACATTATACATGATGGAGACAGAGGTAAGCTGACCTGAGTAAACCTGAAAATATTGTCAATAAAGAGAAGCACATCCTGCCCCTCGGCATCTCGGAAGTGCTCAGCCACGGTCAAACCTGTAAGTCCAACACGTGCACGAGCACCAGGGGGCTCATTCATTTGACCATATACAAGAGCACACTTGCTTTCACTCTGAAATGGTTGAGGTCACAATATGTCAGGCAAGCAACATAAAGGAATAGCACTATGAGATATAGAGTAAATAATTTTGATTAAACTAACTTTCTTCTCGCCTAGCTTGATGACACCACTTTCAATCATTTCTCGGTACAAGTCATTACCCTCTCGAGTGCGTTCACCAACACCAGCAAAGACAGAGAAACCACCTGAATAACATAGTCAAGCCACCCAACTGATCAGCTTGGCAGTGACTTTTATATGAACTTTGTAAAGGGCAACTCGGTGCACTAAGTTCCCGCTATGTGCTGGGTCGCAGAATTTTATATTAACTTTATAAGGAGGTAAAAAGAAATCAGTCCTAACCATGTGCTTTTGCAACATTGTTAATCAGTTCCATAATAAGCACAGTTTTCCCCACACCAGCACCACCAAAAAGCCCAATTTTTCCTCCTCGTTGGTATGGAGCAAGAAGATCAACAACCTGACCGAAAGCACAACAATGATAGAATAGTCATCAAGATTAAGTCTAACAAAGAGCAATACCAGAAGAACCAGTAGCACATGTAGCATTTCAGACAGAGTGCGGATATACACCACCCAAGAAAATAAGAATTGATGAAAGTACCTTAATACCAGTGACAAGAATTTGTTGTTCAGTGGCTTGCTCGACAAAGGCAGGAGCTTCACGATGAATTGGCAAAAAGTGATCGGTAGCTGTAGCCATTTTAACAGATTAAGATGCAACTATCAGAACCATTCTTATGGAAAAATTAGAATATGGCATATCCAGCAGCAATTATGACTTACTAATTGGGCCTCTCTCATCAATTGCCTCTCCAATGACATTGATGATACGGCCAAGTGTGGCTCTACCGACAGGAACCTGTTATCACAAGAAGCAATCAAGCTCACAACAAATTAAACAAGTCCAAGCTCAACTAAACATAAAAAAATCCGTTATACAGGAAAACTTGGACAAGAAGGAAACAGCCAAAATGAAGGTACTAAAAAAATTAGAAGACACCATGGACAATGAAGCCAAAGCTAAGATGCCATGCTCCAGCATAAATATGAAAAGAAACAGACAAAATAATGCAGGAAAATAGATATATGTTCGCAGTATAGCAAAATCTTGCACCATATCGTTTCAAATCTTTTATCCAATTAAAAAGGCTGCAATTGAGTGGGATAAATTTCTGATCCGTTAAGTTCACAACTATAATAAGTATCTATAATAGCAATGGATGCTTCAGTTGGGAGCAGAGAGATGTATGCCTTCTGGAGATGATAAGCAAACATGAATCATTCACTCCCAAGGTAGTGAATTACTACAAACTTCAAAGATACTAAGTTCTTTCAAATTATATACTGAATCAGGAGGAAACGTGAATTATGCAACTCCCTGAGTCACTCCCACTTTCATAGCTTTTCAAAACTCTCATGACAAATCACAAGGGCACATACAAGTTTTATGCGAAAAAACCTTTTCTTTCACAATAATTAGAATTCTAAGGCATTTACATGAACAAAGCAAGGAGCAAACGAATGTCTCTCATTTGATGAACATAAGCAAACCTAGGTACACCACACTGCCCTACTGTCACACTTGCACTTCAGCTGGTACCAAGTATTTCATACTCCTATCAAATAATCGTCAATGCATATGCCATATGCCCATCCCAAACCTAAATAAAGGAGTATTCTATTATAGATACTTGTTATATTTGTGAAGATCAGATATTTAGTTTTTCCTTTTTAGTTGTTACCCATGTTCTCATCTCAGCTAACATTTTCATTAATATGCAAATCTAAAACAAGTATTTTGCTGTGTATAATCCTCGTAGAGTGATAATATTAAAGGCATTCCGATGCAACGTGCCAACTGGAGAAGACTGCACACCCAACTAATTTAGAATTCAGACATAATTGATTGATCCATTGATTTACTCGCCCTAAACAGATTCCATCTAGTACATTAGGTGATTCAACCGGTTTTCAGTTTTAGAAACTACATCAAAACTACAGATCTCGTGCATTAAGGATCTAAAAGCACTTCCAATCTACAGATAATAAATAGAGCTCCCACATCGTCAAAATCCAAAATTTGAATGTAACTTTAACAAGTAATGGTAACACAAATCTTTTGACTTACGGTGATAGGAGAACCAGTATTGAGGACGCGTTGACCACGAACAAGTCCTTCAGTACCATCCATAGCAATAGTCCTAACCATATTCTCACCCAAATGCTGAGCCACTTCAAGCACAAGCCGGATCTGATTATCCAACACTTCGAGAGCGGTCAAAATTGGTGGCAAACCTTCATCGAATCTCACATCCACGACGGCACCGATGACCTGGCACACCTTCCCGATCGAACCAGCGCCGGTGAACTCATCGGTGATTTTTCCGGACGGTTCACTGCCGGACTTCGGTGGTGTTGATGGCTGAGATGCGGGTGCTGCTGCAGAGGTAGCGTACTGTACGGCGCGGTTTAAGAGGAATCCCTTAGGGGACGCGCGTGAAGAGGCGCGTGCAGCGGATTTAGGGATGGAGTTTCCCAAGGATCGGGAAATTGGACCGCCGCCACGTTGAGCCGACTGACGGAGGAGAGAGGCGAGAAGCCTCCGAGAAGCCATGAGGGAGGGTTTGGCTAGAGAGAGAGTGAAAGGAGTAGAGAGAGAAAGGAGAGAAAGAGACTGCTAGGGTTTGTGGGAAATGGGAAGAGCTGATTTATCAGAGCCCACTGTGGGAGTGTGTGATCCGATTACTGCTTTACTGTGCTTAAAAAACCAAGGAGCATTTGAATTTGTTCTTTTTTTTCCTTTTTCGCTTTTATTCCAACTTTTTTGGCGAATAATTTGGACATCCTTGTGTTTTCAAGTATGTGCTCCACACTTGCTCAAAGTGAGACTCAATAGTTATACCAACTCAATAAATTTAATCTATAAAATAAAAAGTACGAGTACATATAGTGTAATCATAATTAAGATTAAAAATTTTGTGCAAGAATCAAAATATATTATTTTGTATTTATTAATTTGATGCAAATAGCAAATATGAGTAAATATTTTCTGCGCACTTGATACGTACAAATAATAAATGAAAAATTCATATAACATAATTGGATAGTAATGTAATATTGTACATCACGCAAAGACTTCATAAGCTTGACTCAAATATGCGCAAATTTCATTAAGGTTTATTTTTTATAAACCGGTATTATAAACAAAAATTACACTATTAATTGTTTTAAGACTAACTACAAGTAACTAATAATTCTTTAATATATGTGCATTGTAACTTGTTACAAGTTATTACTAATATAAATTTTTCACACTTAATATTTCTTTTTTTTTATTATGCTTATACTCAATGTTTCTATTGTCCCAAGCAGAATAAGTCTGTCTTTATGTAGGTCTCTAAACTTGTTGATGACCATTTCTTCGTGACCATTCCAAAAGGCAAACATATTATAATTATTTAAGCTATATAGGAGAATTGTGGAATACAAGAAAATAAAATACTAAGAAGAATGATAATTTTGGTCATTGATTTAATTTTTCATTTATGTTTTGGTTCTTGTATTTTCTTGGGATGAGCAAGTTGATATCAATAAAACTAAACGTGCAGACAGCAACACCATCTTCATAAATTTATTTACATAATTTTCTTCAATGTTCTCCAACAAGAAGAAGAGGATGAGAAGTTTTTCCTTTATCAATTTGAAGTGCTGTTAACGATTTCTAGGAAATTTAACTCGTCACTGAAGTTTTCATAATTCGAAAAAGACTACTCAACTCTTGATTTTTGATTTAAATTATGTACATTTATATGCATATTGCCTCGCACTTTATTCATATTTTGTGGATTTCGTATATGTAATGTAATGATTTGTACTAATTCGTAGTATTTTTTTTGTGTAGGAGTCCCGAAGTCAATGTGGGATGAAAGCGCACGAGTTGAAGCAACAAGAGAACAAAAGAAGAAAATGGCCCAATGTAGCCCCCAGGTCAGCGAGTCGCACTGCAGGCGCAGATTACATATGTGATTTTTTTGGGCAACAGCCCAGCGCCAGAGCTAGCGCGATGCGCTACCCTGGACGCTGTGTGACGGGATTTTTTCTCACTTCACTCCGGACAAGGTTCTTCCTCCCTACACCCCCCTCCTCCCCTCCCCCCAACTCGTATAAAAAGAAGTCTAAACCTATTTTGGAGAAGGAGACACAACTTTGAGAGGAAAACTCACACACGGAATACTCGAGAGCAAGGATTCTCTGCCTTTCTTCATCTTTCTTAGTATTTTCAGCTATTCAAACACTTATGAAATTGTTTAACTTTATCATGAGTGGCTAAAACCCATAAGTTCTGGGGTTGTGATTTAGCTATGAATATTGTTGTTCGAAGTTGACTTTACCTTGATTATACAGTCAGACATCTCTATAACAACAACCCTATATAGCAACACTTCACTATAAAAGCCAAGTTTTTTCGAAACCAATTTTCATGTTATGTTATAATATATGTTCTATATAACAGCTCTTTGTTATAACATCCAAAAATATTCGGAACAAACAAAGCTATTATAGAGAGGTTTGAATGTAGTTCGCTAATATATAATTGTTTCTTCAATTTTGTGATTAATTGCTTAATTGTCTAGCCAACAGTTAGGTTCTATTTACTATCTATGTTATGCTTGGGAAAGCTACGTTTAGATTAGAGAATAATTGAATAGGGCATGATCTTAACTATGAGTGGGGCGGATTTATGATTATGATAGGAATATACCCAATCACCATACTTAATTTAATATCATAATCTTAATGCGTTCTTAACAGATTGATTCCATAGGAATATAGGCGTTAATCTATTTTGAATAGGCGAGTAGTAATTCGGGAGAATGCTACGAGAGCAATTACGCGATTAATTAGCCGTCATGGGCGAATTGTACGAAAGGGAGAGTTAATTAGAACACAATAGGAATGGCAAATTGATCACAACTCTGAAATGTTCATCTCTACTAAATTCTCAACAACTATTTTCTGCTTGATTAATTAGTTACTTGTACATTCATTACTTAGTTATAATCACACTATTAAAACTCTGATTGACTCGATTGAATAATAATTTTAGTGAAATTAGAAGTAGTTAATACAAGTCTCTGTGGGTTCGACACTCTTCTTATCATTATATTACTTGTACAACCACGTATACTTGCATGTGTGTTTGGGAGTGACATGTTTTTTGTGCCGTTGTCGGGGACTTGAATATTGACTACTTTACTAGCTTTTACTTTTGTTGTCTATTTCATCAAGTCTAATGTTTCTTATTGGTTGCTCTGACTCTCAGGAATTTTGATTGAATGAGAAGGGTCAAGAGGCAAGATAAACTTCAAGGCTTTGACTCCGAACCTGAGAGAACATTTCACGGGAGATTGAGAGAAGCAAGGGACACATATAATCTTCAAGCACTTGTTCAATTGCATGTGAACATGGCAGATGAGCAACATATGGCGGTTCAGGGGGTGGCGATGCCTAGCATTGATAATGTCACCTCCATCATTGTGAAGCCCAGAATCACTGGGCACTTTGAGCTGAAATAGAGCATGATCCAGCTACTACATGCAAACGAGCAATTTATGGGTCTTCCACATGAGGATCCACAACAACATATTCTGAACTTCTTGGAGATTGGTGATACTTATATCACTAATGGAGTCATTCCGTACAATGTGAGGCTTACATTGTTCCCATTCTCTCTGTTGGGCGCAGCAGAGAGGTGGTTGAAGGAGGAACCGGTTAATTCTATTACATCATGAAATGATTTGGCTAGAAAATGTTTTGCACGGTTCTTCCCCTCAGGAAAAACTACAAAGATCATAAGTAAGATAGTCGTTTTTAAACAGAAGTCAGTCGAGTCTTTATATTCAGCTTGGGAGAGGTTCAAGGGGCTGCTTAGAGATTATCCTCGTCACAACCACACTAATGAAGTGTTGGCTCATACATTCATAGAAGGGCTACATCCTGAGACAAAAATTGTGGTAGACGCTACAGCGGGAGGTCATGTGTTGGAGAAGAGCTTTGATGAGATTTTATGCACTATTGAATAAATTTTCAAAAAGTAATCCTCACTGGCAAGGAGAGATGGGCAGACACACAGTTCAAAAATCTACAGGAGTCCTCAAGTTAGACGTCGTTTCTGCATTATCATCACAAGTTGCCACATTGGCCAACCAAGTCAACAAAATGACCTTGGTTATTAATAAGCAACAAGCTCAGCCAGTACAATAGGTTCGGATATTTTATGAGGTATGTGGAGAGGGTCATATTAGCGATCTATGCCCAGCAAATCTAGAGTCTATATGTTTTGTGGGTAATGCAAATCGGGGCCAAATAAATCAATATGAGAACACTTACAATCCTAATTGGAGGAACCACCCAAACTTTTGTTGGGGTGAAAATCAAGGTGCTTAGAATCAGTACATGCCACAAGCTCCTCAATAGCAATATAGACCACCGCAGGCTGAACAACCAACGAGCTCAACAAGTCACATTGAGGATATGCTAAAGAAATTGTTGGATGACCTACAGGCCCAAGAAGCAGCCCACTCAATAGTTATTCAAAATTTAGAGCGACAAATAGGGCAACTTGCCAGTTCCCAAAATACTCGACCAACTGGGGCTCTTCCAAGCGATACTGAGGATCATCCTAAGGCATCTATTAATGTTGTGTCACTAAGAAATGGGAGACAGCTAGAAGAAGTCCCATCGAAGAAGAGAAAGCAAGTGACATTTAGTGAAAAATAGGCCACCACTAAAGTAGAATCAGAAATTGCAAGGGAGTCAGAGAAGCCAGTTGAAGAGGCGGTGGTAAAGCAACCACAACCAATAGTTGCGAAGCCACCACCTTATTCTTTCAAAGATTGCAGAAAGTGAAGGATAATGCTGCTTACAATAAGTTTCTTGATATTTTGAAGCAGGTGCAAATTAATATTCCGCTGGTAGATATCTTGAGGGTTGGGACTCTGCGTGCTTTGATTAGTGATGAAGGTATGCATTTCTGCAATCGGTTGTTAAATAACCTTCTAGCCAAGTATGAGATCCATCACAGAGTTGCCACTGCATATTATCCGCAAATAAGTGGACAAGCTGAAGTGTCCAATAGATAAATAAAGCAGATACTAGAGAAAATAGTGAGTGTGAACAGGAAAGATTGGGTTGCAAAGCTAGATGATGCCTTATGGGCATATAGAATTGCATACAAAATACAGATTGAGGCGTCTCCATAAAGCTTGTGTATGGGAAGCGACCCGACTTCACATTTTGAACATTTACGCTCCTTTCAACTATTGAAGTCTTGAATAGCTTCATACAATGTATTATGACTTGTGTGAATTGTCGGTTTTGATTTTCAGGTATTTTCGGAGTTAGTTTGGAAGAATAAATTCCAAGGTTTAAAGCTTAAGTTGAAATAGTTGACCAGATATTGACTTATGTATAAATGACCATGGGATAGAGTTTTGATGATTCCAATAGCTCTGTATGGTAATTTTGGACTTAGGAGCGTGTTCATAAAATTATTTGAAAGTCCGTAGTTAAATTAGGCTTGAAATGGCTAAAATAAAAATTTAAGTTTGGAAGTTTGACCGGGAGTTGACTTTTTGATATCGGGGTCAGAATCTGATTCTGAAAATTGGAATAGGTCTGTTATGTCATTTATGACTTGTGTGCAAAATTTGAGGTCAATTGGACTTGATTTGATAGGTTTCGGCATCAAATGTAGAAGTTAGAATTTCTTAATTTCATTAAGTTTGAATTGAGGTGTGATTCATTGTTTCGATGTTGTTATATGTGATTTGAGGCCTCGAGTAGGTCCGTAATATGTTTTGGGACTTGCTGGTATGTTCAGACGGGGTCCCGAGGGGCTTGGGAGAGTTTCAGGGTGGTTTCGGACCATTTCTAGGCCATTTTTAATTGCTGGTTTTTGTCTACAGAGGTGTGCATCGCGATCGCAAATATTTGATCACGTTCGCGAAGAGAAAACAACAGTTTGGGCCTTGTGAATCGCGATCGCGGAAGCCTTTTTATGATCGCGGAAAACAAAATCCCTGATGCACTGACCCTACTTTGGAAGCTTATATCTCGCAATCTATAAGGATTTTGGAGATGATCCAAAAATAAAAGTTATAGTCCTTGATATCTAGTTTTAAGAAAATCAAACCATTTGTTATTTGGAGTTTTGTAAAAAAGGTTATGGCCATTATACTAGAGGTTATCTGGAAGAGTTTGGGGAGATTGTTCATCGCGATTGGTTTTCCGCAATCGCGAAGAGCACATTTTGAGCTGAAAATTTTTATCGCGAAGAGTAAATGCCTGAAAAGAAGCTATTTCGAGGTTTCGGCTATTTCACTTTGAGGTGGTCAGGTTCATTTGAGGCCAAAAAGGTACTATTGTTCAATTCCATGCTCAAGCTATTTCTTGGGAAATTAAAATTGAGGTGGTTATATTCATTTGAGGTGATGAAAGTCACTTCATATGGTGCAATTGAGTTGTGTGCTCTAAATGATGAAAGATAACTTTTGGTGAATGGGCAAAGATTCAAGCACTAATGGGGAGGTGTCATTGATCGCCAAAAGTCCAAAGTAATACTCGCTGATGAGTAAGCAAGCCCTTGCGTCGTGCCGCGATGTTAAATTAGGCGATTGTTGGGAGGCAACCCAATTTTTATTGCTTTCGTAACATTGTTTTTCTCTTTTTGGTTAGAGTAGACTATATTTTTTGTTTTTCTTTGTAGCCATAGATACCATAGGTAGGATTGGTGTGGAATATGTATAAGGGATGTACAAAATGCTCGGGGAGATCGGGGATTCATTAAAAAAAAAATCGAAACCAACGTCTAGGCCAGTGTGTCATGCTACCTAGCGCACAAAAAAAAATAGATCAATCTCCCCCAACCAGCCTTGAGTTAGCGTGATGCACTGGGCTGGGGGGCCCATGTAATTTTTTAAATTTTTGTTTTTACTTTTAAATTAACCCATTGACCCGTTGACCCCGACTCGGATACCTATTTTCACTCCCCCAATAACCCATACCCATTCACTTTAAAACAAAATAACTCTAACCCTCCAATTCCCTCCCCATCCATTATTCCCCCCCCCCCCACTGGTCTGTTCTCTCTCTCTCTCTCTCTCTCTCTCTCTCTCAATTTTCAACTGTTCTCTCTTGCCTTCATCTCCATCTCATATGTAAGTTTCTTCCGTTTCTCTCTTTTCTTTTCATTTGTGTTGTTTCTTTGAGTTGCAATTTCCCTCCCCATTCGGATAGCCCCCTCCCCCCTTAGTTCTTTTATAAATTAAGTACATGGTGGCTAATTGTTGGTGTGAAAACGAAATTGGTCATTGAACTTGGTTCTGAATGAGTTACACGGAGGGTAAACTTGTTCCACCATTGTTGAATTAAGTTGCACAAAATTGATGCCCACTACTTGTTCGATAAAATGCTTGAATGAATAAATTGTACACCGGTGAAGTCTGAGTAGCCGAGTGTTTTTATATGTGATTTGGGCTAAGTGTGGGTTGTTTGGGGGTTGGTTTGACATAGCCCGAAACATGTTTTCAATGATCATCATGCCATTACCATACTACCCACACCTTGTAGCATTTGTTAGAACTAGTTAGTGTATGGTAGTAACTGTGAATCATGTATTTCTTGCTTGCACTAAGACTAAGTTGCATTGCCATGATCAACTACTTGATTTGTATGTAGTGACTTTGGAATATAATTTTGTGGAATGGGGAAGTCTTGAGTACCCATTGCCTTGTGGTGCAACACTTGTGCATTTATTAGACGACTATTGTGGGTATTATTGTATAGAGCCTTCGATTCTAAGTGTGGGGTCATCTTTGAATTTCACTTTAACTTTAGGCGGATTTCTTGATTCATTCTCAAAATTCAAGTTGATTGTTTTGTATGTTGCAATGGCTCGCGACGATGCTAGCAAAGGAAAAGGAGTGGAGAAGTCCTCTACTACTGCTCCCCCTCCTAAAAATCGCAAGCAAGGCAAGGGGTCATCTCAACAAGCCAAGGGGAAGCAAGTTGCTGAAGGGTCAAGAAGGGCATCTTCGGTACCATGAGCCACGTTGGATTTGGTTCGTAAGGATGCTATCCAGTGGTATCACAACTTCGAGCCGCATGGGTAGTATGTATCTAAGATGGGGATCAATGTGACCACTTTGGAGAGGAATTTACCTGATGTTCTAGCTCGGTTGAAGAGTATAAAGATGGATAAGTTCATTGAGTGCCCTGGACATGTGAACTTGAGCATGGTAAAGGAGCTGTATGCGAATTGGAATGGGCATAGGTTTATATCATGGGTCAGAGGGAAGGAAATGCCACTGGACAGGGAGTCGTTGTGCCAGTTCTTAGGGGTTGACTGTCCAAACCCGAGGAGATTGTAAAAGTTTGTGAGGTGCCTGAGCTACACTGTTATTCGTCACACTTTATGTGGTATAGATTCTAATGCTAAGTGGACAAGGACAAAGAATGATACCCACAATGAGCTTCTCTGAATTGACTTCAACAGAACTATGAAAGTGTGACAGAACTTTGTGCAAGCTAGACTAATGCCAATGGAACATAACACAGGGTGCACTCAAGCTAGGGTGTGCTTGATCTTCTTTTTGTTGACTGGGAGACCAGCTAATGTGGGTGATATTATGTTGGGAGAGATGGCCTGCACTCGATTTGGGCGGAAGATAAAGAGGTTTTTCTTTGGTAACCTGCTGACACAATATATACTCTCTTGTGGGGTACCTGAGTACCAAGGATATGATGATATGGTGGAGGCTCCGAAGGGTTTGATAGGCATTACTGCATTACCGAATTCCACTGCCAACATGAGCTTGGCTGCTCGGAATGAGCGGGAGGAAAATTTCAACAGGTATCTCTATGGTTCACTGAACTTGATAATGAGACGAATGGGAGTGACTGATGAGGAGTGGATACAACTGTGCAATGATCTGTCTAGTGCTTCAACGGAAATGTTGGGGATTGCGCGTGGTGTCCCATTCACCCATCGGAAGATGAGAACACCAACAAGGAATCATATGATGAGGATGATATAGATGTTAAGGTCACGGGGCCAACGACTTTGGTACCCATTGGAGCAGATAATGATGAACCTGGAGCTTCGATTGGTGGGTGTTCTGAGGAGGAAGGTTCAGAGTATGACCCGGATGGGTCCGAGTAGTAGGGAGTTTTTCTCTCCACCTTACTTTTGTTTTGAATTCTTATATGCATCGGGGACTATACATAACATAAGTGTGGGGTGGGGGAACTACTTTCTAAGTGTAATTGTATAATAAATTTCTTTCTCATTAGTATTTTTTATTAACCCTCAGTAGTAGTCTAGTTTAGAGTAGTAGACAATTATCGGGAAAAAAATCAGAAAAAGCTCGAACTTTTTCCGACGATAGATCTCTTGGACAACTTTCTTGAGGGATTAAGGTCCGATTAAAAATACCAAAAAGATTTTCTTTTGCTTTTATTAGTATAGTTATGTAGTAATTCCCTTGGTTTTTCTTTGGGCACCGATTTTTTTCCAAGGGTGTAACTTGAACCGGGTATTTTAGTTTTATCTTTTTAGGAGTAGGATAGGAAGAAAACTAAGCTGCTCTAGATACCCGTTGACATGTTTAGTTCTGGAACAATAGGATATAGCATGCGCTCTGTCTTCCTATTATATTTGATTTGAAATGTGATGCCTAAGTGAAATAAATAGCCTATACTGTGACGTATGTTCTCAGTTGTTTGACTTGTATGTCACTTAGTGTATTATTGCTTAAAATTCTCAACTATATGTGCTTGCTTGACTTGAGAGTTGGATAGAACAGTCTTGATTGAGTCATGTGCAATGTGTGTGTAAGGATTCGTGATATTCTAGATACCCTGTCTAGTCTAGAACTTGCTCCGTGTGTTAATTGAAGCGAAATCATTAAGTTGTGCTAGTTTAGGAGATGACGTAGGCATTTCTTTGCTTGATCATGGACACACTTGTCACTTACAAATAAAGTTTTTCCGTTGTTAGCCCATTTGAACCTATAGACCTTTTCTTTGGCACCCACATTACAATTAGTATCCCTATTTGTAACGACCTGACTTGTCATTTTAATAATTAACGTCCCGTTCAGTGACTTAAGGTCTCGAGCAGCTTCGCAATATGTATTATGACCCGCGGGTGTGGTCGAGTTTGATTACTGAAGATTCAGAATTAAATTAAAAGAACAATCCTTATTTAGAAGTTTAAATTAAAAGAGTTGACCGGAGAGTTGACTTTTGAGCAAATGACTCCGGAATGGAATTTTGATGATGTTAATAGCTCCGTATGGTGATTATGGACTTAGGAGCGTGTCCGGAAAATTATTTGGAGGTATGTAGCGGAATTAGGCTTGAAATGGCGAAAGATGAATTTTTGGGAAGTTTGATCGGGGGTTGACTTTTTGATATCGGGGCTGGAATCCGATTCTGGAAATTTGAATAGCTTCGTTTTGTCAGTTATGACTTGTGTGCAAAATTTGAAGTCATTCCATATTGATTTGATGTGTTTCGGCACAAGATATAGAATTTGAAATTTCAGGCTTGAATTGGGGTATGATTCGTGGTTTTAGAGTTGTTTGAGGTGATTTAAAGGTTCGACTAAGTTCGTATGATTATTTGGGACTTGATGGTTTGTTTGGTTGAGGTCCCGAGGGGGCTCGGGTGAATTCCGGGATGGTTTCGGATCATTTTTCCTTGTTTTGCAATTGCTGGAACTGATATCTAGTATTGTTCTTCGCGAACACGAAAGGTCTCACGCATTCACGAAGAAGGATTTTGGACGGCTGGGACTTACCCATCGCGAACGCAATAAAGAAGACGCGAACGCAAAGAAGAGAGTTGAGGAAAGCCTACGCGAACGAGATAAAGAAGACGCGAACGCGAAGAAGAAGGGGAGTTGGGGGCCTGCCTGGCGTTAAGCCTTCGCGAACGCAACTCGTGTCTCGCGAACGCGAAGGGCAGAGGTCGGAAGGCATCGCGAACGCAACTCGTGTCTCGCGAACGCGAAGGACAGAGGTCAGAAGGCATCGCGAACGCGAAGAAGGAATCTTGGCAGCACATTTTTGTGCTTCGCGAACGCGAAGCTATGGTCGCGAATGCGAAGCTATGGTCGCGAATGCGATGATGGCACTTCTCGGCAGAATTAAAAGTTCCAAAACCTGGGTTTTGAGTTCATAACACAAAATCAAATTGGGAGCTCGGTAGAAGGCGATTTTTGGAGAGATTCTTGCGTGGGTGTTTGGGGTAAGTGATTCTTATCCAGTTTTGATTAATTTCCATTATTATGTCTTTGAATCCATCATTAATGGGTGAATTAAGTTGAAAATTTTAGAAAACCCTCTTGGTTTATATTTAAGATTTGGAGGGCGATTTGTTATTGGAATTCGATAAAATTGGTATGGTTGAACTCGTATCGGAATGAGTGTTCGGATTTCGTAAAAATTATGTCGGGTTCCGAGAGGCGTATCCCGCGTTGACTTTTGTTGACTTTTTGGAATAAAATTTTAAGTCGACGTATTATTATCTGAAATTATTTCCGATGAATTTTAATGAAGTTGTACAATTAATTTGGATAGATTTGAGCTGTTCGGAGGTCAATTAAAGAAAGAAGGCGATTTTGAAAAATCGGCATAACTTCAAAAAGGTAAGTGTCTTGCCTAACCTCAAGTGGGGGAATTACCCCTTAGGCATCGAGTCTTATGTGCCATCTGTGAAATGTAAAAAGCCGTGTACGCGAGGTGAAGAGTACGTACTCGGGCTTATATGTTATATTGAGTTAAATTCTTGGACATATTGTGTAGTAAATTGGATAATTATTGGCATTTATAAAATTATCTACTTGCCATACCTCAATTCGTGTTTGTTGAATTTATTTTTGTATGAAAATTTGAGGTGATTATTACTTGTATAATTATGTGGATTCCGTGAATTTGATGATTTTATATTTCTTGTAATTTAATTTCATTATGAATTTTTCGTCTCAAATAATTAATTAAGCAAGCTTAAGAAGAAGTGTTAATATAATTATCAAAATTTGTATTAATGAAGGCGTTGTCCTATGCTGATTATTTTCTATCTATGTTGATTGATTTTTAAGGTTTTATATACATTGTATGGAGCCTTGGGCTATTTGTTGTGAAATTAATTGATTTTATTATATCCTTGGAATTGATTGTGGTCATTGGGCAAATTGTGATATGAATTGATTTTGTTACGTTACCGTGATAATATTCCGTGTAAATTATTGTGTTAATTGAGTTATTATTTTGAGGACATGAGGGTGGCATTTCACTGTTGATATTATGTGGACATAAGGGAGGCATTTCACTGTTGTTATGTGTGTTGGGATATTGTTTGGGCGGAGTGATAAGGGTGACTATAGGAGAGATACGGGTGGCTATAGGAGAGATAAGAGTGGCAATAGGAGCGATAAGGGTGGCTATTAATATTGTCAGGGCTGAGGGATAAGAAATGCTATTATAGGAGTGATAATGATGGCTATAGGAGAGATAAGGGTGGCTATTGTCAGGGATGATATGTGATGATATGGAGTGATTGCATTGGTGATTTTATGTGATGTTGTGACTTTCCTTGTGTTTATTTTTATACATTGTGCAATTTATCTTGTTGTTGGTAAATTGATAATAATCTGATTTATGTTGAAATTGGGAGCATGTGGCTACTACTATGCAGATTATGAAAAGAAATGTGGGCACGAAGTGCCGGGAAAAATATGATGATTTTATTATTGGCATGTGAAATGTCCGTGCAGATGTGATATGAAAAATGGGCACACGTTATCGGGGAAATATGATCATTTAATGATGGGCACGAAATGCCTTGAAAAATGAAAGTGGGCTGAGACCCGTATTTACGAAAAATATGAAAGGGGATGAGACCCGTATTCTTATGATTATGAAATGGGGTGTCACATGGTGACTTTTTATCGAAAGAATTATATTCAAAATATTATTTTGGAAGGATTTTTATTCAAAAAGTATTTATTAAAAGAACTATATTTGAAAGATATTTATTTGAGGAAATTATATTTGAAAGAGAGTTATTTAGAAGAATTATATGTGAAAGATATTTATTTGAAGGACTTGATTTAATTGGGTGTACTTGTATTTATTATTTGTTGAGCGATATTAATGGTGTTCTTGTTGCCTTGATGTGCATATCATTGGTTGATTTGTGTTGCCCTTATTGTTATTTGTTTCCTATTATTTTGTATATCATATTGCACAAGTTATTAGACTAGTGAGTGTCTTGACTGTACCTCGTCTCTACTCTACTGAACTTAGTCTTGATACTTACTGGGTACCGACCGTGGTGTACTCATAATACACTTCTGCACATTTTTGTGCAGAGTTAGGTATTGGAGATATCGTACTTGACCAGAGTTAGAGTGGGATCGCAAGTATTCAAGGTAGAGCTGCTTGGTCGTCGCAGTTCCTTGGAGTCTTTCCATTTTATTGTACTGTTATTTATTATTCAAACAGTATTGAGTATTCGATCATTGAGATCATTTCATGTATTCAGTTAGAGTTCGTGACTCAGTATTACCAGTTTTGGGAGGTTGTATTTTCAAATTATTTTCGTTGTTGGTTTCGACACGTGTATTAAATTATATTTTTATCAAAAAAGAAAATGGACTTACCTAGTCTTAGAGACTAGGTGCCATCAAGACGCCTGTGGTGGGATTTTGGGTCATGAGAAGTTGGTATCAGAGCTCTAGGTTCATAGGTTCTACGAGTCACGAACGAGTCTAGTAGAGTCTTGCGGATCGGTACAGAGACGTCTGTATTTATCTTCGAGAGGGTACAGAACTGTTAGAAAATTTTCACTTCTTTTATTCTTGTCGTGCGGAATTTGTTGGATTTGAAATTTGAGACTTTGTATCTCTATTCTCTCACAAATGGCAAGGACACGTGCTACCGGGCCAGCTGAGCAGATACCCGCGCATACTGCTAGGGCCGCAAGAGTCCGGGGCTGAGGTAGAGGCCGAAGAAGGGCACGTGCCGTGACTAGAGCACCTTTCAGAACAACAGTTGAGGAGCCGCCAGTAGCTCCGATTGGGGAACAAGTACGAGAAACTAGAGGATGCCCAAGAATTTCTAGAAAATTGTCATTGTATTCTCCGCACCATAGGTATTGTGGAAGTGAGCGGAGTAGCCTTTACTACATTTCAACTATCAGGTGCAACGTATCAGTGGTGGCAAATCTATGAAGAAGGTAGACCAGCCGATGCAACACCACCAACTTGGGCTCAATTTTCGAAAATATTCTTGAAAGATCCCCAGACTCTCCAATTATTGTGGGTATTATTGTATAGAGCCTTCGATTCTAAGTGTGGGATATTGTTTGGGAGGAGAGATAAGGGTGTCTATTAGAGAGATAAGGCTGGCAATAATAGCGATAAGGGTAGCTATTGATATTCTCAGGGCGGAGGGATAAGGGAGGCTATTATAGGAGTGATAAGGGTGACTATAAGAGAGATAATGGTGGCTATTGTCAGGGATGATATGTGATGATGTGGAGTAGTTGCATTGGTGATTTTATGTGATGTTGTGACTTTCCTTATGTTTATTTTTATACATTGTGTAATTTATTTTATTGTTGGTAAATTGATAATAATCTGATTTATGTTAAAATTGGGAGTCTGTGGCTATTGCCATGCAGATTATGAAAAGAATTATGGGCACGAAGTGCTGGGAAAAATATGATGGTTTTATTATTGGCATGTGAAATGTCCGTGCAGATGTGATATGAAAAATGGTCACGCGTTGTCGGGAAAATATGATCATTTAATGATGGGCACGAAATGCCGTAAAAAATAAAAGTGGGCTGAGACCCGTGTTTACGAAAAATATGAAAGGGGATGAGACCCGTATTCTTATGATTATAAAATGGGGTGTCACATGGTGACTTTTTATCGAAAGAATTATATTCAAAATATTATTTTGGAAGGATTTTTATTCAAAAAGTATTTATTAAAAGAACTATATTTGAAAGATATTTATTTGAGGAAATTATATTTGAAAGAGAGTTATTTAGAAGAATTATATGTGAAAGATATTTATTTGAAGGACTTGATTTAATTGGGTGTACTTGTATTTATTATTTGTTGAGCGATATTAATGGTGTTCTTGTTGCCTTGATGTGCATATCATTGGTTGATTTGTGTTGCCCTTATTGTTATTTGTTTCCTATTATTTTGTATATCATATTGCACAGGTTATTAGACTAGTGAGTGTCTTGACTGTATCTCGTCTCTACTCTACTGAGGTTAGTCTTGATACTTACTGGGTACCGACTGTGGTGTACTCATACTACACTTCTGTACATTTTTATGCAGAGCTAGATATTGGAGCTTTTGGATTCGGACAGAGTTTAAGTGGGATCGCAAGGATTCAAGGTAGAGCTGCATGGTCGTCACAGTTCCTTAGAGTCTTTCCATTTTATTGTACTGTTATTTATTATTCAAATAGTATTTAGTATTCGATCATTGAGATCATTTCATATATTTAGTTAGAGTTCGTGACTCAGTACTACCAGTCTTGGTAGATTTTTTTTATATTTGTTTTCGCTGTTAGTTTTGATTATTAAAAAAAAGGGCTTCGACGCCTGTGGTGGTATTTTGGGTCGTGACACCATTTTTATTCTTAACTTGAGCTTGTTGAACCTTTACCTCCAAAGGCAATAAGTCACTAAAAGAAGTAAGGTGAGATGTTGGGAAGTAGATTTTGAGTGGAACTATGTAAGAACCCACAAGGTACACTAAAGTTATAAAAAGGCCACTAACAGATGAACCATAATGTAAGGACTATGGGTAGAAGAAAAAAAATGAAGACAAAATAGAAAAGTGCAAGGAAAGAAATTCAAATAAGGTTGATAGTAAAAAAAAAGAAAAAGAAAAAAAACACCTCCTAATCTTACTCATCCGTGATAGTGAAGATGTAGAAGTGCTTAATTGAAAAAAGAGAGGCTATGTTATGTATGATTTGTGGCTAATGAATTGGTTAAGAAGAATATGTGCTCGATTTTTTAGTGTAGTATATTAAAGTGCTTAGGAGGGTTAGTCACTATTCGTAAATATATCATACCCGTCCCTTAGCCTACATTACAACCCGAAAAGACCTAATTGATCATAGACTTGGCTAGCTTAGATTAGTAGATATGTACACTACGTACAAGCTTATAGTACGATCATGGGATGTACATGAACTTCTTTGTGAGAGTGAGCGACTTTTGTTCAATTGTGAGATGTCCTTAAATTATGTTCAAAGGTATACTTGAATGTGTGGACTATTGTTATATTGACTCTCTTGTTTGTGGTAAGGGCACATGGTCTCATGACAGATTGGTAATGTAGTTCTTTTCTTGTTGGGTGAGTGCGCGAGTTGAGGATGCTTAGTGGTAACGAGTCGGCTCTTGAGGTAGGGTAGTTATGGATAGGTTGTTGGAATTGGTTGAATTAAATTGCTTATACTTGGGCATATTTATAACGGAAAGAATGTGAATTTCGTATGTTCATGCTTGATTGCCGGTAACGACCATAGTCAAAGGTAAAGTGTATGATTGAAAAATTGAATTGCTCCTCCATAGTTGATATGTAAGTTGTTGGGGTGTAGTTGGTAGTTCTATTGCTCAAGGGCGAGCAAGAGTTTAAGTGTGGGGTGTTGATATTTGGCTTAAAGTATGTATATTTATATGCATATTGCCTCGCATTTTACTCATGTTTCGTGGATTTTGTATGTGTAATGTAATGATTTGTGTTAATTCGTGGTATTTTTATGTGTAGAAGTAACCCAGAGGCAATGTGGGATGAAAGCGCACGAGTTGAAGCAACAAGAGAACAAAAGAAGAAAATGGCCTGGGGCGCATATTACAGATGTGATTTTTTTGGGCAACAACGCAGCGCCAGGGTTAGCGCGACGCGCTACCCTGGATTCTGGGTGACAGAATTTTTTCTCACTTCGCTGGGGATAAGGTTTTTCGGCCCTACACACCGCCACCTCATATAAAAAGAAGTCTAAACCTATTTTGGATAGGGAGACGCCACTTTGAGAGGAAAACTCTCACACGGAACTATCACGACCCAAACTAACCATGTCGTGATGGCGCCTATCGTGGAACTAGGCAATCCGACTCATTTTCCAAAACAAATCAAAATTTTCGTTTCAAGGATAATCTCAATGCTATTTAACATAAAAACCTTCATAAATGAGTTCAAATCAAAACAAAAGTGCGGAAAATAAAAGCCCGACATCGGGGATGTCACTAGTCATGAACATCTACTACAACTTGTCTGACAATATCGAGACTAAAATAGTTTGAAAAATAGCTAAATACAATTAAAGGAAGATAAGAGGGAGAAGAGCAGGGCTGCGATCGCCAGGCAACTACCTTGCTATCCCTGAGAAAATCTGCAACCGGAATAGTCAACAGCCGCTACCGTGTCCAGCTATACCTGGATCTGCACACAAGGTGCAGGGAGTAAAGTGAGTACACCAACTCAGTAAGTAACAATAATAAATAAAGACTGAGCAGTAGTGACGAGCAATAAAGCATATAAAGTTCATAGCATGAAATCTCGGTAAAATACAACATGCTTTAAAATAAATTAGGGTTGGAATTAAATCATCTCGTTTAAACCCAGTTCAAGTAAAAAAATCATTTAAAGATATTTTTCAATATTTTTTCAAACAAAGGCTCAATGCAAAGGTGAGCAAAAATGAAGAAATCATAATCAGCCACTCGGGCAACATCACTCGTATACAGCCCCTCGGGCAAACCTCACAATCACTCATGCCTCTCGGGCATACCTCACAATCACCCATGCCTCTCGGGCATACCTCACAATCACTCATGCCTCCTAGTCACTCAGTACTCGGCCCTCAGCACTCGCACTCAGTAGGTACCTGCGCTCACTGGGGGTGTGTACAGACTCCGGAGGGGCTCCTTCAGCCCAAGCGCTATATCAAGCTAAATCATGGCATAAATCACTCAGGCCCTCGGCCTATATCAAACATGCTGCGGCGTGCAGCCTAATCCCATAAATATCCTCACGAATCAGGCCCTCGGCCTCACTCAATCATAAACCTCTCAAGCCACTCGGACTCTCAATAAAAACAGGGAACTAAGCCCAAAACAATATTTATATGCTCAAATCAGCGTAATAAAACTAAGTTATGCAGTAAACATGTATAACCATGACTGAGTATAGATTTTCAATCGAAAACAGTGAGAGGATAGTAAGAAAAAGGCCCATAAGGGTCCAAACAGCACTGACACAAGGCCCAAACATGGCATTCCGCCCAATTTACAAAAACTCATTTCTAAAACTCATAAGTATCATATAGTTTCAACAAAATATGCAACTTTACAGCTGCTACGGGACGGATCAAGTCACAATCCCCAACGGTGCACACCCACACGCCCGTCACCTAGCATGTGCATCACCTCAAACTAGTAAATGATACGAAATCCGGGGTTTCATACCCTCAGGACTAGATTTACAATCGTTACTTACCTCAAACCGATCAAATCCCTACTCCGCGATGCTCTTGCCTCTTGACTCTGCCTCCAAATGCTCCGAATCTATTCACAATCAGTACAATACCATCAATATACACTAATGGAATAAATTCCACAAGAAAAACTATCAAATTAGCCCAAAACCCGAAATTGGCTCAAACCCGCCCCCGGGCCCACGTCTCGAAATCCAACAAAATTTACAAAACTAGAAAGCCCATTCATTCACGAGTCCATACATTTGAAATTTATCAAAATCAGACCTTATTTGGTCCCTCAAATCCATAAATCAAACTCTCCAAAATCCCAAGCCTTAACCCCTCATTTTCACCCCTAATTTCCACTAATTCCATTATTAAACAACGAGAAATCACTATATATACGAGTATTAGGGCTCAAGAAACTTGCCTCACTGATATCCCTTGAATCCCTCTTCAAAATCACTCCCAAAAGCTTCAAAACCGACTGAAAATGGTGAAGAATGGACCAAAATTCGCGAAGTGTGCAATTTATACTATCTGCCGAGGCTTTTCATACCTGCTGCCAATTCTTCGCGCCTGCGGGACCGCACCTGCAGTCAAATCGCCGCACCTTCAAAAATCACTTAATTATTCAGCCTCCGCACCTGCACCCAGGCCTCGCACCTGCGGGCTCGCAGGTGTGGCCAATCCTTCGCACCTGCGCTCCAGCCCTAGCCTCCCTTTTTTCGCTTTTGCGCTCCTAGTCTCGCACATGCGGGCTCGTAGATGCGACAGATTTCTCGCACCTGCGCATCCTGCCTAGCCCAGCACTGTCTGTATCTACGAACTTCTTAAGCGCACCTGCGGCCTCGCACCTGCGACTCCCCTTCCGCAGGTGCGGAAACACCAACAGAATTAACAACAACAGCTCTCAAACACCAAAAACCAATCCGTCGACCATCCGAAACACGCCTAAGGCCCTCAGGACCTCAACCAAAAATACCAACAAGTTATATATCAACATACAAACTTAGTCGAACCTTCGAATCACTCAAAACAACATCAAAACACCAAATTACCTTCGGATTGAAGCCTAAGAACTTCAAATCTTCCGAATTCCACAAACAACGCCGAAACCTACCAAACCACGTCTGAATGACCTCAAATTTTACACACACATCACAAATGACACCATGAACCTACTCTAACTTCCGAAAATCCATTCCGACCCCGATATCAAAGTTTTCACTACCGACCGAAAATTGCCACATTTCCAATTCGCCAATTCAAGCCTAATTTCACTACGGACCTCCAAATCACATTCCAGAATCACTCCTAAGTCCAAAATTACCTAGCGGAGCTAACAAAACCATAAAAATTCAAATCCGAGATCGTTTACACATAGGTCAATATCCGGTTGACTTTTCCAACTTAAGCTTCTACTTTAGAGACAAGTGTCTCATTCCACTCTGAAACCACTCTGAACTCGAACCAACTAACTCGATACAACACAATACAGTTAAATAACACATAAAGAAGCAGAAATGGATGAAACGGGGCTATAACTCTCGACGACCGGTCGGGTCGTTACATCCTCTCCCTCTTAAACAACCATTTGTCCTCGAACGAATCTAGAAACATACCTAGAGTCTCGAATATGCGTGGATATCTGCTCCGCATCTCCCGCTCGGTCTCCTAGGTGGCCTCCTCCACAGGCTGACCTCTCCACTACTCCTTTACCAAAGTTATGTCCTTTGACCTTAACTTCTTAACTAGTCGATCCAAAATAGCCATCGGCTCCACATCATAAGTCATATCACCCTCCAACTGAACCGTGCTGAAGTCCAAAACATGGGACGAATCTCCAATATACCTTTGGAGCATGGAAACATGAAACACTGGGTGCACATTCGACAAGCTGGGTGGCAAGGCAAGCTTATAAGCCACCTCCCCTATCCTTTAAAGCACCTCAAAAGGCCCAATGAACCGGGGGCTCAACTTGCCCCTCTTCCCAAACCTCATGACACCCTTCATGGGTGATACCTTCAGCAAAACGTTCTCCCCAACCATGAAAGATACATTACGGACCTTCCTGTCTGCATAGCTCTTCTGCCTAGACTGCGCCATGCGAAGCCACTCCTGAATCAATTTCACCTTATCTAATGCATCCTGGACCAAGTCTGTACCCAAGAGCCTAACCTCACCCGGCTCAAACCATCCAACCGTAGATCTACACCTCCTCCCATATAAAGCCTCGTACATAGCCACCTGAATACTCGACTGATAACTATTGTTATATGCAAACTCCGCGAGTGGCAGAAACTGGTCCCATGAACCCCCAAAGTCAATGACACAAGCGCGCAACATGTCCTCCAATATCTGAATAGTGCGCTCGGATTACCTATCCGTCTGAGGGAGAAAAGTTATGCTCAACTCAACCTGAGTACCCAACTCTCGCTGCACGGCCCTTCAAAACTGCGATGTGAACTGAGTACCTCTATCTGAAATGATGGAAACTGGGACACCATGCAGGCGAACAATCTATCGGATGTAAATCTCAGCCAACCGCTCTGAAGTGTAAGTAGTACCAACTGAAATGAAGTGCGCGGACTTGGTCAGCCGATCCACAATCACCCAAATAACATTGAACTTCCTCTAAGTCCGTGGGATCACAACTACAAAGTCTATGGTGATCCGCTCCCACTTTCACTCTGGGATCTCTAATCTCTTAAGCAAGTCACCCTGTCTCTGATGCTCGTACTTAACCTGCTGATAGTTGAGACACCGAGCTACAAACCTAACTATATCCTTCTTCATTTGCCTCCACCAATAGTGTTGTCTTAAATCCTGGTACATCTTCGAGGCACCCGGATGGATGGAATACCGCGAGTTATGGGCCTCCTCAAGAATCAACTCCCGAAGCCCATCTACATTAGGCACACATATTCGGCCCTGCATCCTCAACACACCGTCATCACCAATTATCACATCCCTAGCATCACCTCTACGAACCCTGTTTTGAAGAACGAGCAAGTGAGGGTCATCATACTGACGCTCCCTGATACAGTCATAAAGAGAAGACCTGGAGACCACGTAAGCCAACACCTGACTCGGCTCTGAGATATCCAATCTCACAAGCTGGCCCGCTAGGGCCTGAACATCTAATGCAAAAGGTCTCTCTACTATTGGAAGATATGCTAAACTCCCCAAACTCTCCGCCCGGCGACTCAAAGCGTCGGCCACCACATTGGCCTTCCCCGGATGGTACAAAATAGTGATATCATAGTCCCTAAGAAGCTCCAACCATCTATGCTGACGCAAATTAAGATCCTTCTACTTAAACAGATACTGCAGACTCCGGTGATCAGTATAGATCTCACAATGAACTCCATACAAATAATGGCGCCAAATCTTCAAGGCGTGAACAATGGCTGCTAACTCAAGATCATGGACATGATAGTTCTTCTCATGGGTCTTCAAATGGAGCAAGTCATAAGCAATCACCCAACCCTCCTGCATCAGAACACAACCAATACCTACCCTCGAGGCATCACAATACACGGTGTAAGAACCTAAAACTGATGGTAGAACTAACACTAGAGTTGTAGTCAAGGCAGTCTTGATCTTCTAAAAGCTCTCCTCACATTCATCCGACCACCTGAATGGAGCACCCTTTTGGGTCAATTTGGTCAAGGGCGAAGTAGTAGATGAAAATCCCTCCACAAAGCGACGGTAACAACCCGCCAAACCAAGAAAGCTCCTAATCTCCGTGGCTGAAGACGGTCTAGGCCAACTCTGCACCGCCTCTATCTTCTTTGGATCCACCTGAATACCCTTACTGGACACCACGTGCCCCAAGAATGCTACTGAACCGAGCCAAAACTCACACTTGGAGAACTTTGCATAAAACTTCTCCTCCCTCAATCGCTGTAATACAATCCTCAAATGCTGATCGTGCTCCTCCTAGCTACGAGAGTACACCACGATGTCATCAATGAATACAACAACGAATAAGTCCAAACAGGGCTGGAATACACTGTTCATCAAATGCATGAACGATGTTAGGGCATTGGTTAGCCCAAAATACATCACTAAGAACTCATAATGGCCATATCGGATCCTGAAAGCTGTCTTAAGAATATCCAAATCCCGAATCTTTAGCTTGTGATAACCGGACCTCAAATCAATCTTGGAGAACACCCTCACTCCCTAAAGCTGGTCAAATAAATCATCAATACGAGGCAAAGGATACTTGTTCTTGATTGTGACCTTGTTCAACTGCCTGTAATCAATGAACATTCTCATGGAACCATCATTCTTCTTCAAAAACAGAACCGGTGCACCCCAAGATGATACACTAGGCCAAATAAACCCCTTACTAAGGAGTTCCTGAAGCTATTTTTTCAATTCCTTCAGCTGTTCTGGTTCCATACGATACGGTGGAATAGAAATGGGCTGAGTGCCTGGCACCAAATCAATACCAAAGTCAATATCCCTGTCAGACAGCATGCCCGGCAGGTTTGCAGGAAACACATCCAGAAAATCACGTACCATCGGAATAGAATCAATGGTAGGAGTCTTTGCGCTAACATCCCTCACAAAATCTAAATAAGATAGGCAACCCTTCTCAACCATACGCTGAGCCTTCAAATATGAAATTACCCTACTTGGTACAAAATCTACAGAACTGCTCCACTCAACCCTCGAAAATCCCGGCATCGCCAAGGTCACGGTCTTAGCATGACAATCTAGAATAGCATGACATAGAGATAACCAATTCATACCCAATATCACATCAAAGTCAACCATACTGAGCAGTAAAAGGTCCACTTGGGTCTCCAGATCCCTAATAGTCACCACACATGACTGATATACGTGATCCACAACAATAATGTCGCCTACAAGAGTAGATACATGAACCGATAAAACTAAAGACTCACGGGGCATATCCAGAAAATGGGCGAAATACGAGGAAACATATGAATACGTGGAACCAGGATCAAATAATACGGAGGCATCTCTGTGACAAACTGAGACAATACTTGTAATCACAACATCTGAAGAAATAGTATCTGGTATGGCAGGGAGGGCATAGAAACGAGCATGGCCACCCCCTGATCTGCCTCCCCCTCTAGGGAGACCCCTAGATGACTAACCTCCACCCCGAGTTGACTGGCTGGGTGTTGTAGTCAAAGGCTGACTCCTCTGCTGAGATAGACCTCCAAGACGACGAGGGCACTGCCTCCACATATGCCCAAACTCCCCAAAATCAAAACAACTCCCTGGTGCTGGTGGCGGGAACTGAAGGGAACCCCTAGCACCGGGATAACTAGTAGAAGAACCTGGAATAGAAGAGCCCTGAACAAGTGGAGCACTGGGCGAACTCTAAGCTGGAAGGGCACCAAGTGATGAGTGGCCCTGATGAGAACTGTGAGAACCATGGCCAGATGATGCACCCCGGTGAAATGTCCAGTTGACTGAGCCTGTCTGAAATGACGACCTCTATCGTACTGGAACTGACCCCCAAAAGGAGCACCGCTGAATCCGCCCTGACCAAGAGGCATCTTAGGCTCCCACTCAACCTTCTCCTGATCGCAAACTATCTCAGACTGCCGAGCAATGTCAACAACCTCATCAAAGGTAGCACCTGACACCCTCTCTCTGGTCATAAGCAACTGTAGCTGAAAAGTGAGACCATCAATAAACCTCATGATCCTCTCCATGTCCGTGGGATCCAACCAGATAGCATGACGGGCCAACTCCGAGAATCGCATCTCATATTGCGTCACATACATATCACCCTGGCGAAGCCGCTCAAACTGTCTGCGCAGCTCCTCTCTACAGGACTGAGGCACGAACTTCTCCAAAAAGATCACGGAGAACTGCGGCCAAGTAAGGGGTGATGTGCCAACAAGCCTACGCCTCTCGTAAGTATCCCACCATTTGAGTGCAGCCCCAGAAAACTGAAAAGTAGTGAATGAGACCCCACAAGTCTCTAGAATACCAGCTGTACGGAGTATCCTCTGTCACATGTCCAAGAGCATCCTCTCTTTCTCTCTATTCCACTGAAAGGTGGTGGCTGGAGTCTCCCAAACCTCTCCAACCTATGCTGATCATCCTCAGGCATAGCAAGAACCACATAATCCCGAGCAGCTGCAACCAGCTGGGCTGGTGGTGCCCCCGGTGTCTGGAGTCCTTGAACAACTTGCTCAGGTGTGCGAGCGATGAGAGTCTGAGTGTCTGTGCCTCCCCCGGCCTGAGAAGTGGTTGCGGCCGTCGAGATAAAGATCGCCTGAGCAAGGCCGGTGCACGCTGTCAGAATCTGAGCTAGGGCCTCCTGAAGGCCTGGAATCACAATAGGCACAGGTGGTGCATGAGCTGGTGCATCAAAAACTGGAACGTGGTCTTGATCTAGGACAACTAGGGGATCTGCAGGTACTGCCCCGGCTGCTGTACGGGCTGCACCTCTGCCCCTACCACAGCCTCTACTGTGGCCTCAGACTCTCGCGGCCCTGGCTGGTGGTACTTGTGGCTGGCCCTTCTGACCGGTAGTACGAGTCCTCACCATCTGTGAGAGAATGAAACAACAAATGTTTAGTTACTAGAATCAATAGATTCGCACGATAAGAATTCAAGGATGTGGAGTTTCCTAAGGGTTCTGCAGCCTCTCGAAGATAAGTACAGACGTCTCCGTACTGATCCGCAAGACTCTACTAAACTAGCTCATGACTCGTGAGACCTATGTAACCTAGGCTCTGATACCAACCTGTCACGACCCAAACTAACCATGTCGTGATGGCGCCTATCGTGAAACTAGGCAATCCGACTCATTTTCCAAAACAAATCGAAATTTTCATTTCAAGGATAATCTCAATGCTATTTAACATAAAAACCTTCGTAAAGGAGTTCAAATAAAAACAAAAGTGCGAAAAATAAAAGCCCGACATCGGGGGTGTCACTAGTCATGAGCATCTACTACATCTTGTTTGACAATATCGAGACTAAAATAGTCTGAAAAATAGCTAAATACAATTAAAGGAAGATAAGAGGGAGAAGAGCAGGGCTGCGATCGCCAGGCAACTACCTTGCTATCCCCGAGAAAATCTGCAATCGAAATAGTCAACAGCCGCTACCGTGTCCAGCTATACCTGGATCTGCACACAAGGTGCAGGGAGTAATGTGAGTACGTCAACTCAGTAAGTAACAACAATAAATAAAGACTGAGCAGTAGTGACGAGCAATAAAACATATAAAGTTCATACTATGAAATCTCGGTAAAATACAACATGCTTTAAAAAAAATTAGGGTTGGAATTAAATCATCTCGTTTAAACCCAGTTCCAGTAAAAAAATCATTTAAAGATATTTTTCAATAGTTTTTCAAACAAAGGCTCAATGTAAAGGTGAGCAAAAATGAAGAAATCATAATCATCCACTCGGGCAACATCACTCGTATACAGCCCCTCGGGCAAACCTCACAATCACTCATGCCTCTCGGGCATACCTCACAATCACCCATGCCTCTCGGGCATACCTCACAATCACTCATGCCTCCTAGTAACTCAGTACTCGGCCCTCAGCACTCACACTCAGTAGGTACCTGCGTTCACTGGGGGTGTGTACAGACTACGGAGGGGATCCTTCAGCCCAAGCGCTATATCAAGCCAAATCATAGCATAAATCACTCAGGATCCTGGCCTATATCAAACATGCTGCGGCATGCAACCTGATTCCATAAATATCCTCACAAATCAGGCCCTCAGCCTCACTCAGTCATAAACCTCTCAAGCCACTCGGGCTCTCAGTAAAAACAGTGTACTCAGCCCAAAACAACATTTATATGCATCAAAACATAGTAATAAAACTGGGTTATGCAGTAAACAAGTATAATCATGACTGAGTATAGATTTTCAATTGAAAACAGTGAGAGGAAAGTAAGAAAAAGGCCCCTAAGGGTCCAAACAGCATTGGCACAAGGCCCAAACATAGCATTCCGCACAATTTACATAAACTCATTTCTAAAACTCATAAGTATCATATAGTTTCAACAAAATATGCAACTTTACAATTGCTACGGGACGGACTAAATCACAATCCCCAATGGTGCACGCCCACACGCTCATCACCTAGCATGTGCGTCACCTCAAAATAGTAAATGATATGAAATCCGGGGTTTCATACCCTCAGGACTATATTTACAATCGTTACTTACCTCAAACCGATCAAATCCCTACTCCGCGATGCTTTTGCCTCTCTACTCAGCCTTTAAATGCTTCGAATCTATTTACAATCTGTACAATACCATCAATATACGCTAATGGATTGAATTCCACAAGAAAAACTATCAAATTAGCCCAAAATCCGAAATTGGCTCAAACCCGGCCACCGGGCCCATGTCTCGAAATCTGACAAAATTTATAAAACTAGAAAGCCCATTCACTCACGAGTCCATACATATGAAATTTATCAAAATCCGACCTCATTTGGTCCTTCAAATCCATAAATCAAACTCTCCAAAATCCCAAGCCCTAACCTCTCATTTTCACCTTTAATTTCCACTAATTACATAATTAAACAACGGAAAATCACTATATATACGAGTATTAGGGCTCAAGAAACTTACCTCACTGATATCCCCTTGAATCCCTCTTCAAAATCACTCCCAAAAGCTTCAAAACCGATTGAAAATGGTGACGAATGGACCAAAATTCGCGAAGTGTGCAATTTATACTATCTGCCCAGGCTTTTCGCACCTGCGACCAATTCTTTGCGCCTGCGGGACCGCACATGCGGCCAAATCGCTGCACCTACGAAACTCACTTAATTCTTCAGCCTCTGCACCTGCGCCCAGGCCTCGCACATGCAGGCTCACAGGTGCGGCCAATCCTTCGCACCTGCGCTCTAGCCCTGGCCTCCTATTTTCTGCATCTGCGCTCCATGTCTCACACCTGCGGGATCACAGACGAGATAGACTTCTCGTACCTGTGCAACTTGCCTAGCCCAGCACTGTCTGCACCTGCGAACTTCCCAAGCGCACCTGCGTCTCCCCTTCCGCAGGTGCGGAAACACCAGCAGAAGTCACACCAGCAGCTCTCAAACACCAAAAACCAATCCGTCGACCATCCGAAACACGCCCAAGGCACTTGGGACCTCAACCAAAAATACCAACAAGTCATATATCAACATACAAACTTAGTCGAACCTTCAAATCACTCCAAACAACATAAAAATACCAAATTACCCTCGGATTCAAGCCTAAGAACTTTAAATCTTCCGAATTCCACAAATAATGCCGAAACTTACCAAACCACGTCCGAATGACCTCAAATTTAACACACACGTTACAAATGACACCACGAACCTACTCCAACTTCCGGAAATCCATTTCAATCCTGATATCAAATTTTCCATTGCCGACCGAAAATTGCCAAATATCCAATTCGCCAATTCAAGCATAATTCCACTACGGACCTTCAAATCACATTCTGGATGCACTCCTAAGTTCAAAATCACCTAACAGAGCTAACAGAACCATAAAAATTTAAATCCAATATCGTTTAGACATACTTCAATATCCGGTTGACTTTTCAAACTTAATCTTCTACTTTAGAGACTAAGTGTCTCATTCTACTCCGAAACTACTCCGCACCCGAACCAACCAACCCGATACAATACAATACAGCTAAATAACACATAAAGAAGCACAAATGGGGGAAACATGGCTATAACTTTCGAAATGACCGGTCGGGTCGTTACATGAACACTCGGGAGCAAGAATTCTAAATTTTTCTTCATCTTTCTTAATATTTTCAACAATTCAAATACTTATGAAATTGTTTAACTTTATCATGAGTGGCTAAAATCCATAAGTTCTGAGGTTGTGATTTAGCCATGAATATTATTTTTCGAAGTTGACTTTACCTTGATTAAAGATCGTTAAGATATGATTTTTTTCTTCAATTATGTGATTAATTGCTTTATTGTCTAGCCAACAATTAGTTTCTATTTACTATCTATGCTATGTTTGGGAAAGCTATGTTTAGATTAGAGAAGAATTGAATAGGGTGTGATCTTAAGTCTGAGTGGGTGGAGGGGTGGTGGTGGTGGTGGGGGGGGGATTTCTGGTTAGGATAGGAATATACCTAGTCACCATGCTTAATTGAATATCGTAATCTTTATGCGTTCTTAATAGACTGATTCCATATGAATATAGGCATTAGTCTATTTTGAATAGGCATGTAGTAATTCGAGAGAATGCTACGAGAGTAATTACTCGATTAATTAGCAACCATGAGCGAATTGTATGAAAGAGAGAGAGTAAATTAGAGCACAATAGAAATGGTAAATCGATCATAACCCTAGAATGTTCATCTCTACTGAATTCTCAACAACTATTTTCTATTTGATTAATTAGTTACTTGTTACATTCATTGCTTAATTATAACCATACTATTAAACTCTGATTGACTCGACTGAATAACAATTTTAGTGAAATAAATAGGTAGTTATAAGGGTGGCAAGTGGGCCGGTCCAGGCCCGGGACCGTGGGCCAAACGGGCTAAACGGGCCAGGACCGTTTGGCCCGGTTTTAGTGGGCCTGGGTCGGTCTCGTGGGCCGGTCCTATGCTTTGGGCCCGCCAGGCCCGGGACCATTTAGCCCGCCAGGGACCGTGACCGGACCGGTCCTTTAGAGGGCCAAACGGTAGTAATGGCTATATTTTAATTTTTTAATTTTTAATTTTTTTAATTTTTTTTAAACAATATAGCCTTTGGGCTGTCAAAAATAGTCGTTGGCTATTTATAAAATAGTCATTTACCCCCCTCTTCCCCCCAAACTTTGTTTTAACCCCAAACTTTTTATAATTATATTGTTTCCCTTTTTTCAACTATAAATACCCCTTCATTATATCATTTTTCTTACAAAATCATCAATCTATCACAATCTCTCTCTAATTTCCTTCTATAATTGCTACTATTGCTTACTTTATTGTTACTAAGTGTATAATATATATATATATATATATATATATATATATATATATATATATATATATATATATGAGAGAGAGAGCTTATATATTAGTATATATACTATACTATACTATATATACATCTTATATAAGCTATATAAGATGTATATATAGCTTATCGAATATAGCTTTTATATATATATATATATATATATATATATATATATATATATATATATACTATACTATACTATATGTACATCTTATATAGCTTATATACTATACACTTAGTATATATATACTTTTTAGTAGTAACATGAAATGACCAAAGTATGGTACTTTTTAGCTAGTATAAATATGGAATGATAGAAGATCAAGTTTTAGCTCAACTCAATTTTAGTTGAAACTATAATCTGAGTTGAGCTAAAACTTGATCTTCTATCATTCCATATTTATACCAGCTAAGAAGTACCATACTTTGGTCCTTTCATGTTACTACTAAAAAGTATATATATATATATATATATATATATATATATATATATATATATATATAGTATAGTATATATATATAAGTTATATTCGATAAGCTATATATACATCTTATATAGCTTATATAAGATGTATATATAGTATAGTATAGTATATATACTAAATGTATAATATATAAGCTCTCTCTCTCTCTCTCTCTCTCTCTCTCTCTCTCTCTCTATATATATATATATATATATATATATATATATATATATATATATATATAAATAAAATTTAGGTCACAATTCTATAATAAAATTTACAAAGCATTGCTTTAGATATTTTTTTAACATCCTTTTGTCTCTAATATCTATTTAATTTTTTTTTTTAAAATCCGTTGGGCCCACCACTTAGCCCATTTAGCCCGCGGGCCGGGACCGTTTCGCCTGGGACCAAACGGTCCCAGTCCCGAGTCGGTCCCTACAAAAAGACCGTTTAGCCCGGGACCGTTTGGCCTGTTTAATTTGGGACCGGCCCGGGACCGTTTGGACCGGCCCACTTGGCCCGTTTAGGTCCGGGACCGGCCCACTTGCCACCCTTAGGTAATTAACACAAGTCTTTGTGGGTTCGACACTCTTCTTATCATTCATTATATTACTTGTACGACCACGTATATTTGCGTATGTGTTTGGGAGACTAAGAAGTCTCCTAATGGTGATCATATTCATGAAGCCATGGATAATATGGTTCCGCCGGTTAATTTATTTTTCATCCGTATTAAATATGGGTCGGATCAAATAATTTATCTATTTTTTTCCTTACCCGTTTTCGATCCGTCCCATAAGACAACATGTATATTGATATCAGATTAATGATTATCGGACGGTTATCGAAAAAATTAATTTTCTGCTTCTGCTTCTTGGAAAAAGCTAGAATTTGTGTCTTTTTTCCTAAAGTAGAAAAACTACTTCTGTTGGTGCATAAAAGTACTTCTCTATTTTGGCCAAATACCTTTAATTTCCCAAAAAAACTTTTTTGATAAAAAAAAAAATTACTTTTAACCTCCTAAAAACTTGACCAAACATGCTCTTAATGATCATAACATGGAGTGCGCTATAATACCAATTGTGTTCAGCCCCCCTTCCCTCCCCCCCCAGACTAGGGATACTATCCGTATGGATCGTTGAGGATTTGGGGAATTTGGATCGTTGGATACTTGGACACAACCAGTTTGCATTGATTTATAGAATTTTAATTTATCTAAAATATATCTCTCCTATTCCCTCTTGTCCTCGGGTATGAACTAATATCCAGTGACTGCAATTTTCTCTGTGTTCGTTTATAAGTCAATTTAAAATCTTATATTGAGTGCATAAATTTTGAATATCAGATGCTTAAAGAAAAAATATAAACTTAAATAAGAGAGTATACATATATAAACTTTAGACTGCAAAATGCATCTTGACCATCTATTATTAAATATAACCATGATGTGGTAAATTCTGATTGCAAAGCTTCATATGAGGACAACAAAAAGTACTAAAACGTTATTAAAATTGAAATTGAGATAATCATTACCAAAACAAGAAACATAAATTATTGAATGGGTACTCCCTTTTAACTACTACTAGTACTTAAAAACATTTTTCATGATAGAAAATTAACCCTTTGCTTAGCCTATCTGGGGGACTTTGGTAACAACACCATTAGGGTGATTAGCAAAGAGATAAACACGATTACAGCAGACATCAGCAAGAGGGATAAATCCATCATAAAGTACAACCACAGTGACAAATGGATTGGTGCTCTCAATTTTAGCTTTGGCCACTTTTTCATTGACACCAACCAATTCTGGCCATTCTAACTTGATATTTGGGTCAGGGAATTCAATTCTGCACCTATTGCCTGTGCAAGTGCAGCCATTACAAGGAGGGTAAGGAACTCTTGACATTTTTTCTTTTTTCTTTTTTGCTGTGTTGTGTTCATTTTAAGCAAATGTAGATCACTTTATATAGTTGTTTTTCTAGGATTTAATAGGGAAAGGAAGTAATGACGAATGAAGATTTGGAGATATTGCTTGGTATTTGTAATATGATATGGAATAATTGGATCATAAAAGTGGATATGCAATTAAGATTTTACCATCATTCCTGTTTGAATATAATGTAAAAAGGATCAGAGTTTGTGGTGCTAAAGTGGAAATTAGATTGAACAATAAAGGAGAAAATATGATTAATATACTAATTAAAGTGTTTTTTTCCTAAGTATGATGGTACTGTTTATGTCAAGTCAACCGATACATATGGCATATGTGTTTTATATACATTTTTATTTGTAATCAAACTTCATTAATATGTATTTACATATCAATTTATCATTTAACCATATGTAAATTACGTGATATGGTGTAAATATTAATTGTCGCAAGTTCCTTTTTCCGTTAAACATTTTGTATGCACCGCAATCACGAGATTGTGGTGCATATATGCATTAGATCGATCAACAAAGGGAAAATACGTTTATGATTATCATTGTAATAATTGATCTTTTACTGGTTGAGGATATTGGTACTGTATGAAATTTGGTATGGTTAATTTTTTTATTCTGGCCCTGGCGAACAGGGCAATATGAAAACCACGATAATATTAAGTGCATTTGGTTCATACGATTAGTGCACTGACGATATCACTTTAGTGGTTGTTAATCAGGCCAGATTGAAACATTAATTACTCTATGATTTGGATAATCATTATAATAATTTATAAGAAAATATCACCTTTTACGTGTATTGTAAAAGCTAGATTCGGCTTGGTTCGGTTGAGAGCGGCTCGTGCCGATACTTAAATAAATTCGATTGAACCCAGTTCGACTCAATATCTTATAACTTGTTTGGCCGAGCTTCTAAAATCAACTTAGTTGAAAAAAGGCTTTTCAAAAACATGCTTTTGGCGTTAATCAATTTATTTTTGGTTAATTAATTTGAAAATACTTTTGAGTAGCAATTAGTATTTGACCAAACTTTTAAAAAGTGCTTCTAAATGTATATTTGTAACGACCCGACCGGTCGTTTTACTTTCTAGGTCTCCGTTCCCCTAACTAAGACTCTCTGTATGTGCTTTTACTATTTTATGACTTGTCGGGATGATTAGTTCGGGTTTGGAAGGGTTCGGGTTGAAATCGGAACACTTAGTTCCTTAATAGAAGCCTATAATGGTTAAGTTTGACTTGAGTCAACGTTTTGAGTAAACGACATCGAAACCGGAATTTTATGGTCCCAGTAGGTTCGTATGATGATTTTGGACTTGGGTGTCTGTTCGGAACGGGTTATGGATGACCCGAGAGCATTTCAGCGCTTAATTTTGAAAGTTGGCACATTGAAGGTTTTTCAAGTTCTTTAAGTATGGTTTGGATTGGACTTTGGTGTTATCGAGGTACGTTTGGGATTACGAGCCTGGAAATAGTTCCGTATGGTGATTTATGACTTGCACGCAAAATTTGGCGTCATTCCGAGTTGATTTGATAGGAATCGGACACACGGAAGTGTTTTTGGAAGTTTTTGAGTTTCATGTTGAATCCATACATTTTTACGTCCGATTCATAATTCTAGATGTTATTTTGGTGCTTCGATTGTGTGATCGCAGAAACGACTTGGAGTGGGCTGGCCAGTAGTCCGCATAAGCGAAATCGCTTCTGCGATGGAGGATCCGCAAATGCGAAGGAGGGCCAGCAAGCTTGGGTTCGCAGGTGCGACAGCCTTTTCGCAGAAGCGAGAGCCCATCCGCAGAAGTGAAGAGAGGCAGCCTGGGCAAGGACCGCACCTGCTAGGATTTTTCTGCAGAAGCGGAGTCGCATGTGCGGATGTTTTGGTCGTAGGTGCGAAATCCTTGGGGCAGTGAGGGCTTTTATTACGGGACTTAGACCCTTTTACTCACATTTTCATTTAGCCTTGGAAGATTTTGAAAGCACTTTAGAGAGTGATTCTCATCAACATCCTAAAGTAAGTAACTCCTACCCATTTTCAAGTTAATTATGCGAATTTTAGGTAGATTAAACATGAAAATATTGTGAAAACTTGGGGGATTTGTGAAGAACCTAGGATTTTGATAAAAATGGTATTGACCACGAAATTGGTCATGGAATTAAGTAAAATTATATATTTGAGTTCGTGAGGCTATGTGTAATATCTATCTTCAAAAATTTCTAGAATTCGGGCACGTGGACCCGGGGTGAATTTTAGGTAGTATGATAACACCACTCTTATGCGATTGGGTCGTTCGCCTCGGCAGTATGATGGTAATACTATTCTTATGGGATTAGGCCTTTTCGCCTCGGCAATATTGAGTACCACTATTCATATAGTATCGGTCCATTCGCCTCAGCAATTTTGTGTTTAATAATCGAAACGGTTCCAGTTTGGATAATTGAGTTAGTGTCTTCACGACCACTTATGTGATGTTGGTGATATGTTACGGACTCCTGCTGTATTTGTTGTAGTTGCTTTTATTTGTCTCATTGATACCTGTTGTATGCTCACCATGTCTATTTTATGTACTTTTATTATTATTATTGACCTCTAGTAAGTGTCAAGTCGATCCCATTGTCACTTCTTCGAGGTTAGACTAGATACTTACTGGGTACGTGTTGTTCTCCGTAATCACGCTACACTTCTACAATGATGTGCAGGTACTGAGACATGTTCCACTAGTGGTCACGCGGGCGCGTAGCGGATCATCTACGGAGACCTTGGGGTGAGCTGCTTGCCTTGCGACGATCCGTAGCACCGGAGTCTCCTTCCATTTTATTTACTATTCCTGTCTATTACTTTCGGACAATAGTTTTAGTAGTTTTGGATATTCTCTAGATTGCTCATGTACTCGCAACATCAAGTTTTGGGGATTTGTAGCTCTTATGTACTGTTGCACTTGTCATTTCGATCACCGCAGAGTATGTATTTATTATGTTGATATTTTTTTTAAAAAGACTTATCACAGTTGCATGAAATTTAGTGTAATTAAAAATATGTTAAAAAGGGAAACCTCCGTATTAATTTGTTAAAGAAGGGTAAATAAATAGTGGTTACACTTGTGGGCTTGTTTAACGACGGCGTTAGGCGCAGCCTCGACCTATTGTGGGTTTGGATCGTGACAACTTGGTATCAGAGCTTTAGGTTCACATAGGTCTCACGAGTCACTAGCAGTCCTAGTAGAGTCTTGCAGATCGGTGCAGAGACGTCCGTACTTATCTTCACGAGGCTATATGATGTTAGGAAACTTCTCTTTCTTCATCTCCTATCGTGCAGTTGATATTATACTAAGTGTCTTTCTATTGATCTCTCACAGATGGTGAGAACGTGCACGGCGGATGTACCAGGCGGTCGAGGGGCTGCTCCCCCCGTTGCTAGAGGCCGAGGCAGAGGCAGAGAGAGGGCTCAAGCTCCAGTTAGAGGACGAGGGCGCCCTAGGGTTGCTCCTATTATGCCACATGTGGATCCAGTGCAGGATCATGTTGCTGAGGAGCAGGATGAGGCTCCTGCAGCTGTGCTAGCCCCAACAGATTTCATGACTGCACCGGGATTCCAGGAGGTCATGGGCCGTATGTTGCGGTTCATGGACTCTATGACGCATGCTGGTTTATTTCCAGCGGATACAGCCACATCTCAAGAAGGAGTGGGAGCACAGACCCCTGCCTCTCGGGCTCCAGGGCATGCCACTGCCGTTTATCAGACCACAGGTACACTACCTGCGGGCGGAGCCCAGCCTAGCGGCTATGCCAGAGGCTGTACCAGTCGCGACCGATGATCAGCAGAAGAGGCTGGACAGATGGACTAGGCTTCGCCCCTACCTTTGGGGGTGAACGGTCAGAGGACCCCCAGTATTTCATTCACCCGTGCAAGGATAGGCTCCGGAACATGTCGATATTGGAGTCCAACGGGGTAGACTTCACCACTTTTCAGTTTGAGGGCAAGGCCCGAAGATGGTGGTAGGCTTATCTTCTTAGCAGGCCAGCAAGTTCATCTCCCTTGACTTTGGATCAGTTTACACATCTGTTCTTGGAGAAGTATATACCACCTTCTGAGAGAGAGGAGCTTCGGGGTCAGTTTGAGCGACTCCGTCAGGGTCACATGTCTGTGACCAACTATGAGACGATATTCACTGACTTGTCTCGCCATGCAGCTATTATACTTCCCACAGATGCAGATAGGGTGAGGAGGTTCATTGCAGGTCTGCACCCTGAGATTCAGGTACCTATGGCCTGTGAGGCAGATATAGGGAATTTTTTTTTTTAGGTTGTGGATGTTACTCGGAGGATCGAGCGTATTCTCAACCGCAGTGGATAGTTTGCACCGAGGGACAAGCGGCCCCGGCAGTTTGGATAATTCAGTGGTGCCCTACCTGGGGGCAGAGTTCAGTTCATAAGGGGTCAGCTCAGCAGGCCCATGCAGTCAGCACCATCGAATGCTCGGAGTGCAACAACACGACCCTATTTCAGTGCCATTCTAGAGAGTACTTACCGCTCGGTCCTCTAGTGGGTATTCGGGCCATCAGGTCAGACTTCAGGTCAGTAGTCCACCATTCCGATTGGTTGTTTCGAGTGCGGGGATCTTGGCCGTGTGAAGAGGTTTTGTCCCAGACTTCGGGGCAAGGTTGAGCAGCAGAACTATTGGCCCATGATTACCGCACCAGCTGCCGCACCAGTCGTACGGCCCCCTAAAGGCAGATGGTAGGTGGGTAGGGGCCGTCCTAGAGGTGGAGGCCAGTTAGGTGGCGCTCCATCTAGGTTCTATGCCTTTCCAGCTAGACCAGATGCAGTAGCCTCAGATGTCGTGATCACAAGTATTATTTCTGTTTGCGGTAGGGATGCTACGGTGCTATTTGATCTAGGGTCAACGTATTCATATGTTTCATCTATGTTTGCTCATTTTCTGGGTGTTACTCGCGAGTCCTTGGGTACTTCTTTAATGTATCCACGCTAGTGGGCGATTCTGTTATTGTGGATCGGATTTACCGATCCTGTATCGTGACTTTCTATGGTTATGAGGCTAGAGCGCATCTTCTATTGCTCGATATGACCGACTTTGAGGTCATCCTGGGCATGGACTGGTTGTCTCCATATCATGCCGTCCTTGATTGCCATGCCAAGACTGTTACCTTGGCGATACCAGAGTTGCCTAGGTTGGAGTGGAAGGGTTCATATGTCAGTGCATCTAATCGGGTTATCCCTTTCCTGAAGGCTCAACACATGGTCGAGAAGGGTTGTTTGGCTTATCTAGCTTATGTTCGGGATACTGCTGCAGAGACTCCGATGATTGATTCAGTGCTCATGGTGCAGGAGTTCTCTGATGTGTTTCCTTTTGATCTCCCATGTATGCCACCAGATCGTGATATCGATTTATGTATTGATTTGTTTCTAGGTACCCAGCCTATCTCTATTCCACCGTACTACATGGCTCTGAAAGAGTTGAATGAACAACTTGAAGAGTTACTAGCAAAGGGGTTCGTCAGATCTAGTGTGTTGTCTTGGGGTGCACCAGTGCATTGATTACCTTCAATTGAGCAAAGTTACCATTAAGATCAGGTACCCGTTGCCACATATTGATGATTTTTTTGACTAGTTGTAGGGTGCCAGGGTGTTCTCTAAGATCGACTTGAGATCATGGTATCATCAGCTGAAGATTCGTGCTTCGGATGTTCCGAAGACAGCCTTCCGGACTATATATATTCACTATGAGTTTTTGGTTATGTCCTTCGGCTTGACTAACGCTCTTGACGGCATTTATGGATTTGATGAACCGAGTATTCATGTCGTATCTTGATTCGTTTTTCATTGTCTTCATTGACGACATATTGATCTACTCGCGTAGTTTGGGGGAGCACGAGCAACATTTAAGATTAGTGCTTTAGACCTTGCAGGAACAAAAGCTATATGCTAAGTTCTTCGAGTGCGAGTTATGGTTAGATTCTGTGGCATTTTTGGGGCATGTTGTATCAAGCGAGGGTATTAAGGTAGATCCCAGGAAGATCGAGGTAGTCTAAAGTTGGCCTCGTCCTACCATAGTGACTGAGATCAGGAGTTTCCTAGGGATAACAAGTTATTATCGCCAGTTTATGGAGGGCTTCTCATCTATTGCAGCACCTTTGACTAGATTGACACAGAAGGATGCTCCATTCCGATGGTCCGAAGATTATGAGGCGAGCTTTCAGAAGCTCAAGACCGTGTTGACTACAACACCAGTGTTAGTGTTGCCTTCCGGTTCAGGGATGTATACTGTGTATTGCGACACTTCACGCGTTGACTTGGGTTTTGTATTGATGTAGGAGGGGCGATTTATTGCATATGCTTCACGTCAGTTGAAACCCCACAAGAAAAATTACCCCATACATGATTTGGAGTTAGCTGCGATAGTTCATGCTCTCAAGATCTGGAGGCATTATCTTTATGGGGTGTCCTGTGAGTTTTACATCGATCATCGCAGCTTGCAATATTTGGTCAAGCAGAGGGATCTCAATTTGAGGCAGCGCAAGTGGCTTGAGTTACTAAAGGACTATGATATTACCATACTTTATCATTCGGGCAAATATGGTTACGGATGCCTTAAGTAGAAAGGCTGAGAGTATGGGGAGTTTGGCATTCATTTCAGCAGAAGAGAGGCCATTGTCTTAGGACATTTAGTCCTTAGCTAACAGACTGGTGAGATTGGATATTTTAGAGCCCAGTCGAGTTCTTGCGTGTGTAATGGCCCAGTCTTTATTACTTGAGCAGATCAAGTCTCGTCAGTATGATGATTCGCACTTGTTGGTTCTTAGGGAGACGGTACTATAGGGTGGTGCCAAGGAGGTTGCTATCGGAGAGGATGGTATTCTGCGGCTCTAGAGTCATCTATGTATTCCTAATGTTGATGGCTTGAGGGAGAAGATTCTAGAAGAGGCGCACAGTTCTCGGTATTCTATTCATCCAGGGGCTACGAAGATGTATCGCGACCTGAGGCAGCATTATTGGTGGCGGCGGATGAAGAAGGACGTAGTTGAGTATGTGGCGAGATGTCTAAATTGCTAGCAGGTCAAGTGTGGCGAGATGTCTAAATTGCTAGCAGGTCAAGTATGAGCAATAGAGGCCAAATGGCCTACTTCAGCAGATGGTTATACTTGAGTGGAAATGGGAGCGCATTACTATGGACTTCGTAATTAGGTTTTTACGGACTTTGAGGAAGTTCAATGCAGTTTGGGTCATTATCGACAGGTTGACCAAGTCGGAACACTTTATTCCGGTTGTGACTACGTATTCTTCAGAGAGATTGGCCTAGATTTACATTCAGGAGATTGTTCGGTTGCATGGTGTGCATGTTTCTATCATTTCAGAGAGAGGCCCTCAGTTCACTTCGCACTTCTTGAGAGCAGTTCAGAGCGAGTTGGGTACCCGGGTAGAGCTCAGTGCGTCCTATCATCCGCAGACCGACGGGCAGTCGGAGGGACAGTTAATATTCTAGAGGATATGCTCAGAGCATGTGTCATTGACTTCGGAGGTCAGTGGGATAGATTCTTTCCCTTGGCCGAGTTTGCTTACAACAACAATTATCAGTCCAGCATCGAGATGGATCCATTTGATGCTTTATTGGTCGGCGATGTCGTTCTCCCATCGGATGGTTTGAGCCCGGCGAGGCTAAGTTATATGGTACTGATTTAGTGAAAGATGCCTTAGAAAAAGGTAAAGTTGATTCAGGAGCGACTTCGCACATCACAGTCCAGATAGAAGAGTTACGCGGATCAGAAGGAGTGTGATCTATCATTTATGGTGGGCGAGAATGTTCTCTTGAAAGTTTCGCCGATGAAGGGAATCATAAGGTTCTTGAAGAAGGGCAAGATGATCCCACGGTTTATTGGCCCATTCGAGGTATTGAGGCTTGTCGAGGAGGTTGCTTATGTGCTTACTTTGCCTCCCAGTCTATCGGGATTTCATCCGATTTTCCATGTGTCTATACTTTGAAGGTCTCATGTGTTAGACTACAATACGGTTCAGCTAAATAAGAGCCTGGGTTATGAGGAGGAGCCAGTTGCCATTGTTGACAGGCAGGTTCACAGGTTGAGGTCTAAGAGGATTTCTGCGGTAAAGGTCCAGTGAAGGAGTCAACTAGTCAAGGAGGCAACTTGGGAGACCAAAGAGGGCATGCGGAGCATAAATCCACACTTATTTAGCATTCCAGGTATGATTCTAGACCAGTTTGATGACGAACATTTGTTTAAGAAATGGAGAATTTAATGACCCGACCAGTCATTTTACTTTCTCGGTCCTCGTTCCCCTAATTAAGACTCCCCGTATGTTATTTTACTATTTTATGACATACATGGATGGTTTGTTCGGGTTTGGAAGAGTTCGGGTTGAAATCGGAATACTTAGTTCCTTAATAGTAGCCTATAATGGTTAAGTTTGACTTGACTCAACGTTTTGAGTAAACGAACTCAGAACTGGGATTTGACGGTCCCAATAGGTTCATGTGATGATTTTGGACTTGGGCGTGTGTTCGGATAGGGTTTCGGATGACCCGAGAGCGTTTCAGCGCTTAATATTGAAAGTTGGCGTATTGAAGGTCTTCCAAGTTCTTTAAGTTCGGTTTGGAATAGACTTTGGTGTTATCGAGGTCCGTTTGGGATTCAGATCTTGGAAATAGTTCTGTATGGTGATCTATGACTTGCACGCAAAATTTGGCGTCATTCCGAGTTGATTTGACAGGAATCGGATGCGCATAAGTGTTTTTGGATGTTTTTGAGTTTGATGTTGAATTCATGCATTTTGGCATCTGATTTGTAATTGTGGATGTTATTTTTATGCTTCGATCACGCAAGCGAGTCCGTATTATATTATTGGATATGTGAGTATCTTTGGATAGGGCCCCGGGGGATCCAGATGCGAAATAGATTGGAATCAGACTCGATTTGGGTATGGGGGAAACTGCTGGTGGCTTCAGTTCTAGTGCTTTCGTACCTGCGTGGGTTTAGCCGCAGGTGTGAGCCTGTGATCACAAAAGCGGTTGGAAGTGGGCTGGCCAGTGGTTCGCAAAAGCGACGCTTTTCCGCAGAAGAGAAATCGCTTCTGCGATGGAGGATCCGCAGATGCGAAGGAGGGTTAGTAGCCTTGGGTTCGCAGGTGCGACAGCCTTTCCACCTACGTGGCTTTAGCCGTAGGTGTGAGCCTATGAACATAGAAGCGGATGGGAGTGGGCTGACCAGTGGTCCACAGAAGCGACGCTTTTCCGCAGAAGCGAAATTGCTTCTGTGATGGAGAATCCGCAAATGCGTAGGAGGGCCAGCAAGCTTGGGTTCGCAAGTGCAACAGTCTTTCCGTAGAAGCGGGTCCGCAGAAGCGAGAGCGCATCCACAGAAGAGAAGAGAGGCATCCTGGGCAAAGACCACACTTGTGAGGATTTTTCTGTAGAAGCAGAGCCGCAGATGCGACTGTTTTGGTCGCATGCACGAAATCCCTGGGTCAGTGAGGGCTTTTATTACGAGACTTAGACCCTTTTCCTCACATTTTCATTTAGCCTCGGGAGATTTTGAGAACACTTTAGAGGGGGATTCTTATCAACATCCTAAGGTAAGTAACTCCTACCCATTTTCAAGTTAATTATGCGGATTTTAGGTAGATCAAACATGGGAAAATTATAAAAACTTGAGGGATTTGTGAAGAACCTAGGGTTTTGATAAAAATGGGTTTGACCACGAAATTGGTTATGGAATTGAGTAAAAATTATATATTTGAGTTCGTGAGGCTATGGGTAATATCTATCTTTAAACATTTCTGGAATCCGGGCAAGTTGTCCCCGAGGTAAATTTTAGGAATCTTCTAATGTGGTTTGGGTAATTACTCTAAAAGCTAAATTATGAACTTTTGAGTATATTGATTAAAGTATATAACATTTGACTAGTTTTGGATTGTTCGGCATCGACTTGAGGCTTTTAAAGTGGATTAGTGGACCGGAAGTGAGCTTGGAAATGAGGTAAGTATCGTGTCTAACCTTGAGGAAATTCATCCCCATAGGTGTATCTTTATTGTGTATTGCTTGTGTGTGCAGCTACGTACGCACGAGGTGACGAGAGTCCGTGTATAGCTATATTCCATGATATGTCCGGGTTGATTCAGATCCACATCATGCTTTTAATTGTACTATTGTGTTTATCTTACGTATTGATTGTCTTAAATAGAGTTGAGATTAGGGATTTAAAGTTGCAATTATTGATTTAGCCTTCTTATTTTGAAAAATTGAGGAATACTTAATAACTATGAAAAATCCATGTCTTCTTGCCTCACAAGTACTTCCGCGGGCGAGTAAACTTCTGTATTCTAATGGGATCGGGACGTTCGCCTCGGCAGTATGATAACACCACTCTTATGGGATCTGGCCGTTCGTCTCGGCAGTATGATAACACCACTCTTATGCGATCTGGACGTTCGCCTTTGCAGTATGATGGTAATACTATTCTTATGGGATAGTCGTTCGCCTCGGTTGTACTGAGTACCACTATTCTTATGGGATCGGAACGTTCACCTCGGCAACTTCGTGCTTAATAATCGAAACGGGTTCCAGTTTGGATAATTGAGTTAGTGCCTTAACAACCAGTTATGAGATGTTGGTGATGTGTTACAGACTCGTGCTGTATTTATTGTAGTTGCTTTTATTTGTCTCATTGATACCTGTTTTATGCTGACCATGTCTACTTTATGCACTTTTATTATTATTATTAACCTTTAGTAAGTATCAAGTCAACCCCTCGTTACTACTTCTTCGAGGTTAGACTAAATACTTACTGGGTACGCATTGTTCTCCGTACTCAGGCTACACTTCTGCATTGATGAGCAGGTACTGAGACATGTTCCACCCAGTGGTCACACAGGCGCGTAGCCGGTCATCTACGGAGATCTAGGGGTGAGCTGCTTGCCTTGCTATGATCCGCAGCACTGGAGTCTCCTTCCATCTTATTTACTATTCCTATCTATTACTTTCAGATAGTAGTTTTAGTAGTTTTGAATATTCTCTAGATTGCTCATGTACTCGTGACGCCGGGTTTTGGGGACTTGTAGCACTTATGTACTGATGTATTTGTTATTTCGATCACTGCAGAGTATGTATTTATTATGTTGATATTTGTTTAAAAAGACTTAACACAGTTGCATGAAATTTAGTGTAATTAAAAATATGTTAAAAAGGAAAACTTCCATACTAATTTGTTAAAGAGGGGTAAATAAATAGTAGTTACACTTGTGGGTTTGCCTAACAGCGGTGTTAGGCGCAGTCTCGACCAATTGCGAATTTGGATAGTGACAAAATCTCTCTAAAACGCTTTTCAAAAAGTAATTTTAGGGAGAAACTACTTTTTCCCTTTCTCAATAACAATTGCTTCTGCTCAAAAGTGCTTTTCTTTTTCTTTTAAATGTTTGCCAAACACCTTAACTTAGAAATAAAAGCATTTCTGGACAAAAAAAAAATACTTTGGGCCAAACATGCTATTAGTTGCCTATAAAGTCCTGCTTGTGCTATACACACATAAAAATATCCACAAGAATTCCTTTATGTTTTACAGGCTGAACTTGTATAATTCTTACATTTAGAATGTCAAAAAGATGAAACATGCAAACTCACTATAAACTTCTGTCCTGAATGGGATGTAAGAAATGATAAACTGGAATATAATTCGAAAACATTAGCATATTACATGATACAATCTAACAATCAAAAAAGGCATCCCACAAGGTATCCCGCGTTCACGCCAGGGTTCGAGGAAGAACCGCATCCTAAGGGGTATGATATAGATAGCCTACCATAATGCAAGTATTAGTGGCTGCTTCTACGGCTCAAACCCTCATTCTGATTCCCCGTCCGAGAAGGCGCACCAAATATCATTCAACTAATCCACAAACTTGGACTCTATTTACAGCTTTTCTTGCCTAATATCATAAGATAAAACATAAGTGAGCAAAGTAACACAGTACAATAAAAAGAAACATACTCCATCTTTGTCATAGACTCATATCAAGAAATATCAATTGATATATGGAAGGAAACTATTGATTTTTTATTCAATAAAGAGGCAGTATTTGAACCACAACTGATTTGATAGCAGAACTGGTGTGGAAAAGATTATACTTATAGTCAAGTGAAAGGGAATGAGCAATCTGTATTGTAATTTGTAAGCACATTCAACCTTACTCATATAATGGTGAAAGATGTTTGATTACTTAAGCCTAGTTTTTCAAAGATTCAACAAAAATTTTAAGGACATTGTACAAAAAGAGAAAGACTCACCTCCTTATCCCAATTAGTGCATATATTTATCGCTATAAGCGCCACATTTTGCACTAACAATGCACAAATGATTCCCATCCATAGTCCCTAAAAGTAGGAACATAAATCAAGAACAGAAGGTTGAGATTTGATTGTGAGTGTTTGAGGGGCTGAGGGCAACTATTTAAAGAGTAATAGAGATATACCATTCCTCCAGTGTGGAAGACAAATGCAAAGAGCACAGAAGAAGGTAATCCCACAACATAATAAGCCCCAAGATTGATGAATGCACAGAGTTTTTGCCATCCACATCCTCTAGCAGCACCTGAAAAATGCAAAAAACGAGCATAATACTCTTAACACGTTTATCGTTCTTGCTCCAACTATCAAAAGATTGGAGTAATTTTTCAACCTGAAAGCACACATTGGAAGCCGTCCAAGAAATCAGATAAAGCAAGCAAAGGCAATATCTTGGCGACATATCTGATTACTTCTTCTTCATTGCTGTATAGCTTCCCCCATACAAAACGAACCAAAATGGTGGTGGTCGCGATTATCAATCCTACTGAGATGGCCACTACCACAATAACATATAAAGCTAATCGTGCTCCTTGTGGACGACCAGCCCCTAGTTCATTTGAAACTCTTGTACTGAAGGACAAGTTGAGATCTTTTCTTTCAACAACAATGAAGAATAATAATGATACTAATCAGATCATGTGAGAACAATGCATTGACTTACCTTATAGCAGCACCAAGTCCTACTGAAACCATGTATACCATCCAACAAGTATTGAGACTGAAAAGAATTTCAAAGAATTTGTGTAATGGTAGTTATCGATCTTTTCTTGTTCGAAGAAGCAAAATAAGCAATGAGCTTGATGTTAATAGAACGCGCACCTTATTGATAATACTGATGTCTCTAATTTAGGATTAGGAAGAAGGCCAGATAATAGAACAACCATCTCAAATGACCAATATTCAAAGCTGTAAATCAGAATGATATAAAGTAAAATGTTACTCAGTTAGTGGAAAGAACAGAACATAGAAAGCTTAAAGCTGAAATAGAAGACATAATTCATATATGATTTAGAAGACATCGGTTATTTAGGGGAAAATGAGAATAGACTTACCAAATCATAATTGCAGAAGGAATGGCAAGCTTGAGAAAATCCAGAACATCATGCAAAGCTTCCTTTGAAAAACCAGTCCAAGTTTTTCTACAGGCTGGGAAAAATTTAATATAACCAGCTAATAAAAACACATTAACCCAATATGAAATGGCATTAGCCAAAGCAGCCCCTTTGCTTCCAAGACCAATCTTGAATACAAAAATCCAACATATAAGAATGTGGAACAAAGCTGTGAAACCAGAGGTCAACATCATCGGCATCACTATATTTTGAGTCTGTAAAAATCTATTGAGGCATTGAAGTATGCCATACGCGAAAAGTCCTGGGATCATCCATCGATTAAATTGTCCTGCTTCAGCAGATATATCAGGGTCTTGATCACAAGCGATAAGAATGGTGCTGGTGTTGAACCATATCAGTAAAAGCAAAATGCTCAATACAAGAAGAACTAGCATTGCTCTCTGTGTGTAAATGCCAAGCATGTGGTATTGCTTAGCTCCATAGGCTTGCCCACATAATGTTTCCAGTGCACTTCCCATTCCTAACTACCAAAAATTTGTGAGAGACAGTAAGTTCAGAAATAAATCAAGGAGTAAAATAATGAACTTTGGAAGTGGGAAAACATCGTCGAGAACTAGAACTTCACAATAAGAAAAGGAACTAGCTCCAATTAGCACATCGTGCACGTAGGTGGATTTTGCGTGCATTCTATGAGTTCAACTCAACCCATTACTTTAAGCGCGATATATGTATACATATGCCAAAAAAATACTTAAAATGTATACATGTAACAAAAAAGGGGAAATGTCCTACATGTGAGTACTGTCTAAACTATTGATTTAACTAACTGGAAATAACTAATTATGTTTGTGATGAAACCTATAAACCGATCACTGATCCAATTTGAGTAACCTGCAAGATAGACTTCAGCAGAAAACTGAAGAGTAACAGTAACAAGTGATTGAGTTCTGTAGTTCTTCATATAAATTATTGACTCTAGATATATAGTAATAGGGAGAAGACAAAATTGTTTCAAGTACCGAATGACACACATTAACACATTTGGAACCTACAAACTCTAAATCATGGATTCGCCTCTTTTCGTGCAAGATAAAAATCAAGTCAACAACCACTTAGCATGATTTGAACAGACAATAGTAGTCAACAAAAGAACTTACCAAAACACTGAATCCAGTGACTGAAGCAAAGGAAGTAGCCATTGAAGCGCCAGAGAGAGCCAACTCTCCTAAGTGGCCAACGAACATTATGCTAATAATTTGCAGACAATACTGCAGAATATTGACTGCTATAAGAGGAACAGCAAGTCCTAGCTGCTTTTTTGCTTCTTCAATAATCTCTCGTTTTCCTATTCCATAATCTTGTTCTTGTGCTTCTTTCTTATCAAAATCATGGCCTGTTGTTTCTTGGTTTGACACTAATAGAGCTTGCAGACCTGAACTTTGACTTTCCATTTTGCTTTTGTCCCTTTTCTGGTTTATTCAAGAAATATAGTCCAAGAAAGAAAGAGGGATATCCATCACGAAATAACACGTTGACCCATTTTGCATAGACAATGCAATAGTTTACATTTGGACAATGATTTGTCACGTTATCAAGTTGTGGTTCCCACCATAGATAGCGATCTATTGCATAATAAAAAATTGGTTATCAGAGTTGAAAGAGAGACTGGTCTTTACAAAGTTCATATTTTACCAGATATTGTTCCATTTTTTTAGTGACAGAATCGAGCCATTGAATTTGAACATCTCACACTAATCGGACACCTTCATTGCTCGATTAAATAAGAAAGACAGGATTAAATTGGCAAGAAAATTCAAATTGTGACAAAAAACACTAGGTGATTTATTCTCATATGTCAAAGTTGTTTCCTACGTAATTTGTTCCACTTGTTTCGGTGAAAGATAGCTGGTGCACGAGAAATTAGTTAAGGTTTGCACAAACTGTTCCAACACCATTTATATTAAAAAATCAAATGAAGTATCAGATCTAAAGCTAGAACAATAAAGATAGCTGGTGCACGAGGAATTAGTTAAGGTTTGCACAAACTGTTCCAACACCATTTATATTAAAAAATCAAATGAAGTATCAGATCTAAAGCTAGAACAATTGAATCGTCGTTATGTTTATTGGAATTATGGTAAATCAGCAACAACACGAGCAGATAAATCAGCATATACACGAGCAACAACATACTGATTTTACAAAGAATTAACCAATAGGATAAATTAGTGAAGTCGTATAAAGTCATACTCTTATTAAAGCTCATGAATCCTGAATCAATAACATTTTTTTGGTGCAATGACCAGTTGAATATTGTCTCGTTGGCAAAAGCTCTTTATTTTTTCTCTATAATATCTTGATAAAACTTCAATATGTTTGATCTCTAACTACTATATGATTCTTCTTGATAGTGCATAACTACTTAATGAAAAAGGAAATAACCTCACAAATCTCACTGTTCGGTTATATAGTATTGGTAAATCATTCTGCTTCAACGTTAGGTGGAAATATATAAGGGAAAAGATTACTTTTAGCCCGCGGCCTAAATTATTTACATCCACTAACCACAAAGGTGTATAAAAGTTGCCCGATCCATATACATACATACATAAATATATATATATATATATATATATATATATATATATATATATATATTATTTACTTTTGTTGATATTGTTACGGTGAGGCGTGCAGCCCGATCCATATACATACATACATAAATATATATATATATATATATATATATATATATATATAATTTTTCGGCTATTATTTTAAGAGTGGTTATACAGTGTCATTTTTTCAATATATATAACTTGACAGCACTTTAAATCGGGCCAATTATGGCCCATGGATATTTGGGTTAAAAGTTCCGTGGGCCGCTCGGCCTTACCAGTGGTCTTTAAATCAGGCGAAGTGCACAAATACTTTAGTGAAGAATTAGTTTAAATAGCGGTCCACCCAACCGCTTAAACTAAAAATAGCGAGTGAATGTATAATATAAGTATAACTCATATATAATATGTATATAATCATGTAAAATCAGTATATAATTTATATATATCAGCTAAAAATATAAACTGTAAATTTGACCGACTATTTCTGTAAAAATCCTAAGATCACTGTTTAAAACCTAACCAGTATTTAATAACTGTTTTAAACGTAGCCACTTTGTAATACGTTCCTGATTATGCAACCATGAAATCTCCTGACTCGGCTTCCTCTCTCATTTCTTCGGCCATCCTTCCAACAACTACGTGGCTAGGATTTAAGGGAATGAAAGATGAGCACTGGGATAAGAGGATAGGGTTAATTAATTATGTTCGTCAGGAAATGTTAATGGATCGAACTCTTGAAACTCAGTTTTTTTTTTCTCTGAGCAAAAGAAGAGTCTCGACAAATCTCCATGTGAATATATAGTCTACTTTAATTTAATGGAAGTTAAAGATTCAAAGAGAACAGAATACCCTACTTGTATCAGTTAATCTTCATTTCAAAACATAAGATTAAGATATTCACAAGAGAATTTTATAAATACGCCTCTGGATTTTTTTTCGTTAAGCATTACATCTGTTCAGGCTCTAAATTGTTACCAAGGTTGTGAAGGTGTATACTACTTAATTCTTATGTTCGGAAAGTTATATGAATGTTTAAAGAAGGAGACAAGTAGTTTGAAATTGCTTAAGGGAAGAAGATGCATTAGTTGCGTAATATATCCCAATATTTAATGAATTATTTATGAGCTATATATCAAATTAAATCTCTTTGAGTCTAGTTTCCAAAATTTCATATTGTTCGTCATTCTGATATTCATATGAAAAGTTATGATCTTTTTACTGAAGAATAGCATAACAACAATCTAGTCCCGAAATTTACCCTGACACGGCATGTCATGCGGCATGTGGCACGAGGTGTCAAAGTAATTTAGGTAGATGTACAAAAATTCAAGCCTTTAAAAATTTCTCTCGGCACAATGTGCCATGAGATGTGTGACACAGCGTGTCAGGTCAAATTTGACATATATGTCGAGTAACATTGTATACCCGTCAAGACAAATGAAAAGAAATAAATACTAGCTCCGATCCCTAATAATGTGTCTTATAGCCATATCAATTAATACCAGCTGGCCCATAGGGTTCTTTTTTCATAAATAAAGCTAAATTTGGTGTCACTTTCTTTTCTTTCTTTGTTCGTCCTAACTACTGGGAGTATTTCTTTTTGCTCCTCCTTTTTTGATCTGCTATGTAATGACCAATGAAGTATGATTTTTTTTAAAGGAGGGCTCCTCCGGTGGGGAGAGGAAGAAATAAATTAAGCTAGCGTTTGGCCATAGATTTCTAAATTTATTTTGAAATATCTGATTTGGATGTAGTTTGGTTTGAAAATGAAAATATGTTTGGACATCAGTTTTCAAAACATATTTTTCAAATTTATTTTGGAAAAATATGAAACATGATTTATACCCACAAGTTCTAAAAACTATCACAAATACCCAACAGTACCATTATCAATAACATTCATTATATTATCGCAAACCATAGTCCTGAACATATATAAATTTGATACAAAATTATCATTCTTATAATAAACTACATGATACATTATCAGGTGACCGAGAAGATGAAACAATATTGTTACAAAATAATAAATGGTGGGCTCTTTTATAAAATACAAAAGTTTTGGGCAATTTTTAAAAAATGTAATAGTGATATTTGGGATTTTGCCAAAATGTAGGCAAAATCTATGACCAAACATGTGTTTGCCAAATAAAACCTAAATTTATTTTGGCAAAATCTATGGCCAAACGGGTCCTAAAAATAGTTTCAATAGATTCAGCAGAGTATGTGGTATTTGAAATTAAAAATAGTTTCAATAGAAAAGTAACTTTTTTTCCTTTAAAACTATGTGGTATTTGAAACGCATTAATTCGACTAATCCAAAGATTATATTTCCAAGTGATGAATCTCATTTATTTCACCACATCCTTGGCAGTGCGGAGTAACTTCTAAAATGTGAGGCAAGCAATTTAAAGGTTTTTGTACGACATGTTTGACAATTTTGTTTTCCTAGAAAATGGAAAATAACGTTAGTATTTGCACGGTCAAAACAATTGACCACAATTATCATTTTTTTTTTATAGTTCAAATGCTTTTGTTTGAATATATTTTGAGAATATGTTATACATGTTTAAATCTGGAAGGCAAATTAGCCAAATTTGAATATAATAAACTAAATCATCTAATTCTTTTTCGAATAGAGAAAGAGTACAAAGATGTTTTAGTTTCGAACAGAGAAAGAGTACATAAATATCTTTAGCATGAAATATTAATATACTAGAGTAGCACTTTTCGTTGCAAATGTCTAGATTTGTTAAATAGATATTATATTTTCTAAATTCTAAATATGTCTAAAATGCTATCTAATTTTTTTTTGTTGAAGTATTAAAAAAGACATCATGCTATACTAAACTCTCGCTTTACTTTATTTAAAGTACTTAGGGTCTGTTTGGAAAGTCACATCTAATTGGAATTGGTGTACTTACCAAGGTAGTAATTACATAACTTAGTAATTACACAATATAGTAACGATGACCTGTTTGTTTGTCATAAAGTAATTACAAGCGTACTGCTTGATTGCACAAGTGTAATTACATGTTAGATTAAATTTTAAATGAAATAATTATCAAAACTTAAAAGTAAATACGGCAAAGGGCCAGATATACCTCTCTACTTTCGAAAATGGTCTAAGAATACCCCTCGTTATACTATTGGGTTATCTATACCCCTGCAGTCATACTTTGGGTTCAAATATACCCCTCATTTAAACGGAGGGACACGTGTCATCGTCCTGTTGATTAATTCTAAATATCTACTAATTAATTAAAAACACTCATTATCCATACCCGAAAAATAATTTTTTTTATAAAAACTGGAAAAAACTAAAAAAATATTTTTACTAAAAACTGAAAAAAATGAAAATATTTTTTTTCCAGTTTTTACAAAAAACTACTTTAAAAAAACTGAAAAATATTTTCTAAAACAATATTTTTGTAAAAACTGAAAAAAAACTGAAAAGTAATTTTCTAAAGCAATTAAAAACTGAAAAAAACTGAAATATTTTTAACTAAAAACTGAAAAAAAAGAAAATATTTGTTTTTTCAGTTTTTACAAAAACACTGTTTTAGAAATTTGCTTTTTAGTTTTTTTTTTCAGTTTTTATAAAAATATTATTTTAGAAAATATTTTTTAGCTTTTTTTAAAGCAGGTATTTTTGTAAAAACTGGGGAAAAAATATTTTTGTTTTTTTTCAGTTTTTAGTAAAAATAATTTCAGTTTTTACAAAAAATATTGCTTTAGAAAATTGATTTTCAGCTTTTTTATTTTTAGTTTTTTCAAAAATATTGTTTTAGAAAATATTTTTCAGTTTTTTCTAAAGCAGTGTTTTTGTAAAAACTGGAAAAAATTACTTTTCGGGTATGATTAATGGGTCTTTTTAATTAATTAGAAGATATTTAGAATTGACCAACATGACAATGACACGTGTCCCTCCGTTTAAATGAGGGGTATATTTGAACCCAAAGTATGACTGCATGAGTATAGATAACCCAATAGTATAACGAGGGGTATTCTTAGACCATTGTCGAAAGTAGAGCGATATATTTGGCCCTTTGCCGAAGTTAATTTAATAAATATATGCCTATAAATGATTTTTTATAAGTATAAATGATATTAGATTTGGTATTTAAGATGCATATTTTTTCTTGCATATACATTAATTAGTACTCATATATTTATAACTAATATTGTAAAAATAATTGATATATATTTTTCAAATTAATAATATTTAGTTTAAATAATTATAGAAACTAAAAACATACGTCTTGTAAGAACATCATGGAATGCATGTTTGATAAAATAAATTAATATTTATAAATATAATGTCATAACATTATTCAAATATTTGACAAAACTAATCTATCAATTCTAACTAAAAATGAACTACATGCAATGTGGAATAACAAGTCAATACTACTAAAAATCCAAAAAATAAAAAAATAGTTTAACATATGTCAAATTCCAACATAATAAAAATAAGTTCTAATACAACTTAAGATTAGGAAACATAATAAGTTAATAATCTCATTCAACAACGAAATTCTACTTTAATGACATCACTCATTATATGCCAAGTTTGTTAATGACTCATTATTTCTAATATTAGGAGGTGTAGTTTCAAAAACTAGAATAATAACGCCGTTACACTAAATGAAGAAAATAAAACAAATATGAAATAAAATATACGTGCAACATGGAATCACAAGAAGTAAAGGTAGAGAAATAAAAGATAAATAATGTACGAAGAAAAATATATTTAAAAATAAAAAAAACAAATTAAAAGGTAAAAATAAAATAAAAAGAAATTAAAATAACAAAATAAAAAGTTATAAAGAAAATAAATTAAAATAAAAATAAAAAGGAAAGAAATTAAAAAGTAACCTTATAATTACACAGTATAATAACCACCAATTCTTACCTTCCCATTGAGAATTGGAGAGTGTAATTACACCTCTTCAATTACACCCAATTTCATGCCGACCAAGTAATTACTTGGACAGACAAACATGCCAAACTGTATAATTACATTCAATTACACCTAAATCCAATTCGGAGGTGGCTTTCCAAACAGGTTTTAATTTTTTAATAAATCATCCGTTAGCCACAAACAGGAGGAGAAATTTTTATGAATTTAACCCCTAAACAGAGTGAAATCTCTTTTGTAAGGGAAGAAAGTATGTAATATTAAGTTGTACTTACATCTTTTTGCATGTCATATACTTAGCTGAAAAGCTCTTATTACATGTGAATATGTGATTTGCAGCTAGGAATGGCCAGTGCACTAGAAACTCTATGTGGGCAAGCTTATGGAGCAAAACAATACAAGAAAATTGGAACACAAACATACACAGCAATATTTTGTCTCTTCATTATTTGCATCCCCTTGTCAATGTTATGGATATATTACGTAGGACGATTGTTCGTCTTCATCGGACAAGATCCTCATGTGAAATCTGGGAAGTTCATAATGTGTTTAATTCTTATTCTTTTTGGTATTGCAGCTCTTCAGCCACTTATTTAGGTAGTAATATCTAATGCAAAGTATGATCATTCCTCTGCTCATAACCTCATGTTTAACAATAGCTATCCATATATATACCACTATGTTGGTGCTAGTTTTTCACTCTGGATTAAAGAATATTGGGGCTGCATTTGCTATGGATATATCAATATGGTTGAATGTCACGATTCTCGCTTCATTCATGAGGTTCTCTCCTGCTTATGAGAAAACTCTGGTGCCAATTTCGTTGGAAATTTTTTATGGAACGAAAGAATTTTTTTTGGTTTGCTATCCCTTCTGCTATCATGATATGGTATTTCACTTCCCATATTGCCAATAAAACTTGTAAAATTGCTACTAAATTATTTTGCAATGACGTAATACTTTTCTCGTAAGTTTTTTATAACATCTTACGCTATAACAGTGAAACCTCCTATAGTGTAAGGTTGTGTATTTTTCTTTTTTGGAATACTTGTTTCTACCTTTTTCTTCCACTCCTTTGCCTTTTTGATGAAGGTACTTATACTTTTAAGGGTGAATTTAAAGCACACTCGACCCCAAGGATATGATGCAAAGATTATTGTATTGGCCACCCATACTAGGTAGTCTTCTAACAATTTCTTAACATCATCTGCAGCTAATAAAACTGAGTGGATAGTGTATAAGGCAGCAACACCTTGTTTCTCTGTTGTGGTAAATGTCTTTGTTCTAGATCTCATAACCTGTAAAAGATCTTCACCAAGAAAACTATCCTTCTCATTTCCCCCCTCTAACCCCTCTAATGAAGAACAATATTTCTTCACTTTTTTTACAAAATTCAAAACATCATGGTATACTTGCATTGACTGGATCTCACTTAGACAAGGGCCACAATTTAATCGGTAACAAGGCAAAATTCCTTCATCCTAAAGCGGATAGGTTTGTTGCGAATCAAAAACCACATTTATTTTTCTTTGTCTTAATTTCCCTTAGCAACAAATAATGGCACAAGAGGCCGTGAAAGCAATTTTTTCAGCAATCAATATTTATGTCAAAAAATTGATCTAGATAGGTTTTACGCAAAATAGGACGTACAACACTACACTCCGACCAAATAAAAAAAAATTCAAACTCTCTATAGCAAAACCCATCTTATACCTAACTGTCACTCTACCCGAAAAATAAACCAGTTTCATTTTGAACTGTTTTAAAATTGTATCTCAACTTCACAGGTGCAGGTGAATTATCATGCAAGTTTTCCTACATATTCAATTGCGCATTACCAAAAACTTTTAACTAGTTACAGTAAAACATTTAAAACAGTAAATTAGCAAAAACTTTAAACTGGTTATATAAGAGGTCTTACAACAAAACATAAGAGATCCGTAACTTTAAACACAAGAGATATTAGAATAAACATAAGAGATCATATATAAACTTTAAACTAGTTATATAAGAGATCTTACAGCAAAACATAAGAGGTCATCAACTTTAAACACAAGAGATACTAGAATAAACATAAGAGATCATATATAAACTTTAAACTTGTTATATAAGTGATCTTAAAGCAAAACAGAAGAGATCATTAACTTTAAACACAAGAGATATTAGAATAAACATACGAGATCATGTAAAGACCCCCCTGAACTTGACACTTTTTAATGAGTGTACACCTTAACTATACGTGATTTAATTACCCCCTTATGCTTATTTTTTTGGATGTTATTACCCCCTAACCTAGTAAACCTTTGTATCATGAATACACGCGCTGTATACATTTAAATATTTGTTGATGTGGTTGTACATGATGGAAATAATTCGGGTACCCTTTTAAAATACCGGACATGCCTTTATAATTAATCCCTCAAATTTAACCCATCTCCCTTTGACCATAAATTCACTTGGTAGATAACATAGAGAAAATCTTGGGTTTTCACCACTTCACTCCCATCAGTGACAAAGGCGATTGTGAGTGCTTGAACTTGATTTAGGGAGTCGATTGGGTTCTCCGATGAGGTGCTGCTAAGTTCTAGATCATCTTTCTTTAGGGTATATTAGAGCTGACTGTGGAGGAGCTAAAAGCTACTGGGTTTCTTTGATTTTCTCGCCAAAATTTCTATTATTCACTCCACATTTGAAGGTATGTGTGTCTCCTTTTGTTAGTATGATATATAGTCAAAATTTTCCTTTAATTTTTGACTAGGGTTTGAATATATTCTGAAAATAGCTTAGGGTTGTGAGAATTGAAGTTTGTTACAAGTAAAAAATTATAATTTTTTCATGCATGCCGATTAGGGTTTATATTTATATGCTCTTTAAAATCAGGGCTTTTATGTTGTTTGTTAAATTTTTACAGTTTATTTGTAATCTTCTGTATATGTATGTTTTGAGAGTTATTCTTTACTATTTTTATTGATGTGTAGGGTCCCATGGATACTAAGTATTTGAATTTAAGGTGAAAAATTAGTGGGATATTGGGGAGTGAGGTAGGACCTCTATATATTAGGGGTAGGGTTGACCATGTGACTAATGTTGACTCTGACCACTTATCAATACCAGAGTTATCTGATTATGATAAGAATTTTGGGATTAAAAGTTAGGAAAAACTTATATTATGAGTGCTAAGGGTGGCAATTTGGTTGAATTAACAAAAGATAGGGATTTAATGGACCTTGCTATGTTATTAAATAATGAGGACACACTAGACATTTTTGTCTCTTCTGACTCACAATTTGAGGAGGTGGACGGTATAGAGGGTAGCCAAATAAGTCATGTGGGTGAGCCTTTTAATGCATCTACTAGTACACAACAAGATAACAGAGAATCTTTTGTTCCATGTGGTCCTTCTTTAAATATTGATGCTGCAAACTCAGATCTAGGGTTACCTGCTCCTTTGAATACCACTCAAGAAGAGGATTCACCCATAGATTGGACTTCCTCTTCAGAAGAAGAAGAATCTGTTATTGCTGATATTGAAGAAGACATTGTCATTGATTCTCAACAGGAAGAACCTGCTAGAAAAGAAGAAGAAATAGCATCTGGTGATGAATCTGAGAGCTCATTTGATTATGGAAGTGATGTCCACAAAGAGTTGAGGGTTGTTAAAGAAGATCTGAAGAAATATAGACAAAAGAAAAGGAGAAAACTTAGGAAGGAAAAACCTGATGGGTTTTTAGGTGAAGTTGGAGTTGATGAAGGTTATGAGAATATAGATAAGCCCAAATAAGATATGAGAAACAAATTAGGAGGTGATGATGAGCCTTACTATGATAGTCTAGATCTAGATAGCTTTGAATATGAATCTGATCTAGAAGGGACGGGTGAACTTATATCTGATGATGATGTAGATGGGGAAGATAATATGAAACAGTTAAGGGGAAGGAAAAAAACCAATAGGGTGGTTTATGATCCTTCTGCCAAAATTATTACTTGGCAACTAGGCATGACATTTGAGAATGTAAAGGAATTTAGAGAAGTAGTAGCCAAGTATGCTATAAAGAAAGGTATTCAGCTAGTTAAGGATCCTAATGAGCCACATAAGGTCAGAGTTAAATGCAAAACTGGTTGTCCTTGGTTGTTGTTTGCTAGCAAGGAAGGTAGGAGTACAAACTTCACAATCAAGACTAACATACTATCTGATGTTTGAAATGTATCTTTTGGTTTGAATGTTAGCATGGTTTGCCTACAGCCAAAAATGTTTATACTGGCCCTTTACTGTGATATTGAATATAAGCCTTCTAGAGGTTTGAAATAGAAAAGGGAAGGAAGTTGTGACTCAAATACAACTTCAAGTCCAAGCTGCAATGGCTAGAATCAAGACAAGGTCCCAATCCACTAGAATACAAACAAGATCTAAATTTTTGGGGAAATCTCCCTCCAAGAAGACCACTTGAATTTCTTTACTATTTGGATGTAGTATTTGAGATACTGGACTTCTTTTTTATTGAATTCGTAGGGTGGCTGTTTTTGTTAATACTGATGGTGGTACACAACTTTATTTTGTGAACTTATTTGTCATGTATATGTCTAGTTGTATATGGACAGCATAGTTTAACTCTATTGTTTGATGTTAAATTCTGACCTTGTTTTCTTAAATTACCAGCTATGTATGATTGCTTTTATATAAATTGTTATTGGCATCAATTCCTTATGTTCATAAAGTGTTGACAAAGTAGTCTCGAATAGCATATCCGATTGCTTAACTTCTATTACATACTACCAAATAACCATCATTTGGAAATGAGCAAAATCAAATTGCAAAGCAAATTGAAAAACAATAAAAATTTTAGCATTCTTTCCCTCTTCGATAGTTTGTTAGTCTTCTTCAACAACCCCGAAATAACAATGTTTGCTTGCTCCAAAAATGAAGGTTCATACCACTAAAAAAATCGATAAGAATTTGCCTTCGGATAAAGACTACATCCAAAGAATCGTCGGCTAGAATTTGCAGTAGTCCATGCAACTTTTAAAGGAGTCGTTTGCCACATCTATAAAAAAACATTCATCTTGTTTCTTCCAAGTAAAACAATGGTTGTTATTTGGGCAAAAATAAGAGCCAAAATGGCTATAATGGAATTGGAATGACAAAGGAAGAAAGTGAGAAGAAAGAAAATGCTGAAGAATTTGAACGAAGAGAATAAATAGGGGTGAGAATGGGGGTTTTTACCGTTGGGGTCTTAATTTTTGGGAAAAAATTAATTTATTACCGTTAAGGGATGAGAAAGGATTGGGAAAGGGAAATGTTAAACTGATGAGGAAAAACAAATACACTCTCACACGCACTCAGTCATTTGAAATAACTTTCAGTGCCATGTGGCAGGTTAGGAGGTAATAACATCCGAAAAATTAGCGTAGGGGGTAATGAAAATCATGTATAGTTAAGGTGTACGCTCATTAAAAAGTGTCAAGTTCAGGGGATCTTTATCTATTCTGCCGATTGTAAATTGTCATATCGTCCTAAAAGCTCTTTGCATATCTGGGGAATTATTTGAATTATGCACATTGGCTACATATCTGAGGTTAATTTCACGAATGATCAATGAACTTAACTCCCTATCACAGTAAAGTCATAATACAATTCGCTGTCATATTAAAATAATTGAGTATATATAAATTGCTCAAAAAAATACAAATGATCGGAAGGTTAAATCTCTGTCACCGAGTTATGACCTATATAGGTTCTCAAATGTTTTTGAGAATTACAAATGTAAGCAAAAATGCATAATTCTTGTGGTCTTCCCTCAATCGGTCTTCATGATTTGTTATGTCTTGTGCCATCAGAGTGTCACGACCCAAAACTCAACATATTGTGATGGCGCCTTTCACAAAACTAGGCAAGCCGACTATCACAGTAATACTAGACATTTTTTTTAAAAAATAAGATGAAGCAAGTTTAACAGTAATAACTCTCATAAATAGTCGATATGAACAACTGCGACTCGAATACAACTTTTTCAAAATTCGGGTGTCATTGAGTACATGAGCATCTATACAATAACATAATCTGAAATACTGTCTAAGAAGGTAGAACAGTATAAGTAAACTGAGAGATAGAGGAGGAGAGTCAAGGTCCGCGGACGCCAAAGCAGCTACCTCGGTAATCTCTGAACGGGTAACAACTCCAAGATCAGCAACCACCGTGCCTGAAAATACCTAGATCTACACACGAAGTACATAGTGTAGCGTGAGTACAACCAACTTAATAAGTAACAAGACTCACCTTTGGGATAAATGCAGTGACAAGCTCAACCAATACAGTACAAATACAGAGTTTAACAGTACATATATGAAAGGAAATATGACAATAATATCTCTGAGAAAACTCATAATATGTTCGTACACAGTACAGGAAATGTAGACATGCTTCCAGGTTTAACAGTTAAGCTCAACACAGATAAAATATGCCAAGTGTAACTGATATAAAGAGTATGACATCTCTATATCTATATGCCAATATGCAAACCGTATGTGATGCAACACAATGAAAACCTCACGTTCTCACACTCTCAGAGCACTCAATCTAACTGTCTCAATTCTTGCTCATCACACTCAGTCACTCAACATGGTACGGTGCTTGTTGATGCAGGCAGGCCAATCCAATCAATAATAGTATAACCTATAAGGCTTGCTGCGGCATGCAGCCCAATCCACATATAGCCATAAGGCCTGTTGTGGCGTGTAACCCGATCCACATATAGTCATAAAACCTGTTGCGGCATGTAACCCGATCCACATATAGCCATAAGGCCTGTTGCTGTATGAAACCTGATCCATATGTCTTGCTCACACACGGCTCTCGGGCCCCAACTCAGTCATAAACCTCTCCAGTATCTCGGCTCACAAATCCCATGTCAATTAGCCCAAATAATGATATATAACACAACAATAATAGTGACAGAGACTGAGATATGATATGTAAATAATGGATGTGACTGAGTACAAAATTGCCATCTAAGCAAACAATTCAACAGCAGAAATGACCACAGTGGGTCTCAATAGGATAAACATATGGCCTAACATGATTTCTAACATAAATCGGTAGCTCAATTACTCTAACACATAGAGATCACATGAATGTCTACAAGGTCTGATGACTACACAGTACCACAAAATCAACCAGATTATAATTTTTACAGTGCACGCCCACACGCCCGTCACCCAGCATGTGCGTCACCTCAACACCAAACACATAACACGTAATTTAGGGATTCACACCCTCAGAACCAAGTCTAGAAGTGTTACTTACCTCAAACCACGCAAATCTCTACTCCAATAAGCCCTTGCCTCGCTAATCGGCCTTCTAACGCCTTTGAATCTAGCCACAAACAGCTCGATACAATTAACACAAGTTATAGGAATCAATTCTATATGAAAATGCTAAGTTCTTAATTAAAGGTCAAAAAGTCAAACCAAAAATAGGAAATTCAATGGGTAATAAAGATTATTGAATAAAAATGATCAAAAGTGGCTTACATCAAGAAATCACTTGAAACCCCTCTCAACAATCGCCTTACTCCGAGCTTGTAAAGTCCAAAAATGATTAAAACCTCGGAACCCTTCAAATTTAAACACCACCAGGCTTTTCACTTTTGCAGACCTTTTAGCCGCTTCTGCGGTTCCGGATGTCACCGAAACTCACTCCACTAATTGGGATTGTGAGGCGGTCGATGCAATTATAAATACCCAATGCGAGTCGGGGTCGATTCCACAGAGATCTTTATGTCGGATTAGGTATATACCTAGTCTAAGTATATGACGTGCCCAAGATTGCACTTTCACATATTCAGTTGTTTCTTTTCTACTTCTAATTTTTATGCTAATGCTTGTAATTGTAAAGCTAAGGGATAATGTTTTTGGTATTGTTGTTTTTTAGGTTATAAAAGATCTAGGATTGTAACTTCCGCCTAGTTGGTTACCTTCCGGATTGTGAGCTTTAGGGCATGTTTGGTTGGTCGGGATACAATATAGCAATCACACACGATTACTCACTATATACCTCTCGGTAGTTTGAGTGATTTTGCCCAATTTGGCTTTCTCAAGTCCAAATGGGTATCTCACGAAACAAGTGATAGATGCTCAAGTCGGGTCTTACTATCTCTAGATTCGACCCTTTAATTGGGGCTATCAATTTCTCGAGTTCACCCAATTTCTTGTTAGCCAATTTTTTCTAGACTTAGTCTCTCTTTCTCAAGTAGAGACTTAGTCAATTAGGCATGAATCAATGTTTGCAACTATCAATTCTTAAATTCAAGAAAGAACTAGGCTAAATATCATATACCCAATCATAAAAATGCCCTAAATCAATCACCCATTAGATACCCATACTAGGGTTGGGTCACAACCCTAACTAAGGGTTTAGCTACTCATAGGAAATGAAGAAATTAAAGAAAAAACTAAGATAAAACGCATAATAGATGATTAAGGGAAGAAAATCTAATGTTAAAATGATAAACTATTACAAAGTTGCCCAAAACAGTAAAGAAAAATGGCTATCTATTTTTTGGAGTTCAAAGCTTAACCTAAAAATGAAAGAAAGATCTATTTATACCCAGCTAAAATTATCGGACAAAATTTCCCCTGCGGAGGTTGTGCGGCCGCACAATTCTATGTGCGGTCTGCACTTTGAAGCTGACTTGATAGGGTGGTCTTCTACGGCCGCATATATATGGAGTGCAACCGCACTTCCTTTGATTGTGCGAACCGCACATTTCTGAGTGCGGCCGCACTCTTGATCTTGGGTTGGACATGGGAAATTTCTGCGGACCGCATATTTATGAGTGCGGCCGCACTTTTGCATTCTGCGGCTGCTCAATAATAGTGCAGTCCGCACATCTTCAGGTCCCCAAAACACATCTCTCTGAACCTTGTCTTCTGCGGCCGCACAATAATTGTGCGGTCCGCACTTTGTGAAGGAATTCTGACAGTGACTCTTCAGAGTCTGCGACCGCACACAGTATTGTGCGGTCCGCACTTTGGTCCATTTTGCCTTGTTTTGGTTCTTGTCCAATTTTTACTCCTTCTTAGTTGATTTTCATTTTTTTGGCTCGTTTCCCAATATTCCTGCAAGAAAGCACATTTCATTAGTTCTCGGGAATACCTTTAAGCATTTTTGAGCTAAAACGTAAGTAAAAAAGAGCAAATAAGCAGTCAAAATCTCTACTTATCACTTTTGCGATCAAATCTCCGCTTCTGCGGAGTTACACTAGACTCCCGACCTCGCACTTCTGCGGTCCCAAGGTCGCACTTGCAGGTGCACTTCTGCGCAAAACTGTCTGCTTTTGCGGACCTGCCTCTTTAGTCTCCTTCCACTTCTGCGACCCTCTTTCCGTATCTGCGAGCTCGCGCGTGCAGAACACTCTTCGCACCTGCAAATGCCCCAGATCACCCAAACCGCATCTGTGATCCCATTCTCGCTTCTGCGAGCTCGCACCTGCGACCAACCCCCCGCATGTGCGGTCACACCAGCAGTTCCCCAGCTTTAGCACTTCTAAGTCTACAAATGCAATCTGATTCCCATATGAATCATTCCCGAGGACCCCGAGACCTCAACCAAATGTACCAACAAGTCCTAAAACATGATACAAACTTGGTTGAGGCCTCAAATCACATCAAACAACATCAAAAACATGAATTACACCCTAATTCAAGCTTAATAAAAACTAAGGAATTTCAACTTCTACGATCGATACTAAGACCTGTCAAATCAACTTCGATTGACCTCAAATTTTGCACACAAGTCATAACTAACACAACGGACCTATTCCAACTTTTGGAACCAAAATCAGAGTCTGTTAACCACAAAGTCAACTCTCGGTCAAACTTCTCAACTCTCAAAACTCTAATTTCCCAACTTTCGCCAATTCAAGCCAAAATCAACAACGGACCTCCAAATCACTATCCAAACACACTCCTAAGTCCAAAATCACCATATAGGGCTATCAGAACCATCAAAATTCCATTCCGGGGCCATTTACACATAAGTCATATCCGTTCAACTCTTTTAACTTAGGCTTCCAACCTTGAGACTAAGTGTCCCAACTCATTCTGAAACATCCCCGAAACTAAATCAACCACCCCGGCAAGTCACATAACAACAATTCAGCATAGAATAAGCAGCAAATATGGGAAGGGGGCTATAACACTCAAAACGACCTGCCGGGTCGTTACATCCTCCCCCTCTTAAATAAACGTTCGTCCTCGAACGGGTCTAAAATCATACCTGGAGTCTAAAATAGGCATGGATATCTGCTCTGAATCTCCTGCTCGGTCTCCCAAGTAGCCTCCTCGACTCTGACCTCTCCAGTGCACCTTCACTGAAGCTATGTTCTTTGACCTCAACTTTCGAACCTGTCGATCCAAAATGACCACCGACTCCACATCATAAGTCAAATCACCATCCAACTGAACCGTGCTGAAGTCCAAAAGATGAGACAAATCACCGACATACTTCTGGAGCAAGGAAACATGAAACACTGGATGAATACTCGACAGACTAGGCGAAAATGCAAGCCTATAAGCCACCTCTCCAATCCTCTCAAGTACCTCAAACGGGCTAATGTACCGAGGGCTCAACTTGCCCTTCTTCCCAAACCTCATAACACCATTCATGAGTGAAACTCTGAGCAGTACCTTCTCCCTCTCCATGTAAGTAACATCAAGAACCTTCCGATTGGTGTAACTCTTCTGTCTAGACTGCACCGTGTGGAGCCGATCCTGAATCAACTTAACCTTGTCCAAAGCATCCTGAACCAAGTCAGTATCCAATAGCCTAGCCTCACCTAGCTCAAACCAACCCACCGAAGACCGACATCGCCTCCCATACAAAGCCTCATACGGAGCCATTTGAATGCTTGATTGGTAGCTGTTGTTGTAGGCAAACTCAGGAAGTGGCAGAAACTGATCCCAAGAACCCTCGAAGTCTATGACATAAGCACATAGAATATTCTCCAATATCTAAATAGTGCACTCAGACTGTCCGTCCGTCTGAGGGTGAAATGTTGTACTCAACTCAACCCGTGTGCCTAACTCTCGCTGCTCTGCTCTCCAAAACTGCGATATAAATTGCGTGCCCCGATCTGAAATGATGGACACCGGCACACTGTGAAGGCGAACAATCTCGCAGAGGTAGATCTCAGCCAACCGCTACGAAGAATAAGTAGTCCTAACTGGAATAAAGTGTGCGAACTTGGTCAACCGATCAATAGTCACCCAAATAGCATAAAACTTGCTTGAAGTCCGTGGGAGCCCAACTACGAAGTCCATGGTGATACATTCCCATTTTCACTCTTGAATCTCAAGCCTCTAAAGCAATCTTCCCAGCCTCTGATGCTCGTACTTCACATGCTGACAATTTAGGCACCGAGCTACAAACCCCACTATGTCCTTCTTCATCCTCCCCCACCAATAGTGATACCTCAAGTCCTGATACATCTTTGAGGTATCCGGATGAATGGAATACTACGAACTGTGGGCCTCCTCAATAATAAACTCATGTAGCCCATCTAAATTTGGTACACATATCCGACCCTGAATCTATAACACCCCAACATCCCCAATAGTAACTTCCTTGGCATTACCGTGTTGAATCGTGTCCTTAAGGACAAGCAAATGGGGATCATCATACTAACGCTCTCTGATGCGATCATATAAGCATGACCGAGAAACCACACAAGCTAGAACCCGACTGGGCTCCGAAACATCTAATCTCACTAACTGATTGGCCAAAGCCTGAACATCTGATGCAAGTGGTCTCTCATCAACAGGAATAAATGCAAGGCTACCCATACTCACCGCCTTTTTTCTGAAAGCATCAGCCACCAATTGGACTTCCCGAGAAGATACAGAATGATAATATCATAATCCTTTAGAAGCTCCAACCATCTTCGCTTCCTCAAATTTAGATCCTTTTGTTTGAACAAGTGTTGGAGACTTCGATGATCCGTAAATACCTCACAAGATACATTGTAGAGATAATGCCTCCAAATCTTCAATGGATGAACGATGGCTGCCAACTTCAAATCATGAACAGTGTAGTTCGTCTCATGAGGCTTTAACTGGCGTGAAGCATGAGCAATCACTCTACCCTCCTACATCAAGACACACCCAATACTAATCCGAGAAGCATCACAATACACTATATAAGAGCCTGACGCTGAAGGCAACATTAGTTATAGAGATGTGGTCAAGGCAGTCTTGAGCTTCTGAAAGCTCTCCTCACACTCATCCGACCACCTGAATGGAACACCCTTCTGGGTTAATTTGGTCAAATGCAATGCAATGGACGAGAAATCCTCCACAAAGTGACGATAATATCCGACAAAGCCAAGAAAACTCTGAATCTCAGTAGCTGAAGATGGTTTAGGATAACTCTGAACTGCCTCTATCTTCTTTGGATCCACCTTAATCCCTTCACTGGACATCACGTGCCCCAAGAACGCCACCGAAGTGAGCCAAAACTCACACTTGGAGAACTTGGCATAAAGCTTCTTCCCCCTCAATCTATGTAGTACAATCCTCAAATATCGGTCATGCTCCTCCCGTCTACGTAAGTACACCAGGATATCATCAATGAATACTATGACAAACGAATTAAGATATGGTTGAAATACATTGTTCATCAGATGCATAAATGATGTTGGGGCGTTAGTCAGCCCACAAGACATCACCAGGAACTCATAGTGACTATAGCTGGTCTTGAATACCGTCTTGAGAATATCCGAGTCCCGAATCTTCAACTGGTAATACCCAGACCTCATATTGATCTTAGAGAACATCCTCGCTTCCTGAAGCTGGTCAAATAGATCATCAATTCATGGCAAATGATACTTGTTCTTGAATGTAACTTTGTTCAACTGCCTATAGTCGATGCACATCCGCATAGTACCATCATTATTCTTCACAAGCAGAACTGGTGCACCCCAAGGCGACACACTAGGCCTAATAAACCCCTTATCAAGAAGCTCCTAAAGCTGCTCTTCCAATTCCTTCAATTATGTTGGTGCCAACGATACGGAGGAATAGAAATGGGTTGAGTGCCCGGCACCAAGTCAATACCAAAATCGATATCCTGTCAGGTGGCATGCCCGGCAAGTCTGCAGGAAACACATTCGGAAAATCTCGCACTACCGGAATATAATCAGTAGTAGGAGTATCAGCACCAACGTCCCTCACAAAGTTCAAATGTGACAAACATCCCTTCCCAACCATCCGTTGGGCCTTTAGATAAGAAATCACCCTGTTGGGAACATAATCTAGAGAACCTCTCCACTCAATCCTCGACAACCCCATTATCGCCAACGTCACAATCTTAGCATGACAATCCAGAATAACATGACATGGAGACAACTAATCCATACCCAAATTCACGTCAAAATCAATCATACTAAGCAATAAGAGATCAAATCTAGTCTCCAATCCCCCAATAGTCATCACATATGACCGATACACACGGTCCACAACAATAGTATCGCCCACCAGCGTAGATACATGAACAGGTGAAACTAAGGACTCACGGGGCATATCCAAATACTGAGCAAAATATGATAATACATATGAATAAGTGGAACCAGGGTAAAATAATATAGAAGAATCCATGTGACATACTGAGACAATACCTGTGATCACTGTGTCTGAAGCAACAGCCTCTGGCTGGGCAAAAATAACATTGAATCGAGCCTGACCGCCATATGATCAGCCTCTCCCTCTAGGGCGACCTCTAGCTGCCTGAGCCTCACCTTGAGCTAGTTGCATGGGTGGTGAAGTGACTGGTGCAAAAGTCGTAGCCTGACCCCTCTGCTGAACTGGAAATCCCAAGAGACGGGGACAACACCTCCTCATAAATCAAAGCTCCCCACACTCGTAGCAACCCCGATCCGTCAATGGTGGTGGTGACTGAATCGGACCCCGAGAACCAAAATAACCGCCAGAAGAACCTGGTACAGATGAACCCTGAACTTAAGGAGCACGAGATGAACTCTGATCTGGGAGAGCACTGAGAGATGGATAACCCAGGCGAGCACTCTATGAATCATGTCTAGCTGATGCACCATGATGAACTAGACGAACCATCTGAGTGGGCCTATAAGGACGACCCCTACTATGGTAGGACTGCCCCCAGAAGGAACACCGCTGAAGCCACCCGAACTGCGAGGCCTCTTGGCCTCCCAGTTCGGGACGCTCCTAACTACGGACCGAATCTAGTTGCGGAGCAATATCAACCACCTCATTAAACCAAGCATCTGATGTATTCTCCCGAGTCATAACAAAACGCAACTGATAGATGAGGCCATTAATGAACCTCCTAATACTCTCCCTCTCAGTGGGAACCAACCAGAACGCATGACGAGCCAACTCTAAAAATCTCATCTCATACTGGGTCACAAACATGCCCTCCTGGCGTAGCTGCTCGAATTGCCTACGCAACTCCTCCCTGTGGGTCGGTGGCACAAACTTCTCCAAGAAGAGAACAAAGAACTCATGTAATAAAAGTGGTGCAGCACCGACCGACCTGCTTCTCTCATAGGTCTCCCATTATCTGAAGACTGCCCCCATCAGCTAAAAAGTAGTAAATGAAACCCCACTAGTCTCAAGAATATCCCCCGTGTGAAGAATCTGCTAGCACCTATCCAAGAAGTCTTGAGCATCCTCTCACTCTGCCCCACTGAATGATGGAGGCTTGAGCCTCCCAATTCTCTCTAGTCACTTCTGCTCCTCATCACTCATAATGGGACCCACCTTGGCCTGAGCAACTGCAACCGGCCGACTGGTAGTATCCCAGGTGTCTGAAGTCCCTGCACCACCTGCTCTAGAGTACGGGTGGCGGGAGACTGAGCACCTCCCCCGACCTGAGAAGTGGTTTGTACGGCCTGAACTACAATCACCGGAGCAAGGCTAGTGCAAACAGACAATATCTAAGCCAAAGCCTCCTAAAGGCCTAGAATCACAATGGGCACAACTAGTGCTTTTGCTGGCCCCACCGGCTCAATCACATCTGGAATCTACTCCTGAGCTGGAGCAACTGGTAGGTCTATAAGTGCTACTCTAGCTGTTGTACGAGCTGCACCTCGGCCTCTACCGCGGCCCCGAGCTCTCTTGGCCCTAGCTTGTGGTACTGGTGTTTGTCTGCCGGATCCGGTAGCACGTGTCCTCACCATCTGTAAGAGAATATAATAACAAAGTTTAGTTCCCGGAATCAACAAATTCGCACGATAAGAATACAAGAAAATGAAGTTTTCCTAAAGGTTTGACAGCCTCTCGAAGATAAGTATAAATGTCTCTGTACCGATCCACAAGACTATACTAAACCTACTCATGACTCGTAAAAGCTATGTAATCTAGGCTTTGATACCAACTTGTCATGATACAAAACTCAACATGTCGTGATGGCGCCTATCATAGAACTAGGCAAGCCGACAATCACACTAAAACTAGACATTTTTATATTAAAAATAAGATGAAGCAAGTTTAACAGTAATAACTCTCATAAATAGCCGATATGAACAACTGCGACTCAAATACAACTTTCCCGAAATTCGGGTATCACTGAGTACATGAGCATCTATACAATAACATAGTCTGAAACACTGTCTAAGAAGGTAGAAAAATATAAGTAAAACTGATAGATAGAGGAGGAGAGTCAAGGTCTGCGAACGCTAAAGCAGTTACCTCGGTAATCTCTGAACAGGTAAAAACTCCAAGATCAACAACCACCGTGCCCGAAAATACTTGGATCTGCACACGAAGTACATAGTGTAGCGTGAATATAACCAACTCAATAAGTAACAAGACTAACCTTCGGGGTGAAAGGAGTGTCGAGCTCAACCAATACAATACAAATACAGAGTTTAACAGTACATAAATTGTAGACATGCTTCATATCTCCGAGAAAACTCATATAATTTGTTCGTACACAGTACAAGAAATGTAGACATGCTTCCATGTTTAACAAATAAGCTCAACACATATAAAATATGCCAAGTGTGACTGGTATGAGGAATATGACATCTCTATATCTATATGCAAACCGTATGTGATGCAACACAATGAAAACCTCACATACTGACCTTCTCAAAGTACTCAATCTGAATGTCTCAATTCTCGCTCGTAACACCCAGTCACACAACACTGTATGGTGCTTGCTGCGGCGTGCAGCCCGATCCCATCAATAATAGTAAAGCCTATAAGGCATGCTGCGGCATGCAGCCCAATCCACATATAGACATAAGGCTTGTTGCGGCGTGCAACCCGATCCACATATAGCCATAGGAATTGTTGCGGCGTGCAACCCGATCCATATATCTCACTCACACACGGCTCTCGGGCCCCAACTCAGTCAGCAACATCTCTACTCTCTCAGCTCACAAATCACATGTCAATTAGCCCAAATAATTATATATAACACAACAATAATAGTGACGGAGATTGAGGTATGATATGCAAATAATGGATGTGACTGAGTATAAAATTGCTATCTAAGCAAATAATTCAACAATAGAAATGACCACAATGGGTCTCAACAGGATAAATATATAGCCTAACATTATTTCTAACATGAATTAGTAGCTTAATTACTCTAACACATAGCGATCACATGAATGGCTACAAGGTCTGATGACTACACAGTACCACAGAATCAACCGGATCACAATTTCTATGGTGCACGCCCATACGCCAGTCATCCAGCATATGTGTCACCTTAACACCAAACACATAACACGTAATTCAAGGATTCACAACCTCAGAACCAAGTTTAGAAGTGTTACTTACCTCAAACCGCGCACATCTCTACTGCAATAAGCCCTTGCCTCGCGAATCGACCTCTGAACGCCTCGAATATAGCCATAAACAACTCGATACAATGTCACGACCCAAAATCTCACATGTCGTGATGGTGCCTATCTCAATACTAGGAAAGCCGACAATCTTAATAAACCACCATATCTTTTAAATTTGAAAAACATAATAATTGAATTCAGCGGAAAAAATCTCACAAATACAAATATAACACTCCCAAAACCCGGTGTCACTGAGCACATGAATACCTAAATAATGAGAAAGTCTGACGGATAAGATCATTTTCTGAAAATATAGAATAATACAATAACTGAAAGGAAATAGAGTCAAGGTCTGCGGACGTCAAGCAGCTATCTTGATAGTCTCCAGCAGATAAATCCTCAAATCTGGCAACCATCGTATCCAGGTAAATTCATCATAATATAAATAAGTAAGGCAAGTCCATGCCTAGGGAAGTCCATCCCGGATATATATAATTATCTACGCTCACTAGGGGTGTGTACAGACTCCGGAGGGGCTCATTCACCCCAATCTCTATATAAAGCCGATATGGCCTACTGTGGCGTGCAGTCCGATCCCATAATAATAAAGCCTATAAGGCCTGCTGCAGGCGGACAACTCCTATCCATATAATAATAATAATATATAAAGCCAATATGGCTTGTTGCGGCGTGCAGCCCGATCCAAAGATATCCTCACAATCAGGCTCACGGCCTCACTCAATCATCAATCTCTCCAGTCTATTGGGCTCAAAATATCATGAAAAACCAGCCCAAAAATAAAAATATGATGTATCAACAAATAACAATAGAGAATGAAATATGATATGAAATGAATGAACATAACTGAGTATGAAATTTCAATTTAAAATAATTAATTCAACAACAACACGACCCCATGGGTCCCAAAATATCAGCACGTAGCCTAAACAAGATATTTAATAAGAGCATCGGCTCAATTTCTCTAACACGTGGAGAATACACGGTAATAACATGGTTCTTTAATTTTTCGACTCCACAGAATTTATTTAATTCATAATTTCTATGGCGCACGCCCACACGCTTAAGTTAGCATGTGCGTCACCTCCAACAATTGATATAACACAACCTTTAGGGATTCATACCCTCAAAACCAAGTTTAGAAATGTTACTTACTTCAATCAGAGTAAAACTCTACTCCAAAATGCCTTTGCCTCTGAAATCGGTCTTCAAACGTCCCGAATCTAGCCAAAAGCAGTACAATACAATCAATATAGGCTAAAGGACAAGAAAATACGAAATTATAGCCAAAATTCTAAAATCGGCTCAAACCCACCCCGGGCCCATGTCTTGAAATCCAACAAAAGTCACAAAACCCGAAAGGCCATTCACTTACGAGTCTAACCATACAAATTTTACTCAAATCCGATAACAAAATCCCATTCAAAACCTCAAAATTCTAGTCCAAGAACTCTTCTTCATTTTCCCCAAATTTCCATCTCAAAACACTAATTAAATGATGAAAACAATTATATATTCATGTATATTGACCAAATCCGAGTTAGAATCACTTACCCCGATGTTTTTCCTAGAGAATCTCTCAAAAATCGCCTCTCCCCAAGCTCCAATTTGTCAAAAATAGAAAATGGGACGAAACCCCTGTTTTATAACTTAAAGTTTCTGTCTAGGCATGGCCTCGATTTTCATTACCTCGATTTCCTGGCCTTGATTTTCATGGCCTCGATTTTCATGACCTCGATTTTCACGTCCTCGTTTTTTTTTTCCAGCTGAAATTTCCAGCAGAAAAATTCCAGCAGCTGTTTAAGTCCAAATTTTGATCAGTTAACCATTCGAAACTCACCTGAGGCCCTCGGGACCTCAAAAAATACACCAACAAGTACTAAAACATCATACGAACTTAGTTCAAACCTCAAATCCCATAAATCAACGCTAAAACCACGAACCATACCCCCATTTCAAGCTTAAGGAACTTAAGAATTTCCAACTTCTACATTTGATGCCGAAACCTATCAAATCAATTCTGATTGGCCTCAAATTTTGCACACAAGTCATAAATGACATAACGGATCTATGAAAATTTTCATAACTGGATTCCGACCCCGATATCAAAAAGTTAACTCTCCGGTCAAACTTCCCAAAAATTTAACTTTCGCCATTTCAAGCCAAATTCCACTACGGACTTCAAAAAAAAAATCCGGACATGTTCCTAAGTCCAGAATCACCATACGGAGCTATTGGAATTATCAAAACTATATTTAAGGGTCGTTTACATATAAGTCGACATACAATCACTATTTTAACTTAATTTTAAATCTTGGAGCTAAGTGTTCCAATTCATTCCTAAAACCCTCACCGGACCCAAACTAATTACCCTGGCAAGTCATACAACAACTGAAAAGCACAAATTGAGCAGTAAATGGGAAAGCAGGATTGTAATACTCAAAACGACCGGTTGGGTCATTACATTCTCCCCCATTTAAACATATGTTCATCCTCGAACGTGCCAAGTGTTGTTTCCAAGCCATCACATTACTATTCCATCTTACCACGCATATACCCGTGGGTGATCCCACGTCACCCTATTTTATATAGGCCCGACAAGACAACATAACTGAAAATCATTAATTTAACCTTAGCCCAAAAACCTTGGAGCCTAATTTCTAACATCCAGAATTCTTTTCAAGACTTGAATCTCACATCTACACACTGTATAAGTCTGAACAAGTTGTATCAAGCCATAACCATAATCCCAGATAAAACCACATAACATACTACATAACTCGCATACTCGCAGCACCATTCCCGATCACAGTAACTACTCAAAACCAACGAGTACTAGTATAAAACCCCGCATTCAACAAAACCTCATTCCAAAACCTTCGTACACTGCCAATGATGAGAAACAATCAAAATTCATAACCACTCATCAGATCAACTAGCCATGGAGCTCTCTCGCCCCAATCTGAACCATAATCACCTTTTAAGCCGACTTTCAATATTATCCTCCCGAATATACCGTAATCAAACCTGATAGTACCCATTCTAGGTCCAATGACCTTATACTATTAAACACAATTATTCCACAGGCATGCCACACCAATATAATTCAAGCCACATACTGCGCAACCTTGTACCCAAAATGGAAGATGTCTCAAAGTAGAGAACCGTATTGCAAGTTCAACAAGCACCACCACAACTACAATGCTATAAGCTCATTATCTATAGTAGAACCAAGACACACGAATTTAGTAAGAGTAACTAGCTCTTCTAGAGATCATATTATCATCACTCATATGGACAACTCACGTGCTATAGTATCAATATCTGGACTCGCACGGATAACTCACGTGCCAATAATATCAGTATATGGATTTGCACGAAAAACTCACGTGCCAATAATATCAATATATGGATCTGCACGGACAACTCACGTGCCAATAATATAATCTGCATGGCATTGCCAAGCATATCATACAGGAGAAATCAAATAAGTGCACATGTGTCACGCCCTAAAACCGAGGAGCGCGACCGGTGCTCAACCGAGTGAACCCGGTCGAGCAAGCCTATTAGATTTCCTTCTACCTAAACTCACTCATGAATAAAAAGAATATATATATTTTCGTTAATCAACCAATATAGTGATCATGTCTGCAATACCAATTTCTTACCATCAGTTACTTTATTTTAAAGTATCAATTCCAAACACATTTTTCATAATCTGAAGTGGAAATAGTAATTCAAGCACAACACACAAGTTTGACTTCCCCAGCACCATTATACAACTCACACTATGTCTACGGATCCTCTATAGATAAATATGAGTACAATGATAATGCCGGCAATAAGGCCTCGTCTATACCTCAAACAAAATACACAAAGAACAAAAGATACCTGACCCCGGGATGAAGTGGGGCTCACCAAGTCAGCTGGGAAGAAGGTGTACTGCTATTACTGATCAATATCTCCTGCTGTGGAACCACCTGCATCCATTTAAAGATGCAGCGCCCCCGGCAAAAGGGACATTAGTACCGTCGAATAGTACTAGTATGAAAACTAAACACCAATTTAAGAATTCAGAAATACAAGATAAATATGATGAACCAGTGCAACAATAGAATAATATAGATAACTGTTTAAACCAGAGCAAGCTTATTAAGATCTATCAATAGCATTTATAGGATTTAAGATGAGATCCTCTGTAACCATCTTCACACAAAGCGGCCTCGCCGCCTCACCCGATGTATGCAGGTGGAGGTGTAAGTATAATACCACAACTCTACTCAAGCGGCCATGCCGCCTCACCCCAATGTATGCGGGTGGATGTATAACAACAGTACCAAGAACCTACACAAAGCGGCTATACCGCCTCACCCCAATGTATGCGGGTGGAAATGCATCAACGATACCAATACCAACACAAAGCGGCTATGCCGCCTTAACCCAATGTATGCGGGTGGGAACGCATTAACGATACCAATACCAACACAAAGCGGCTATGCCACCTCACCCCAATGTATGCGGGTGGTGGTGCCCCAACAATACCAAAACTATACACAAAACGGTCATACCGCCTCACCCCAATGTATGCGGATGGAGGTGTATCATAATCACCATCTCTATTCCATAATCCCCACACAAAGCAGTCATGCCGCCTCACCCCAATATATGCGGGTGGAGGTGTATCACAATCACAATCTCTACACAGCTTGGCATAATAACTTTCACATAAATCACAACTTGAAATTATAACATGTGGATACACAATACATAGTTTGAAACACATCCTCAATTTACAATGCAATATGATAAGAGCATTTGAAACACGAATTGAACATATATCTTTATCACAAAACTTATCGGAATACTCGATTTGTAATCAACATCTTGGAACTTACAAGGATAATGGGAATTCCAATTCTTAAAGAAGAATTTAGCCAACATACCTCACTTGAGCTTCCTTACACTCTAAATATTCCGGAATTCTTAGCAACTTCAATCTATTTTAGAAATATAACAAATTGAGCCAAAATTAGGAAGATAATCATGGTTCTAGCTCATTTGAGCATTTTATCAACCACTAGATGTGCATTAAGGTTTCAAGGTCCTTTTATGGAGGATTACATCATCCCACAACCCAATCTTTACCATGCTTAGTTCAACAATCTTTCTACACCCCTTGATATCACATGCATGTAAAATAAACAACTCCCATGCCCAACAATTTTCTTGCTAATTACCCATTTCTAGATAAAATTCGAAATTGAGGGTTAGGGTGTAGAATCTTACCTCTAGGATGAAGACCTAGTGAGTTTCCCTTCTTAATCTTCCAAAACTTGAGCAAGAATTGAAGAATCAATTATTTAGGAACACCTTCTCACTATAGGGCACTCTCTCTCACTCTAAAATATCAGATTATAGCTCAAAATAGCCCAAAGAGTGTATTTAACGAAATAGAGTCGGGTTTTAAAAATCCAAAAAATGGAGCTCCGGAACGGTTCTGCGGTCGCATATCGATCGCATAATTGCTGACAAAAATGATCAAAAATTTGCCTGTGTATGCGGTCACTATGCGGTCGCATAGTCGACCGCGTAGCTGCTCACTTATGCGGCCATTATGCAGCCCGCAGAGTGATTCTGCGGTCGCATAATGGACCGCATAAAAGTACTTTTCGGCCAAAAAATTTCCTTTATACGTAAGCCTAGTCCGACACCATGAAACATTATTTTCTTTGCAAATTTTACCGGGCTTTACACTTAAGTATTTCAAAATTTTCCGGGGTGTTAATATATATATGATAAATGAAATAAGATTCTCATGCTCCTAGACTGGTATAAATAGTACGCCATAGTGCAAGCATGTGCAAAGTCTGCTATCACACTTCAAATCGGTAATTTTTTATGCAGAATTAGTAACTACCCCGTTTATTTAGGGAATCATCTTCTTTGTAACCTCAAGTATAGCCCATATAGTTCTCAACAAAGGTACGAATACGGGAAATGTTATAACTTTATGCTTAACAGTCAACTCTAGGCATATCATAGCCTAAGCATTCTTCCGAAAGTGAATACTTTCTCTAATGACCGCAAATGGGCTCAAACCTCACATATATGCGCACTCATAGCGCGTAGCTATCACAAATAATTAACGCAACTAGTGCATCCACTGAGTTTTAAATAAAACAGTCACCTCAAACAGGTCGCAACCCCGAAACAATATGCTTCTGAGAACTCCCAGTTTCCAATTTCATAAAACACATGAATCACCGTAACTGGTCTCAACTCCAGCACTCGAATGACTAACACATCTTTCATGCACAATCTTCCCACTAGGAATACTTTCAAAATTCTTCCTTGCCACATAGAAATAATTGAACATCAGCAGTCTATCAACCAGGTGAGTACCGCAATATAATGAACATCCGTAAATAAAAAATAATGCCCTTTTGAAATGCGCACCCTTCTTAGGGATTACCGAGAAATCATAACACTTATCTAAATATATAACACTAACCATTCTGTCCAGAATTCGTGACCTTCCCTTTACGAATGAATTGCCACCTTGTACACGTAAATCTTAATCCCGCACAACACACCACATTTATCATGCCATCATGTGACAAGCACAAGAATTTCATTATCAACTTTGAGTCAACAGCAATTTACATACCGGGTTAGTTAGAAACCTTCCCCTTGCTCCTAAAGAGGAAGAAATCACAATACACAACATGTTCCTCAGGCCGATAGAACATATCCAGCTCAAACCATGGTAGAAACCATCAAGAACACTTTGAAACCCATTTACACATAACCAAACTATCAGAATTGAATTCCTCTAACTTGACCAAGCCACGCAGGTCACCAAACCCAAGAATATTGACACCAAAACATCTGGGGGTGTCACCACATCATAATTACCCAAAAGAACCGAGCATACAATTACTATACCGGCCTAGCCTACTACCTAGTTGTCCTATTTACTTAGAGTTTCTTCTGAGTTACCCTCAATTTGACACTTCTCCTTGTCAGAACACCATGATACTTGCTCAAAGCTCACCACCAGAGATCCCAACATAAACCACATTGCCCTAAGGCTCGTAAGCTGTTGTATTCCCTCTTAAGTACCACAACCAAAACGCCCCCTCTGAAAAATACCTTATTTGAGTCTAAGGCCATTTCATTCACCTCCCTGATACCGAAATATAAAATCCATAATGATATAGAAAATGCCACAAGTCTCGACACCATCCAACTTAAATCTCATGTTTTAGCCATATGCAATTCCGCCAAAATTTCTCAATCGCTACATATTAATCTTGAATCCATTAGAACTTTTTTGAGAGTCATCCACTCTGCTCAAATATCAATTACTCTACCCAAACGGGTCGAAATGCCTATGCTCAATTAGCACAAAAACACCCCAAAGAAGTAACCATGGCTTGACACAACCAAGAAAATTCATACATCGGGCACACTACATCCGTCACGAATGACAACTTAATCATTCTATGATTTTTCATATTTTCATAAGTGCATTATATCCTGTATTTAGGAAATTTCTTTACTCGAGTCATCCTCGATCTCAGCCTCCACAGTCATAACTGCTCCACAAGTATGTCTCGGACCAAAACATAATTTAATCTATAACCATAAAAATCGAATTGTCAATAGTAGGCTCCCCCACTTGGCTCAAATCCATAGATCAAAACATTCAAAAATTCACAATACCCATACTTTATTACTACCATAATACTGCATTCAGTTCAACAAAAATTCTTCTCAAGCTTATGCAACACCCACCATAAAATACCTCAATCATCCGTTAAGTTCGCATTTATTCTCGTGACAGTCAAGTCAACTTTCCCAACTCGATTCAAATTCAAATCTCAACATACACTCCGCTGGTAGAAAAGAAACTCCCCACTCAACATTATAAGGAACACACCTACGTAGATTACTCCGCAGGAGATAATCCACCTGCTTAGCCTCAAATTGGCATCTTGCTATACCCTTTTGTATCCACAATTACCACGAAATCACTTAATACTTCTGAGTTTAAACTCATCAACACGACATGAAAATCTACTTCGCTCCACAATTAAATAGCATGACAGATCCCTCAACGCACTCACAATTCAAGACTACGTCACATCAAAACATGAATCAAGCACCCAATACCCCTTTTTACATCTCAAGCAAACTACTCTCAGCACCATCAAACCATCTGAACACATTTCGTAGTCACATCATGCTCATCATATAGCTATTTAACCGCTCATCGAGCCACAAATTTCACCCATAGGGACACTTCTGGACATATGAGTCCAAATGTACAAGTTTACACAACTGAAACTACCGAGCCTAAGCTACGGTCTAACCCTGGCCTCAAGTCCTCCAGACTGGCCCATCACCAAAATATAGAATACATATCATGAATCTCGTTCATGGAATCGCAAGCCGGTGATGCACAATTATTACCGAGAGCTCACATGCGCACACGAATGCGTGGAAGAAATTGAAAGAGTTATGTTTCAAGTTGAATCAATTCCGCACAATAGAATACAAGAAAGGGAAAAAATTTCCTAAGGGTTCGGCAACCTCTCGAAGATAAGTACAGACGTCTCTGTACCGATCTGCAAGACTCTACTAAACCTGCTCATGACTCGTGAGACCTATGTCACCTAAAGCTCTGATACCAACTTGTCACGACCCAAAATCTCACCTGTCGTGATGGCGCCTATCTCAATACTAGGCAAGCCGACAATCTTAATAAACCACCATATCTTTTAAATTTAAAAAATAAAATTATTGAATTCAGCGGAAGAAATCTCATAAATATAAATATAACACTCCCAAAACCCGGTGTCACTGAGTACATGAGCATCTAAATAATGACAAAGTCTGACAGATAAGATCACTGTCTGAAAATATAGAACAATACAATAACTGAAAGGAAAGAGAGTCAAGGTCTGCGGACGTCAAGCAGCTACCTTGATAGTCTCCAGCAGATAAATCCTCAAATTTGGCAACTGCCGTATCCGAAAGTACATGGATGTGCACACGAGATGTAGAGTATAGTATGAGTACAACCAACTCAATAAGTAACAGGACTAACCTCTTGGCTGAAAGTAGTGATGATCTTCGCAGGTACAATCCAATACATAAATAATGGTGCAGAAATGTAGGCATGCTTTCAAGTTCAAAATTAAACTCAGTACAAGCAAAATAGATCAATACTGCATGATATGAAGAATATGACATCTCAGTGGAAAGACCTCATGTAATACTAGTCACAAATCATTCGGTCACTCGGTACTGTTTATGGCTAATCCGGCCCAGGGATATTCCATCCCGTATACATATACACATTGACTAACAGTCTGTCACTCAGTACCGTATAAGGCCAATCCAGCCCTGGAAAATTTGTCCCCAAATGTAAATGATACAGACAAGATCCATGTCCAGGTAAATTCATCACAATATAAATAAGTAAGGCAAGTCCATGCCCTGGAAAATCCATCCCGAATATATATAATCATCTACGCTCACTGGGGGTGTGTACAGACTCCAGAGGGGCTCCTTCAGCCCAAGCTCTATATAAAGCCGATATGGCCTACTGCGGTGTGCAGTCCGATCCCATAATAATAAATCCTATAAGGCCTGCTGCAGGCGGGCAACCCCGATCCATATAATAATAATATATATAAAGCCAATGTGGCATGCTGCGGCGTGCAGCCTGATCCAAAGATATCCTCACAATCAAGCCCTCGGCCTCACTCAGTCATCAATCTCTCCAGTCTCTTGGGCTCAAAATATCATAAAGAAATCAGCCCAAAAATGATAATATGATGTATCAACAAATAACAACAGAGACTAAAATATGATATGAAATGAATGAACATGACTGAGTAAGAAATTTCAATTTAAAACAATTAATTCAACAGCAACACGACCCCATGGGTCCCAAAATATCAGCACATGACCTAAACAAGATTTCTAATAAGAGCCTCGGCTCAATTTCTCTAACACGTGGAGGATACACGGTAATAACATAGTTCTTTAATTTTTCAACTCCACAGAATTTATTTAATTCACAATTTCTATGGCGCACACCAACACGCTCGTCACCTAGCATGTGCGTCACCTCCAACAATTGATATAACACAATATATAGGGATTCATACCCTCAGAACCAAGTTTAGAAATGTTACTTACTTCAATCCGAGTAAAACTCTACTCCAAAATGTCTTTGCCTCTCGGTCTCCAAACATCCCGATTCTAGCCACAAGCAGTATAATACAATCAATATAGGCTAAAGGAATTAATTCCACAAGAAAATACGAAATTATAGCCAAAAATCCGAAATCAGCTCAAACCCGGCCCCCAGGCCCACGTCTCGAAATCCGACAAAAGTCACAAAACCCGAAAGCTCATTCACTCACGAGTCTAACCATACAAATTTTACTCAAATCCGATAACAAAATCCCATTCAAAATCTCAAAATTCTAGTCCAAGAACTCTTCTTCATTTTCCCCAAATTTCCATCTCAAAACACTAATTAAATGATGAGAACAATGATATATTCGTGTATACTGACCAAATCTGAGTTAGAATCACTTACCCCGATGTTTTTCCTTAAAAATCTCATAAAAATTGCCTCTCCCCAAGCTCCAATTTGTAAAAAATAGAAAATGGGACAAAACCTCTGTTTTATAACTTAAAGTTTCTGTCCAGGCATGGCCTCGATTTTCATGACCTCGATTTTCATGACCTCGATTTCTTGGCCTCGATTTTCATGACCTCAATTATTTTTCCAGCAGAAAAATTCCAGCAGTTGTTTAAGTCCAAATTTTGATCCGTTAACCATCCGAAACTCACCCGAGGCCCTCGGGATCTCAACCAAATACACCAACAAGTACTAAAACATCACACGAACTTAGCTGAAACCTCAAATCCCATAAATCAACGCTAAAACCACGAACCATACCTCAATTCAAGCTTAAGGAACTTAAGAATTTCCAACTTCTACATTCGATGCTGAAACCTATCAAATCAGTTCTGATTGGCCTCAAATTTTGCACACAAGTCATAAATGACATAACAAGTCAATGAAAAGTTTTAGAATTGGATTCCGACCCCGATATCAAAAAGTCAACTCTCCGGTCAAACTTTCCAAAAATTTAACTTTCGCCATTTCAAGTCAAATTCCACTACGGACTTCAAAAAAGAATTTCGGGTACGTTCCTAAGTCCAGAATCACCATACGGAGCTATTGAAATTATCAAAACTCTATTCCGGGGTCATTTACACATAAGTCGACATCCGGTCACTATTTCAACTTAATTTTAAACCTTGAAACTAAGTATTCCAATTCATTCCTAAAAACCTCACCAGACCCAAACTAGTCACCCTGGCAAGTCACACAACAACTGTAAAGCATAAATTGAGTAGTAAATGGGGAAACGGGATTGTAATACGCAAAACGACCAGTCGGGTCATTACATACAATCAACACAAGCTATAGGAATCAATTCTATATGAAAATGCTAAGTTCTTAATCAAAAGTCAAAAAGTCAACCCAAACCGTCAACCCCGGGTCCACGTCTCGGAATGTAATAAAAGTTACAAAATTCGAACACCCATTAAACCACGAGTCCAACCATACCAAATTTATCAATTTTCGACACCAAATCGTTACTCAAATCCCCAAATTGTACTCTCAAATCCCTAGCCCAAAACATCCAAAATTTCACCTTAAAAACATATAAATTAAGTGGAAAATTCAATGGGTAATAAATATTATTGAATAAAAATGATCAAAGGTGGCTTACATCAAGAAATCACTTGAAACCCCTCTCAAAAAGTGCCTCAATCAGAGCTTGTCAACAAGGGTACTCCCGAGGTACCGCCTCGTAGTCCCAAATCCTAAATAAATTCACAGTATCTCATTTTCTTATCTCACCGCGGGAGCCTTCACAATTTATTTTAAAGAAAATATTTTTCCCGAAATAGCATCCCGCGTTTTAGCCATCCTTATTACACCGCAAGACTTCTATTAGTTCCCATTACTAGCCATGCGTATCAAGCCACCCTTATCTCACCGCATGCGTTTCAATACCCAGACCTTATACCACCGAATGCGTATCAACATCACAATATATCACAATTTGCACCTCAAGTGCTGAAATAATTTAACTTGCCAAAATACTTCAACAACAATATTTTTTCACAATAAAGAGCTCACGGCTCCATCGCAATGAGTACGAAAATCTGACAAAAAGATTCAGGAATAAATAATTCAGCAAAATAATATTTCAAAATCTTTAATACGTTGATTCAATACCAAATTTTAAAAATGTCAAATACTTCATATTAATAATATTTAATTTAAAGAAAATCAACTTCAAATAATGCACAGAATAAAAGAAACCAAGTTTCAACTAAACAGGTAAAACAATTAGCAGGAAAAGGTCAAACAACTTTAAAATATAAACATTAAATCAATGATGAAGAATATATCAAAATAAAATAGTTTAATTAATACGCAATAGTGATCTATACAATTTAAAACATAATCTATCACATTTAGCTCATGTACACACTCGTCACCTCGTGTACACGACTTTCAACACATTATAATTTATCACTTCAATACCAATCCTAGGGGAGATTTCCCCCGCATAAGGTTAGACAAGTCACTTACCTCGACTTGCTCCAATTTAACCAAGTAGTATGACTTTTCCTCGATTTTTCGACTCTCATCGACTCATATCTAGTCATAATTAATTCGATACAGTCAACAAAAATTATAGAATTAATTCCATAAGAAAATACTACATTTTTTAATAAAATCCGAAATTAACTCAAAAATGGACGTCTCGAAATCCGGAAAAAGTTACGAAATATGAACGCCCATTCAACCAGGAGTTTACCCATACTAATTTTACCAAAATCTGACCTCAACTCGACCTCCAAATCTTCAAATCTTATTTTCAAATCCCTAAGTTCAAACTCCCGATTTACACCCCAAAAACATGTAATCTAGTCGGATAATTCGATGATAATTCAATATTATGGAGTAGAAAAGCTCACAAGGGACTTACCTCAAAATTTCTCGTGATTTTTTGCTCAAAAATTGCCTCACCCGCTTTTGGAAATGTCAAAAATGATAAAATCTTGGACTTCTCTGTTTTTTAACATTCTGTCCAGGAGTCTCGCACCTGCGGAATTTGAACTGCTTATGCGGATTTTTCCCTCACTTCTGCGATCACCCACGCGCAAGTGCATGTCTGCACCTGCGAGATGCCTTCCGCATCTTCGAACCTTGCGCACCTGCGAGGTCCATTGCGCTTCTGCGTGGTCGCACCTACGAGCCAAGTTCCGCAGGTGCGATTACACCAGAAGGCAGAAACTTCAGATTTTTCTTGTAAGTCCGAAGTTGATCCGTTAACCATCTGAAACTCACCCGAGCCCCTCGGGACCTCAACCAAATATACCAACAAGTTCTAAAACATTATACGAACTTAGTCGAGTCTTCAAATCAAATCCAACAACAATAAAAACACGAATCACACATATATTCAAGCCTAATGAACTTGAAACTTTCAATTTCTACAAACGACGTTGGAACCTATCAAATCTAGCTCAATTGACCTCAAATTTTGCACACAAGTCATAAATGACATAACAGAGCCATAAAAATTTTGGGAACTGGATTCCGACTCCGGTATCAAAAAGTTAACTCCCCGGTCAAACTTCCAAACTTAAAATTCCTGTTTAAGCCATTTCAAGCCTAATTTCACTACGGACTTCCAAATAAAGTTCTGATCACGCTCCTAAGTCCAAAATCACCATACGAAACTGTTGAAATCATCAAAACTCTATTCTGGGGGTCGTTTACACATAATTTGACATCCGGGCACTATTTGACTTAAGCTTTTAAAACCCTTAATTTTTTATCCAAATTCCATATCTCGGGCTAGGGACCTCGGAATTTGATTCCGGGCATACGCCCAAGTCCCAAATCACGATACGGACCTACGAAACTGTCAAAATACTTATCCGATTCTGTTTGCTCAAAATATTGACCAAAGTCAACTCAGTTGAGTTTTAAAGCTCTAATTCATATTTTAATCCATTTTTCACATAAAACATTTTTGGAAAATTTTACGGACTGCGCACGCAAGTCGAATAATGATAAATAGTGCTTTTTGAGGTCTTAGAATGTAGAATTAATTTTTAACTTTAAAGATGACATTTTGGGTCATCACATTCTCCACCTCTAAAACAAGCGTTCGTCCTCGAACGGAGTTAGAAAAAGTACCTGAGCTGGTGAATAAGCGTGGATAACAGCTGCGCATATCATGCTCGGTCTCCCAAGTCACCTCCCCGACCGGATGACCCCTCCACTGAACCTTCACGGAAGCAATGTTCTTTGACCTCAACTTTTGTACCTGCCTATCTAAAATAACCATTGGTTCCTCAACATAAGATAGATCCTTGTCCAACTGAACCGAACTGAAGTCTAACATATGAGACGGATCGCCGTGATATTTCTGAATCATAGAAACATGGAATACCGGATGAACTGCAGAGAGACTAGGTGGTAGTGCAAGTATGTAAGCCACCTCTCTAACTCTCTCAAGAATCTCAAAAGGTCCAATATACCTAGGGCTCAACTTGCCCTTCTGCCCGAACCTCATCACCCCCTTCATAGGAGAAACCCAGAGCAAGACCCGCTCACCAACCATGAATGCAACATCACGAACCTTCCAATCCGCATAACTCTTATGTCTAGATTGGGCTGTACGAAGTCAATCCAGAATCAAATTAACCTTTTCCAAGGCATCCTGAACCAAGTCTGTACCCAATAGTCTAGCCTCGCCCGGTTCAAATCAACCCACTGAAGACCGGCACTACCTACCATACAATGCCTCATACGGAGCCATGTGAATGCTCAACTGCTAAATGTTGTTATAAGCAAACTCCACAAGTGGTAAGAACTGATCCCAAGCACCCCCAAAATCTATCACACACGCACGAAGCATATTCTCCAGTATTTGAATAGTGCGTTCGGACTGCCAGTCCATCCGAGGGTGAGATGTTGTACTCAACTCTACCCGAGTACCTAACTCACGATGTACTTCTCTCTAGAACCGTGATGTAAACTGCGTACCTCAGTCAGAGATGATAGATTTCGGTACGCCGTGAAAGTCTGACAATGTCGCGAGTATAGATTTGAGCCAACTGCTCGGAAGAGTAGGTAGTCATCACAGGAACGAAATGAGCTAACTTGGTCAATCTATCCACGATCACCCAAACTGCATCAAACTTCCGCTGAGTTCGTGGAAGTCCAACAACGAAATCTATAGTTATCCACTCCCATTTCCATTTTGGAATCTCTAACTTCTGAAGCAATCCACCCGGTCGCTGATGCTCATACTTCACTTGTTGACAATTTAAACACCGAGCTACATACTCCACTATGTCTTTCTTCATCTGCCTCCACCAATAGTGTTATCTCAAGTCCTGATACATCTTTGCAGCAACCGGATGAATGGAGTACCGCGAACTATAAGCCTCCTAGAGAATCAACTCACCCAAACCATCTACTTTAGGCACACATAGCCTGCTCTGCATCCGTAATATATCATCATCTCCAATAGTGACTTCCTTGGCATCACTGTGCTGAACTGTATCCTTAAGGACAAGTAGATATGGGTCATCATACTGACGCTCCCTAATACGATCATAAAGAGAAAACTGAGAAACCACACAAGTCAAAACTCGGCTAGGCTCGTAAATATCCAACCTAACAAACTGGTTGGCTTTGGCCTGAACATCCAAGGCTAAAGGCCTCTTTGCTACCGGTAAATATGCTAAGCTGCCCAACCTCTCCGCCTTATGACTCAAGGCATCGGCCACTACACTGGCCTTCCCAGGGTGATAGAGAATGGTGAAATCATAATCCTTAAGCAACTCCAACCATCTCCGCTGCCGCAAATTAAGATTCTTCTATTTAAATAGATATTGTAGACTCCGGTGATCGGTGTAGACCTCACAATGGACACCGTACAAATAATGCCGCCAAATCTTCAAGGCATGAACAATAGCTGTTAACTCAAGGTCATGGATCGGATAATTCTTCTCATGTACCTTTAACTGTCTGGACACGTAGGCAATCACCCTATTGTCTTGCATCAACACTGTGCCGAGACCAATATGCGACGCGTCACAATACATTGTATAAGACAGTGAACCTGTAGGTAATACCAACATTGGGGCTGTAGTTAAAGCTGTCTTGAGCTTTTGGAAGCTCTCCTCACATTCCTCGGTCCACCTGAACAAAGTTCTGGGTCAATTTGGTCATAGATGCAGCAATAGAATAGAAACCCTCTACAAATCAGCGATAATACCCTGCCAAACCAAGGAAACTCCGGATCTACGTAGCTGAGAATGGTCTGGACCAACTCTACACTGCCTCAATCTTCTTCGGATCTACCTTGATCTCCTCGCACGAAACTATATGACCCAAAATTCCCACTGAATCAAGCCAAAATTCACACTTTAAAAATTTTGCATATAACTTCTTCTCTCAAAGTCTGAAACACAGTCCTCAGGTGTTCTTCATAATCTTCCCAACTCCTGGAATACACCAGAATGTCGTCAATAAACACAATGACGAAAGAATTAAGATAGGGCTAAAATACATTATTCATCAGATGCATAAATGATGTTGGGGCATTGGTCAGCCGGAATGACATTACAAGGAACTCATAATGATCATACCGAGTCCTAAAAGCAGTCTTCGGGATATCTGGCTCTCGAATCTTCAACTGGTGATAGCCTGAACGCAAGTTAATTTTAGAGAATACCCTGGCACCCTGAAGCTGATCAAATAGGTCATCAATACGTGGTAATGGATACATGTTCTTCCTTGTAACCTTGTTCAGCTGACGGTAATCAATACACATCTGCATAGAACTATCCTTCTTCTTTGCAAATAAGATAGGAGCACCCCAAGGTGATACACTAGGCCGAATGAAGCCCTTATCAAGCAATTCCTGTAACTGTTCTTTTAATTTTTTCAACTCTGTTGGGGCCATACGATATGGTGGAATAGAAATAGGATGAGTGCTCGATAACAAATCAATGCCAAAGTCAATATCTCTGTCGTGTGGCATACCCGAAAGATCCGCTGGAAATACATCAGGAAAATCTCTTACTACAGGAACTGACTCCACGGTAGGAGTATCAATACTAACATCTCTCACATAGGCCAGATATGCATCACACCCCTTCTCAACCATTCGTTGAGCTTTAAGAAATGAAACAACCCTGCTAGGGACATGATCCAAGGTACCTCTCCACTCTAGCCGCGGTAGACCTGGCATAGCAAACGTCACAGTCTTGGCGTGAAAATCAAGAATAGCGTGATAGGGTGACAACCAGTCCATGCCCAAAATAATATCAAAATCCACCATACTGAGCAATAATAAATCAGCTCTGGTCTCAAAACCACTGATAACATTTAAACACGACCGATACACGCAGTCCACAATAATAGATCCACCCACGGGTGTAGATATATAAACAGACGAACTCAAGGAATCACGTGATACACCCAAATACGGGGCAAAATAAGATGACACATAAGAATAAGTGGAGCATGGATCAAATAAGACTGATGCACCTCTATGACAGACCGGAATAATACCTGTGATAACAGAATCGGATGCAACGGCCTTTGTCCTCGCAAGAAGGGAATAATATCTGGCATGACCTCCCCCTCTAGGGTGACCTCTACCTGTCCGACCTCCACCTCTAGCTGGTTGTGCAGGTGGAGTGGCAACTGGTGCAGTAATTATAGCTTGAGAAGCCTGAGGGCCCTGTGGAATAGGTAGGGCCTGAGAAATCTGTGGAGATACACCCCTCCTAAATCTGGGGCAATCCCTCATAATATGACGAGTGTCACCACACTCAAAACAAGACCTCGGAGGTCGTGGCTGCTGGGACTGGCTCGGACCTGATCGACTAGACTGCCTGCTGAAAGCACCTTGAACAGGAGGTACAATAAACATTGGCAGTGCATAATATGGAACCTGAGATCTGGGGGTAGCCGGAATACCACTGGAAGCTGGAAGTGCTGAATGAATAGGACGGCTCACATAACCTCTACCATGACGGGCTGCAACTGAGGCACGAGAATTATTATATGTGCCAGAATCTTGGGGTCTCTTAGCTTCCCTCTCTTCCCTCTCCCGAGTCTGCATACCTTCCAATATCCTAGCAATTGAAACGATATGTTGGTATGTGATGTCCATCTCTAGCTCTCGGGCCATACTTAATCTGATACTAGGGTGGAGACCCTCAATAAATCTACGAACCCGCTCTCGAACAGTAGCAACTAAGGCTGGTGCATGCCTAGACAACTTACTAAATTGGACCGCATACTCTGACACGGTCATAGAACCCTGGTGTAGCTGCTCAAACTCTGTGCGCCATGCATCTCTAAGACTTTGAGGAACATACTCCCTTAAGAACATATCTAAAAATTGAGTCCAAGTGAGTGAAGATGCCTTAGCGGGACTATCCAACTCATATGCCCGCCACCACTGGTAGGCTTCTCCTCTAAACTGGAATGTCGTGAAAGAAACCCTACTGGAATCCACAATACCCATAGTATGAAGGATACGGTGATATTCCTCCAGAAAACCCTGAGCATCCTCTGAAGCTAAACCGTTGAAAGTGGGAGGGTGGTACTTCTTGTACCTCTCGAACCTGAGCTGCTGCCCCTCTGAAACCGATGTCCTAATCTCAGGCCGAACTGGGACAACTGGCTGCACTGGTATAACCTCGGGGGCATGGTCAACTTGGGCCCGTGGCTCTGGAGTACGGGCGGCGGGAGTCTGTGCTCCTCCCCCGGCCTGAGATGTGGCAGGAGCAAGTGGAATTAACCCTGCCTAAGCTAGAGTGCCAAACATGCTCAAAAACTGGGCAAGAGTCTCCCGAAGTGCAGGAGTAGTAACAGGCGTCTCAGGTGTCTGTTCTTCCACTGGAGCTACTGGTGGCTCTGGTGCAGCAGCCCGTGCAGGTGCTCTGGCTGCACCACGTGGTCTTCCTCAGCCTCTGCCCCTACCCCGGCCTCTTGTGGCTCCAACAGGGGGTACGAGTGTCTGATCATCGGATCCAGTTGTGCGTGTCCTCACCATCTGTGAGAGAATAGAAAGGCAATGGTTTAAAATTTTGAAGTCAACAAATACGCACGATAAGGAATCAAAGAAGTGAATATTTCCTAACAGATCCATAGCCTTTCGAAGATAAGTACAGACGTCTATGTATCGATCCGCAAGACTCTACTAAACCTGCTTGTGACTCATAACATCTATGAACCTAGAGCTATGATACCAACTTGTCACGACCCCAAATTCCCTCTGTATGATGTCATGATGGCACCTAATCTCTAAGACTAGGTAATCCTATCAATGCAGAATAAAAATAGAAATCTGAAACTTTAAATAATTGCAACTCCAAAAACCTGACAGAGATAAGTCACATGTTTCTAAGAATTTTATCCTCAATGTATCTATATATATCAAGGTCTGAAGAAAATAAGGAAGAAACATAATAATGATAGAAGGGGATTCCGGAGTCTGCGGACGCTGGCATATATACCTCGAAGTCTCCGTGCGCAGGTAACTCACTGACGTCTAGGCTGGTAAAAATGTACCTGGATCTACACAAAAAGATATGCAGAAGCGTAGTATGAGTACACCATAGCGGTACCCAGTAAGTGCCAAGCCTAACCTCGGTAGAGTAGTGACGAGGTCAGGTGAGGCCCTATTGGAATATAATAATGGCATGGTAAAATGTTTAACAATATAATAAAATAAAATAACAATGGAAATGAATCAAATAGCATGTCACCATTTAATTACACAAAATAATGGCAAATAATATCTCGTAGAATCAAAACATAATTTCCTTTCAACTTTAAGAAAATCATAACAAATAATCAAAGGCAACTGCGGCCATAAATCAATGTCAACAAGGGCACTCCTTATCATAAATAAATTCATAATATCTCCTTTTCTTATCTCATCGCGGGAGCCTTCATAATTTATTTTAAAGAAAATATATTTTTCGAAATAGCATCCCACGTTTTAGCCATCCTTATCACACCGCATGACTTCTAGTAGTTCCCCCTACTAGCCACACGTATCAAGCCACCCCTATCTCACCGCATGCGTTTCAATACTCAGACCTTATACCACCGCATGCGTATCAACATCACAATATATTATAATTTGTACCTCAAGTGCTCAAATTATTTAACTTGCCAAAATACTTCAATAACAATATTTTTCCATAATAAAGAGCTCACGGCTCCATCACAATGAGTACGAAAATCTGACAAAAATATTCAGGAATAAATAATTCAGCAAAATAATATTTCAAAATCTTTAATACGTTGCTTCAATACCAAATTTTAAAAATGTCAAATACTTCATATTAATAATATTTAATTTAAAGAAAATCAACTTTAAACAATGCACAGAATAAAAGAAATCAAGTTTCAACTAAACAGGTAAAACAATTAGCAGGAAAAGGTCAAGCAACTTTAAAATATAAACATTAAATCAATGATGAAGAATATATCAAAATAAAATAGTTTAATTAATGCGCAACAGTGATCTACACAATTTAAAATATAATCTTTCACATTTAGCCCTTGTACACACTCGTCACTTCGTGCACACGACTTTCAACACACTATAATTTATGACTTCAATACCAATCCTAGGGGAGATTTCCCCCACACAAGGTTAGACAAGTCTCTTACCTCGACTTGCTCCAATTTAACCAAGTAGTATGCCTTTTCCTCGATTTTCTGACTCTCATCGACTTGTATCTAGTCATAATTCATTCGATACAGTCAACAAAAATTATAGAATCAATTACATAAGAAAATACTACATTTTTCATTAAAATCTGAAATTAACTCAAAAATGGACGTCTCTGAATCCGGCAAAAGTTACGAAATATGAACGCCCATTCAACCACGAGTCTACCCATACTAATTTTACCAAAATCCGACCTCAACTCGACCTCCAAATCTTCAAATCTTATTTTAAAATCCGTAAGTTCATACTCCCGATTTACACCCCAAAAAATATAATCTAGTCAGATTATTCGATGATAATTCAATATTATGGAGTAGAAAAGCTCACAAGGGACTTACCTCAAAATTTTCTGTGATTTCTTGCTCAAAAATCGCCTCACCCGCTTTTGGATATGTCAAAAATGACAAAATCTCGGACTTTTCTATTTTTAACATTCTATCCAGGAGTCTCGCACCTGCGAAATTTGAACCACTTCTGCGCATCCGCTTCTGCGGATTTTTTCCTCGCTTCTGCGATCACCCACGCGCAAGTGCATGTCCGCACCTACGAGATGCCTTCCGCATTTGCGAACCTTGCGCACCTACAAGGTCCATTGTGCTTCTGCGTGGTCGCACCTGCGAGCCAAGTTCCGCAGGTGCGATTACACCAGAAAGCAGAAAATTCAGATTTTTCTTCTAAGTCCGAATTTGATCTGTTAACCATCCGAAACTCACCCGAGCCCCTTGGAACCTCAACCAAATATACCAACAAGTCCTAAAACATCATACGAAGTTAGTCGAGTCTTCAAATCACATCTAACAACATTAAAAACACGAATCACACATATATTCAAGCCTAATGAACTTGATACTTTAAATTTCTACAAACAACGCCGGAACCTATCAAATCAAGCCCGATTGACATCAAATTTTGCACACAAGTCATAAATGACATAACGGAGCCATAAAAAGTTTGGGAACTGGATTCCGACTCCGGTATCAAAAAGTCAACTCCCCGGTCAAACTTCCAAACTTAAAATTCCTGTTTTAGCCATTTCAAGCCTAATTTCACTACGGACTTCCAAATAAAGTTCTGATCACGCTCTTAAGTCCAAAATCACCATACGAAACTATTGAAATCATCAAAATTCTATTCTGGGGTCATTTGCACATAATTCGACATCCGGTCACTATTTGACTTAAGCTTTTAAAACCTTTAATTTTTCATCAAAATTCCATATCTCGGGCTAGGGACCTCGAAATTTGATTCCGGGCATACGCCCAAGTCCCAAATCACGATACAGACCTATCGAAACTGTCAAAACACCGATCCGAGTCCGTTTGCTCAAAATATTGACCAAAGTCAACTCAGATGAGTTTTAAAACTCTAATTCACATTTTAATCCATTTTTCACATAAAAACTTTCCGTAAAATTTTACGGACTGCGCACGCAAGTCGAATAATGATAAATAGTGCTTTTCGAGGTTTTAGAATACATAATTAATTATTACCTTTAAAAATAATATTTTCGGTCATCACACACACTTATTAGCTACACCAGCCTCTCGGAACACGTGAATTGGTGTCTTAACCAGCTATATGTTGTTTAAGACTAGAAGGTTCTCTATAGCTCAAAATTTTTATATGTAATCCATTTTATTTTTGTGATGTTGTTTAATTTCACTAGGCATGAAGCATTAAAAATGACCTTCTGCACATACCAAAAATATCATAAGAACTTGTAGAGTTGTGGTCGTTATAAATTGAAAATTTTATGGTGATAAGTATATATTGTAAGAATAAATGAGAAGTTTAAAGTTAAAGAATTTTTAAATATAAAATAATATTTTTATTTTTTTATTAGATTAAAAAATAAAGAGTGCCATATATTTTTGGATTAAACATGTTTGGTTGGTCCATACCTATAATCTCTAACATATATATGTCAGAAAACATATATTTAAAGTTAACTTGACTTCAGGTTACTTATTGGAAGTATTAGCCTCACTTACTTGATTAGGCTACCAATTTACGTAGAAATTTCATCAGTTGTGTGCATCAAAATGTTTGAATATGTCCCGCAAATAATCAGTTACCACATTAAGATATAGCGCATGTAATATATGCGTTATACTCAGTATTTTCAGCAATAATAATTAACTGCATAGCACATTATATGCGCTATGTATAAACATACCCCAACCCCCACCTTCTTCGTAATATACTTGTATCAAAGCTAAACTTAAGGGTTGTTTTTGGTTGAACATTGGAACTATCATTTTGTGTTTGATCTCTAATGCAGTAATAGTCAAATTGAGTGACTTGGAAACCTTTTTGTTTTGGGCAATTAAAAATGATGGCTTTCCTAAGAAACAAATGATGACCTTCTTTCTAAAAAGCATAGTATTAGCCTAACTCTTTATACTATCGACAAGTATGTTCTTACCTCAATCAATTTACACTTAAAAAGCATAGTATTAGCCTAAAGTAGATTGTGGCATTGAAAACTACATACCTACCTCATCAATTTACACTTAAATATTTGTACTAATTCCTAATACAGATTCTACCGGAGAATAAAATAAGTCAAAAATTCACAAATACATGAATATATCAAAAATACATGAATATACAAAAATTTACAGAGTTACATGGGCTAGTTTCCAAGTTAAATTATTAATTATACTGAAAAGATAATTCATAGACCACGTTTTATGTGATTTTCTTGAAATAAAAAATACCAGAGGATTGGGAGGAGTATGCATAGCGCATATATTACATGTGTTATATCTTAACGGGGTAACTGGTCGTTAAGGTATAGCACATGTTTTAGATGCGTTATACATAATATGGTCCTCAACACTTTTTCTTCACATATTTTTGTCTCTTGAGTCAAAATTTATAATATTTTGGTTCCGAACTCACAGGGAAGGGCTCTATAAGGGGTTGTCCTTTAAATAGTATTCCTGTTTTTTAATGTATTTACAAAATAATTTCTGGATTTACGCAGCTCTTATTTCTTTACCGGATTGGTATGTTACTTTTACTCTTACTGTACCTCTATTGTTAATTGTTCACAAACTCTATTTGGTCGATATAACTTTATGTTTGTTCAATTATTCACCAAACTCTATCGGATTGGCGTAACTTTATGTTATCTGCAATCGATCTATCTAATAAATTGTTCATCAAAGTCTATCCGATTGACATAATTTTTCTGTGTTATCCAATGAAATGTTCTTCGAGTTTGCAATTCCAATATCGATCAAATCACCTCAAATCTGCTCCAAATGATTTCAAATTTAAAACAAACCCTCAAAATACCAACACAAAATATTTCAAATCACCAATTTAGTCAAATAACACCAAATCAAGAAGACTCACTTTGCCTTCTTTAACACTTTCTAAGGACCAATAATAGAATTTTAAATTTTTTAAAGCAAATCACTAAATCAATGTTTAAACTTGTATACGGTCAAAACCGAGTTTACCCTTCGTATAATTAGTCAAGATTGGAACATGATGGACCGAGGGTCGTCATTATACTATCGCGATGTAACGGAAAGCCGGGTTATCGAGCTCAAGATCCAGACCGATTAATACCGAGCTCGAGTCATTATAAAGCTCGAGTCAATACTAAGCTATGATGTGAAGTGGTGTTATCGAGCTCAATATCCAAACCGATCAATACCGAGCTCGAGATCAAGAGACCGACCAATACCAAGACCGACCAAGATCGAGCTAAGAGACAGAGTCGTTGTAGCCGCACTGGGGGAGAGAATCTCGCCGGAAATTAAGAAAAAGCTAATTAATTAATCTATCATAGGATCCCCACTACGTATTTTTAATTATATCCAAAGGAGGATTCCTCCACTATATGAAAAATGACTATCATTTCTGTAAGGGATAGATTTATTCAGACATTGATACATTCTCACATTTCAGAGATTATTGAGATATGCACACATATAGTAAAGATTATCCCTTTTTTGGGATTTAGACATTGGTTCATCTTGTTCATTTATAAATCATCTTCTACTCAATTTGGGTTGGTATTTATTCCTTTTTTTACAGTTAATATTCGATATATTTCTGTTTATTTTTCCGATTTGTACCAAGTTATATCACGTACCCTTCGAACTATGTATAAATTCAACTCTATCCGTTTTTCGGATAAACAGTTTGGCGCCCACCGTGGGACTAAGGATAACAGTGGTTATTTGGTACGAATATCTGCAAAACATACCATTTTACACTTGCTCTCAAAAGTGTCTTTGATTTTAGGTTCAAAACGACGAACTCTCAATCAATGGCCCTACTTAACGACAACGAAGTTGGCCTTCAAGATGAGAACAACAACCTGACGATCGGGGATGAAAGGCCACCCGTCGATCTTGTTGGAGCTTGAGCCATAGATCCAATTGGCGATAATTCACATGTGGCCATTGAGGCGAACCAGCATTCTGACCCCAAAAACAACATTCATGGTGGAAGTCGATCTGCAGTTTGAAATACCTAAAATGTTGGAGAAGATGGGATCAGCCTGCATATGATTTTCGAAAGTATTTCAAGCTCAACAGGTAGCGATAGCTCAGTTACAGAGCCAAACCCAGGCACCGAGCAGGGCCGAGCCCGATCCGCCCTAAGAAGTCACCCACGAAACGCGGCCAATTGTAGTAATATCAAATAAGCAAGAATCGGGGACTAATCCCGAAATTATTAAGGTGTTAGAGGAACTGACAAAACGAATTGAGTCAGGAGAAATAAAGATTGAAGCAAACGACAAAAAAGTAGAAACTTATAACTCCAGGGTTGATCAGATCCCGGGGGCACCACCGGTATTGAAGGGCTTGGATTCCAAAAAATTAATACAAAAGCCTTTCCCCCCGAGCGCGGTTCCTAAACTGATCCCAAAAAAGTTTTGCATGCCCGAAATTCCTAAATATAATGGAACGACCGACCCCAACGAACATGTTACCTCTTACACATGTGCCATTAAAGGGAACGATTTAGAAGACAACGAAATCGAATTTGTACTATTAAATAAGTTTGGGGAAACCCTGTCAAATGGGGCAATGATATGGTATCATAATTTACCGTCTAACTCTATCGATTCTTTTGCTATGCTTGCAGATTCTTTCGTAAAAGCATACGCCGGAGCCATAAAGGTCGAGACCACATGGTCGGACCTTTTCAAGGTAAGGAAAAAATACAACGAGATGCTAAGAGAGTTCGTATCTTGTTTCAAAACGGAACGAATGGATCTACCACCGGTCACGGACGAATGGGTTGTACAAGCTTTCACTCAAGGACTGAACGAATGAAGCTCGATGGCTTCACGATAGTTGAAGCAGAAATTGATCGAGTACCCAGCTGTTACCTGAGCCGATATACACAATCGATATCAATCGAAAATCAGAGTTGAAGACGACCAGTTGGGTTCTGGGTCCATTATTAAAAAGGACATCGACCGAGAACCAAGGTCGAACAAGAACCAATATCGGTCGGATAATGGAGATCATAGGGGTAGCGAAGCTACACGTAGCTCCATACAAGGCAAAAGGATAAGTGATCGAGGCCAAGGGTCTCGGGGGCTGATGAACAAGAATGGGTTCGACAGGCATACAAGACCTAAGGAAGCACCACGGTTATCATAATATAACTTCAACATCGACGCATTCGCCATCGTGTCGGCTATCGAACGCATCAAAGATACTAAGTGGCCTCGACCTCTGTAATCCGATCCAACCCAGAGGAATCCCAATCAAATTTGCAAGTATCATGGCACCCATGGCCACAGAACCGAAGACTACAGGCAGTTGAGAGAGGAGGTAGCCCATTTATTCAATGAAGGGCACCTTTGAGAATATTTAAGCGACCTAGCCAAAAACCATTTAAAATAGAGATTTCAATAGGCAAAACGAAAAAGAAGAGACACAACACATCATTTACATGATCAACGGAGGGATCGATGTCCCCCAGGGGCCGATGCTTAAATGCACTAAGATGTCTATTGTAAGAGAGAAGCGATCTCGGACTCAGGATTACACACCTAAAGGAACCTTGTCCTTTAGTGACGAAGACGCAGAAGGAATCATGCAACCCCATAATGATGCACTGGTAATATCTGTACTTATGAATAAAACTCAAGTTAAGCGTGTGTTAATTGATCCAGGTAGTTCGTCCAACATCATTCGATCAAAGGTCGTATAGCAACTTGGTCTACAGGATCAGGTTGTGCCCGCTACGTTGGCACTGAACGAATTTAATATGGCGTGTGAAACTACTAAAGGAAAGATAATCTTGCGAGTAAACATGGCGGGGATCATCCAAGAAACGAAGTTCCACGTAATCGAGGGTGGTATGAGATATAACTCCCTATTCGGGAGGCCATGGATCCACAACATAAGAGTAGTGCACTCGACCCTTCACTAGGTTCTAAAATTCCCAACATCGGAGGGAATCAAAATGGTCTACGGGGAGCAACCGCCAGCAAAAGAAATGTTTGTCGTCAATGAAGTGATTCTGATATCTTCACTATCATCAACAAAGGGATCAGATTTGAAAGAGGAATGGGATACCAAATAGCAATCACAAGCATGAGCCTCGACCCAACTAGAGAATCAGAAGACTGGCAAGGATGATAACTACGGGGTTCCTCGATCCTTCGTGGCCCCCGATGATTTGGACGCTACCCAATCAACAGTCGAAGAACTGGAGCAAATCACTCTAATCGAACATCTGCCAGAGCGAAAGGTATAATTCGGCACGGGGTTAGATCTCGAGCTTAGGGAAAAGATTATTCAATTTCTTATAACTAACATGAACTGTTTCGCTTGGTCCCATCTTGACATGACAGGGATCCCACCGGAAATAACCACTCATAGACTGAGCTTAGATCCAAAATTCCATCCAGTAAAGCAAAAAACAAGGCCCCAGTCCGAGGTCAAACATGCCTTCATCAAGGACGAGATAACCAAACTTCTTAAAATAGGATCCCTTCGAGAAGTAAAATACCTCGAATGGCTAGAAAATGTAGTGGCAGTCCCTTAGAAGGGAAACAAACTTAGAATGTGTATAGATTATAAAGACCTGAACAAATCATGCCCTAAGGATTCCTTTCCTTTGCCTAGCATCGATTGTATGATCGATGCCACGGCCGACCATGAGACTCTCAATTTTCTTGATGCCTACTCCGGGTACAACCAGATACAGATGAACCCGGAGGATCAGGAAAAGACCTCGTTTATCACTAAGTACGGTACCTACTGTTATAACGTAATGCCATTTGGTCTAAAAAATGTTGGTGCAACTTATCAACGCCTAGTAAATCGAATGTTAGAAAAATAAATAGGAAAATCAATGGAAGTTTATATTGATGACATCTTAGTTAAGTACCTGCGACCAGAGGACCATTTAAATCATTTGCAGGAAACTTTCGACGTACTAAAGAAGGACAATATGAAGTTCAATCCCGAAAAATGTGCATACGGAGTTGGCTCGGGCAAGTTTCTTGGTTTCATGGTGTCCAATCGAGGAATCGAGATCAACCTCGATAAAATCAAAGCTATCAAGGACATCACGTTAGTAGATAATGTAAAGGTCCTGCAAAGGTTTATAGGGAGGATAGCCTCCCTGGGACGATTCATTTCGAGATCCTCATATAGGAGCCACCGATTATTCTCACTGCTTAAAAAGAAAAACAACTTTGCATCGACTCCGGAATGCCAGCAGGCTTTGGAAGAACTGAAGCGGCATTTATCAAGCCCTCCGCTGCTTCATACCCCGAAAGTGGACGATCAGCTTTACCTGTACTTAGTTGTCTCGGAGATAGTGGTAAGTGGAGTTCTGGTTCGAGAAGAACAAGGTACGTAATTCCCTATTTATTATGTCAGTCGGACCTTAGGCGAGGCCGAAACTAGATATCCACACTTAGAAAAATTAGCGCTTGCTTTAATAAGCGCCTCTAGGAAACTAAAACCATATTTCAAATGTCATCGTATACATGTTGTAACAACTTATCCTCTTCGAAACATTTTGTAGAAACCCCAGCTTCCTCGTCGATTGGCCAAATGGGCCATAGAAATCGGTGGATACGAAATCGAGTATCGACCCCAAACCACTATCAAATCTCAAATCTTGAGGACTTCGTGGCTGACTTTTCATTGACCCTCATACCCGAGATTGAAAAAGAGCTACTGATAAAATCGGGTACCTCTTCGGGAGTCTGGATCCTTTTCACGGATGGTGCCTCAAACGCGAATGGGTCCGGATTAGGCATTGTACTAAAATCACCCACGGGTAATGTAGTTATACAGTCTATTAGAACTACAAAATTGACTAACAATAAGGCCGAGTATGAGGCCATGCTTGTAAGTCTCGAACTAGCTAGAAGCTTGGGAGCGGAGGTTATAAAGGCTAAATGTGATTCCCTCCTCATGGTAAACCAAGTTAACGGGACTTTTGAAGTCCGAGAAAATCGAATGGAGAGGTACTTGGATAAATTATAGGTGACTCTACATCAATTTAAAGAATGGACTTTGCAACATGTACCCCGATAACAGAATAACGAGGTCGACGTTCTTGCAAACTTAGGCTCATCAGTCGAAGATGACGAACTCAACTCGGGGACTATCGTGCAACTCATAAGATCTGTGATCGAAGAAGGTCATGCCGATATAAACTCCACAACTCTAACTTGGGATTGGAGAAACAAATATATAGAGTACTTCAATAACGAGAAGCTTCCATCATATCCAAAGGAATCGAGAGCTTTACACATAAAGGCAGCACAGTGCAACTTGTCCGAAGACGGAACGTTGTTTAGAAGGACGTTTGATGGACCATTGGCAATATGTTTGGGACCAGGAGATATCGATTACATCCTACGGGAAACTCACGAGGGCGCTTGTGGAAACCATTCCGGTGCCGATTCGCTGGTCCACAAAGCAATCAGATCAGGGTATTATTGGACCTATATGGGCAAAGATGCGAGGGGGTTCGTTCGAAAATGCGACAAATGCCAAAGAAATGCGCCCATGATTCATCAACCCGGGGAGCTACTCCACTCGGTCCTATCTCCATGGCCTTTCATGAAATTAGGAATGGACATCGTCCGCCCCTCCCATCGGTCCCAGGTAAAGCTCAGTTTATTTTGTTTATGACTTATTATTTCTCTAAATGGGTTGAAGCACAAGCTTTTGAGAAAGTCAGAGAAAAAGAAGTAATAGACTTCATTTGGGACCACATCATATGTCGATTCGGGATGCCAGCCGAGATTGTATGTGATAATGGAAAATAATTCATCGGCAGCAAAGTAACTAAATTTCTAGAGGATCACAAGATCAAAAGGATCCTATCAACACCGTATCATCCCAGCGGAAACGGATAAGCCGAATTGACCAACAAAACCATCATCCAAAATCTTAAGAAGATATTGACTAACGCCAGGGGAAAATGGAGAGAAATACTGCCCGAGGTCTTATGGCCATATCGCACTACATCAAAATCAAGTACCGGATCAACACCATTCTCGTTGGTTTATGGCGTCGAAGTTATGATCCCGATTGAGGTGGGAGAACATAGCATCGGGTTTCGATGTACAATAAAGGAGTCGAATAACGAGATCATGAACACGAGCCTAGAATTATTGGACGAAAGATGAAATGCCTCTCTCGTCCGATTGGCCGTCCAAAAACAACGAATCGAAAGATACTACAATCGAAGAACCAATCTTCGACATTTTAAAATCGGGGACTTGGTGCTAAGGAAAGTCACCCTGAACACCCGAAATCTGAATGAAGGAAAACTGGGTTCGAACTGGGAAGGACTATACCGGGTTCTCAAAATTGTCGGAAAAGGATCCTACAAGCTCGGCGTGATAAATGGAAAACAACTACCGAGCAATTGGAATGTGACGCACCTAAAAGGATACTACTGCTAAGGTATGACCCTCCCATGTTCATTTGTATCTTGAAATTAACCATTGCAGGTGTTCGACCAAAAACATGGATGGATTCTTCAACTCGAAACCTTTAGGTCTGAAAGCACGCGTTACACTCTTTTTCCCCTAGACCGGTTTTTTCCCAAATAGGTTTTTCGACAAGGTTTTTAATGATGCAACCATTGATCGTGCTAACTTACAACAATTAAACAGTATCCGAGGCCTCTTTACAATCAACCTTGAATACTGGGGGGGCATGGCCCTCGAATATATCAAGCTCGATGCAAGAAAGTTACTTCATAGCAACAAGGTCTCGATAGGAAAAACTTGTAAGGGCCAAATGGTCAAACGAACCATGCCCGCGTAGTTTGCTCGAGCCCTAGCACAAAACATGAACACATGTATAATGACTTATAAAGAGAAATTTCTTCTTTACTGATATCTCACATCTCAGAAAGATTCTTCTACTTCATGTTCCCGATCTATTATGTAAACGGGCTTAAGGGCCGACCATTGCCGGAGTTTGAATAAGTACCCCATAAATCGAGGACCGCCAGTCTAAAAATCAATGAGATCAAGCTCTATAAAGCCTAAGGGCTACATTAACTCGAGTTCGAGCAAACCCTCACTCGACTATAAAGCCTAAGGGCTACTCTTACTTCGAGTTCGAGCAAACACTCACTCGACCATTAAGCCTAAGGGCTACTCTTACTTCGAGTTCGAGCAAACACGCACTCAACTATAACGCCTAAAGTCTATATTAATTCGAGTACGAGCAAACCCTCACTCGACCATTAAGCCTAAGGGCTACCTTACTTTGACTTCTCACTCGACCATAAAGCCTAAGGGCTACATCAATTCGAGTTCGAGTAAACCCTCACTCGACCATTAAGCCCAAGGGATACCTTAATTCGAGTTTGAGCAAACCCTCAGTCGACCATTAAACCAAAGGCTACCTTACTTCGAGTTCCAGCAAATACTCACTCGACCATAAAGCCTAAGAGCTACATTAACTCGAGTTCGAGAAAACCCTCACTCGACCATAAAGCCTAAGGGCTACTCTTACTTCGAGTTCGAGCAAACACTCACTCGACCATTAAGCCTAAGGGATACTCTAACTTCGACTTCGAGCAAACACTTACTCGACCATAAAGCCTAAGGGCTACATTAATTCGAGTACGAGCAAACCCTCACTCGACCATTAATCCTAAGGGCTATCTTACTTCGAGTTCAAGCAAACACTTACTCGACCATAAAGCCTAAGGGCTACATCAATTCGAGTTTGAGAAAACCCTCACTCGACCATTAATCCTAAGGTCTACCTTACTTCGAGTTCGAGAAAACACTCACTCGACCATTAAGCCTAAGGAATACTCTAACTTCAAGTTCGAGCAAACACTTACTCGACCATAAAGCCTAAGGGCTACATTAATTCGAGTACGAGCAAACCCTCACTCGACCATTAATCCTAAGGGCTATCTTACTTCGAGTTCGAGTAAACACTTACTCGACCATAAAGCCTAAGGGCTACCTTACTTCGAGTTCGAGCAAACACTCACTCGACCATAAATCCTAAGGGCTACATTAACTCGAGTTCGAGCAAACCCTCACTCGACCATAAAGCCTAAGGGCTACTCTTACTTCGAGTTTGAGCAAATACTCACTCAACCATTGAGCCTAAGGGATACATTAACTCGAGTTCGAGCAAACCCTCACTCGACCACAAAGCCTAAGGGCTACATTTTACTTCGCGTTCGAGCAAATGCTCAGTCGACCATTAAGCCTATAAGCTACATTAACTCGAGTTCGAGAAAACACTCACTCGACCATTAAGCCTAAAGGCTACTCTTACTTTGAGTTCGAGCAAACACTCACTCGTCCATTAAGCCTAAGGGCTACATTAACTCGAGTTTGATCAAACACTCACTCGACCATTAAGCCTAAGGACTACTCTTACTTCGAGTTCGAGCAAACCCTTACTCGACCATAAAACCTAAGGGATACTCTTACTTCGAGTTCGAGCAAACACTCACTCAACCACAAAGCCTAAGGGCTACATTTTACTTCGAGTTCGAGCAAACGCTCACTCGACCAAAAAGCCTAAAGGCTGTTTTTTTTTATTTCAAGTTTGAGCAAACACTCACTCGATCAAAAGGCCTAAGGGCTACACTAGTTTGGTGAGTGATAAAATTATCTGAACCCCGTACTTAGAAAACAACTTCACAATTCTATAAAGGAAGAAAGTTTTTTATACATGTCAAAAATCATTTACAAGGGCGGCATGGCCCAATCAAAATTCTTTACAAAAGACCAAAACGTTCTTATAAGAAACACAAAAAATACTAAGAGACTTAGTCCTCTCCGGGAGCAGCGTCTTCACCCTTGAGGCCCCCTTCACTTCCAGATTCGCTCGCACTCCCAGTATCATCATCATCGGGAAAGGCCAACATCTTGGCTTTGGCTTCAAGCTCCTTAGCGTTTTCGATCTTGGCTGTTAGATCGAAGCCACGAGCATGAATCTCTTCGAGAGTCTCCCTTCATGACTGAATTTAGCATGCTCGGTAACCCAGTTTGCCCGAGCCTGAGCAGCCTCAGCAACCTCCTTTGCTCGAACTTGAACAGCTTCGGCATCAAATCGATAAATGGCCACCATTGCATCAGCATTGGCCGTGGTTTTCTCGACCTCCGTTTTTACCGCTGCAAGTTCTGTGGCCAATCTCTCTCAATCAGAATTTATTGAGCTCAACTAAGACTAGAACTCCTCAATTTTCTTGGCTTGCACCAAGGCTTTCTCTTTTAAGCTTCAGAGTTGGGCCTCAGCCGAAGCCAGTTGTGTTCGGACAGTCTCCTTCTCTAAGGCGAGGCGGTTCATGTTCTTCTTCCACACCTCGGCCTCCGATTGCACTACGTCCACTTCAGCACGAAGCTGCCTAATCACATCGAACCTTTGCTCAACCTGTGAGATAGAACTATTATCCATAAATTCTGAGTCAATATCATTAAAATCAAAGATTCTTTGTACCTGCTCGGCCAGCTCACTTTGTTCTTTCCGAGATGCTTCCAGCTTGGCCCAAAGTCCTTTTACTTCTCCTTCTCACTGCTCACAGAGAAGCTTTAAGGCATCTCTCTCCTCAGTTAGCCTTAAAACTTTGGCCTCATACCGGCTCAGTGATGTTACTTTACCTATGTTTTAACCGCTTTTTGATGCAATTTGATCTTTAAAATGCCCAACATAGTTTAATTATTGGTTTTATGACTAATTGAGTTGCGTGTGATGATTTAGGGTGTTTGGAGTGCAAATATATGAAGAAAATGTGCTCTAGGTAGAGGAAGAAGGGTTGGATGCGTCGCATCCAATCTAGAAAAAAATCAAATTTCGTGCACCCTTAGCAGTGAAGTCGGCCCATAGCATCCGCCTTAGCATCCGCACCTGGGCAAAGCTGAGATGGAGGAACAAAGGGTGGATGCGAAGCATCACCCTAGCATGCGAAGCTGAAAAGTGGAGGACAAGGTGGATGCAACGCATCCACCCTAGCATCAATCCCTGAAGCTGATTTGGATTAGAAATAGGAGAACTTTGGCCCACGACTTTTGTACGCAATATATAAGCCAAAAATGCCTCTTTTAGGTCATCGCACATATTGGGAAAGGGAAAAAAGCCACGACAAAGCTTGGGAACCACGGAATTCATCTTGAGTTCTTATTTTTCCTTCTTTTATTGATTTTTATGCACTCTTGTGAATTTTTTGATGATTGCATGAACATGAGTGGCTAAGAACCCTATTATTCTAGGGTCATGGGTATACATGAATGTTGACGTTTGAAGTTTAATTTGACAAAGTTGATTTTATCATATTAGGTTGTTTATTTAATTTTGTTTTTAATTAATTTGCTGAGTAGCTAACAGTGAATTACTATCTACGAATCTAGAGTTGAACTCAAAAGTGGAAATTCTAGATTGTATATAGAATTAAATAAAGCAAGTTCTTGAACCCGGGCATCGGGAAACGGATTTGCAAGTAGGATAGAAATATACCTAATTGTCTTGCTTGGTTGAAATACAGGATGTGTAAATGCATTCTTGTTAATCTTAATTCCATAGACATATAGGCATTAAGTTAACTTGAATAGGCGAGTAAGAACACGACAGATATTTATGAGTAATATCAACCCTATCAATCAACAATCCAGATAAATCAATTAGTTATTTTAAGCTAAGAATGCAACATGATTGTTAGATAACCCGTGACCCTGGAATATTATCTCCTATTCATTGTTATTCGAAATCATTTAAGTGTTGTGGTTGATCTTTAGTATTTCATTACTTGATAGTTTTTAGGTAGTAAATTAGAAAATTATCTATTTTGTGAGAAATCGCTTGAATCGATAAGTTATTTGAGTTTGAGTTAGTCAAAAGTTAATCATAAGTCTTCGTGGGAACGATACTCTACTCACTACTATATTACTTGACGGCCACGTATACTTACGTGAGTGTGTTTGGTCACAACAAGTTTTTGGCGTCGTTGCGAGGGACCTAGAAATTAGCTACTAGATTGAGTTAAGCGTTTATTACTTATTTGTTCAAGTTTTAATTTTCAGTTTGCCTTGTTTGTGTTAACGCAGGATCTTCTCTTGAATGCGGAGGAGTAGAAGTGCAAACAACCTCCTTCCTTTTAATCCAGAAATTGAATGAACACTTCATAGAGTGAGGAGTGAAGTCAAAGCTAGAATGAGAAAAGAAAGAGAGTTGGACATTGTAGTTCAACCACAGCCAATAGAGATGGCAGGTAATGAGGAGCGTCCGATGATAGAAGCCGCAAGGCCCAATCTTGCTAATATGACTCAGGCTATCGTGAAGCCTGATATCACGGGGCATTTTGAACTCAAACAGTACATGGTACAGTTGATTCAGTCCACAGGGCAATATGTGGGTCTATCTCATGAAGACCCGCAGAGGCACATTCAGAACTTCTTGGAAATTACGGACACTTACAATTATCCGAACGTTTCCAAGGACTATGTCAGACTGACACTATTTCCCTTTTCATTGTTGGGGCAAGCTAAGGAATGGTTGCAAAAGGAGTCCGCGAATTCAATCCATACTTGGGATGATTTAGCAAGGAAATTCCTAATCAAGTTTTTCCCTACTAAGAAGACAAAATCGCTGAGGAGCCAAATTCTTTGGTTCCAACAACGGGATGGCGAGACACTTCGTCAAGCTTGGGAAAGATACAATAAGCTACTCAGAGACTGCCCGCATCAGTGTCAGACTGATGAGGTATTGGGTCACACTTTTGTTGATGGGCTAGACGAGGCATCAAAGATGAATCTTGATTCAGCTTGTGGGGGTAGTTGCATGGCGAGGCCGTATAGTGAAATACAACTCTTGCTAAATAACTTCACTGCTAATGAGCATAATTGGCAAGGAGATGGGGACGCAAGAAGAGCAATTAAATAAAAGGCAGCCGGGGTGATTGAGCTTGATGACTTCTCAGCCATGAGAGCAGATATTGCAAAGTTGGAAAATCAGATGAACAGAATGACAATGCAACAAACACAACAGATGCAACATGTACAGCAAATGTCTATTTGCTGCGAACTATCTGGTAACATTTATATGAGTGACATGTGCCCCACGAATCCTGAATCTATATACTATGTGGGGCAACAAAATAGAGGTCCGATGAATCAGCATGCACAATATGGGAATACTTACAATCCAAATTGGAGGAATCATCCTAACTTCTCATGGGGTGGAAATCAACAGAATCAGAATCAGTATAGGCCTCAAGGAAATTTCAATCAGCCTCAGAAGCCACCCCAACAAACAGAAGAGAGTACGAATGACTTGCTAAAAACGTTGTTGCTTGACAATCAACAACTCAGGACCGATTTTAGAAATCTTGAGAGGCAAATGGGGCAGTTAGTAGCAAATCAAAATACTAGACCTACAGGCTCTCTTCCCAGTGATACAGAGAAAAACCCTCAAGTTAATGCAGTTACACTCAGAAACGGGAGGGAACTATAGGAAGAGCCAAAGAAGAGGAAGGACAAACCTATACCTGAGGGGGAGCTGACCCCTAAGGCAATACATGAGTCAAAGAAAAATGATGTAAGTTTAGAGCCAGTGGAGGCTAAAAGGCCACCACCACCTTTCCCCCAAAGATTGCAAAAATAGAATGACGATCGCATGTTCAACAAATTTCTCTCTATGTTGAGTCAGGTTCTATTAAATATTCCATTGGTGGATGTACTTTGTGAAATTCCAAAGTATGCTAAGTACATAAAAGATATAGTGGTTCACAAGAGAAAATTGACTGAGTTCAAGACAGTTGCACTTACTGAGGAGTGCACTTCAAGGGTCCAAAACAAGCTTCCTCAAAAGCTTAAGGATCCTGGCAGTTTCACCATTCCAGTGTGAATCGGTAATATTGATGTGGGTCGTGCTCTTTGTGATTTGGGGGCGAGCATAAATCTGATGCCATTGTCCTTGTTTAAGCAATTGGGTCTGGGAGCTCCAAGACCAACCACTGTGATGTTGCAATTAGCTGATAGGTCCATAGCCTACCCTGAAGGAGTGATTGAAGATGTGCTGCTGTAAATTGGGAAGTTTATCTTGCCAGCTGACTTCATTATTCTAGATTTTGAGGCTGATGAACAAGTTCCAATAATATTGGGACGACTTCTCTTGGCTACTGGTGATGCAATAATTAAAGTGAGAGAAGGGGAAATGATTATGAGGGTGGACAACGAGGAAGCAGTCTTTAATGTCTACAAAGCAATCCAACTTCCCTGCCACTATGAGGAGCTCTCTATGATATCTGTTGTGGAGGTGGATGAGCAACTTCTTGACACGAGTGTATATCTAGACGACTCTCTAGAAAAAGCACTCATGTTGTTTGATAGCTTGATGATTGATGATGAGGTTGAGGAGATGATGCATATCCTAGATGCATCATGTGCTTACATGCAAGGAATACACCCGTTTGAGCCCCTGAATAGGCCAAGGGGTCCCCCTCCAAAGCCGTCAATTGAAGAAGCTCCAAAATTGGAGCTTAAACCCCTACCCCCTCACCTTCAATATGCTTATTTGGGTAGTTCTGACACTTTACCTGTTATTGTTTCTTCTCACTTGTCTAAATTGCAGGAAGAAAAGCTATTGAGGGTGCTACGTGAGCACAAGCGAGCAATTGGGTAGACAATGTCTGACATTAAAGGCATTAGTCCAGCTTTCTACATGCATAAAATTCTCATGGAAGACGGACACAAGCCAAGTGTAGAGCAACAACGCCGACTAAATCCAAACATGAAAGAGATGGTAAGAAAAGAAGTGATTAAGTGGCTTGATGCAGGTATTATATTTCTAATCTCTGATAGCAAATGGGTAAGCCCCGTTCAATGTGTGCCGAAGAAAAGGGGGATGACTGTAGTAGTTAATGAAAATAATGACTTAATTCCTACAAGAACTGTCACTGGATGGAGAATTTGCATAGATTATAGAAAATTGAACAATGCCACCCGGAAAGACCACTTTACGCTCCCCTTTATTGACCAAATGCTCGATAGGGTAGCTGGCCAGGAATACTACTGTTTTCTGGACAGTTATTTGGGGTATAATCAGATTGCTATAGCCCCAGAGGACCAAGAGAAAACTACAATTACGTGTCCTTATGGCACGTATGCATTCAAGAGAATGCCCTTTGGTCTTTGTAATGCACCTGTGACTTTTCAAAGGTGTATGATGGCTATTTTTACTGACATGGTTGAAAGATTTGTAGAAGTGTTCATGGATGATTTTTCTGTGTTTGGATGTTCTATTGATAATTGTTTAATGAACCTTGATAAAGTGTTTGCTAGGTGTGAAGAGACGAACTTGGTGCTAAACTAGGAAAGGTGCCATTTCATGGTACGTGAAGGTATAGTTTTGGGGAACAAAGTGTCCAAAAGTGGCTTGCAGGTGGACAAAGTGAAGGTGGAGGAGATTGAAAAATTGCCCCCACCGACATCCGTCAAAGGCATTCGCAGTTTCTTGGGCCATGCAGGTTTTTATCGTCGTTTCATTAAAGATTTTTTGAAAATTTCTTCTGCTTTGTGCAGGCTTCTTGGGAAATATGTGCCCTTCAAGTTTGATGATGCCTGTCTGAAAGCATTTGAGGAGCTAAAGGGAAGGTTGGTGACTACACCAATTATCATTGGCCCAGATTGGGTGCAATCGTTTGAGTTGATGTGCGATGCAAGTGACATAGGAATCAGAGCTGTTTTGGGGCAAAGGGGGGATAAAATCTTTCACTCCATTTATTATGCAAGCAAAACTATGAATCCAGCTCAGATGAATTATACAGTTACTGAAAAGGAGTTACTTGCAGTGGTGTGGGCATTTGACAAGTTCAGATCCTATCTAGTGGGAACCAAAGTCATCATTTACACAGATCATTCAGCTATCAGATACTTGTTTGAAAAGAAAGACACCAAGCCGATGCTGATTCGTTGGGTCCTCCTTTTGCAAGAATTTGACTTAGAAATCCGAGATCGAAAAGGGAAAGAAAATCAAATGGTTGATCACTTGTCCAGATTAGAAAGTCGGAACCATGTAGTTGAAGGAGGGTCAATCAAAGAAATATTTCATGATGATTAGTTATTAGTAGTCACCTAAGGTGAAGCCCCATGGTATGCAGATTATGTGAATTTTATTGCACGAGATGCCCTTGCAAAATATTCTGGCAGTAGAGCTTTTTGATGTTTGGGGGATTGATTTCATGGGACCGTTCCCATATTCTAATGGGCACAGGTACATATTGGTGGCGGTCGACTATTTTTCTAAGTGGGTGGAGGCCATTGCTCTTCCTACTAATGACGCAAAGGTAGTGGTAAGCTTTGTAAAGAAGCACATCTTCACACGTTTTGGGACTCCAAGAGTGTTGATAAGCGATGGAGGAACTCACTTTTGTAACAAATTGCTGAATAATGTTCTTGCAAAGTATGGAGTTAAGCACAAGGTTTCCACTACCTATCATCCCCAAACGAGTGGTCAAGTAGAAGTTTCCAACAGAGAGGTAAAGCAGATTTTGGAGAAAACAGTAAGTGGGAATAGAAAGGACTGGGCCGGAAAGCTGGATGATGCATTATGGGCATATCGCACTGCATACAAGACCCCCATAGGTACTTCTCCATACATGCTGGTTTATGGGAAGGCGTGCCACTTGCCTGTTGAGCTTGAACACAAAGCCTATTAGGCGATTAAAAAGCTAAATATAGAGATGGACTTGGCCGGTGAGAAGAGATTGCTACAACTCAACGAGCTTGATGAATTTTGATTGCATGCGTATGAAAATGCCAAATTGTATAAAGAAAAGACAAAGAGGTGGCATGATAAGAACATCAAACATCATGAGTTTGAGTCAGGTCAAGAAGCTCTCTTGTTTAATTCGAGGCTAAAGCTTTTTCCCGGAAAGCTTAAATCTCGATGGTCGGGTCCGTTTCAAGTGGTTAGTGTGAAACCTCATGGGGTGGTGGAATTACATGATACGAGTTCCAATGCGACATTCTTGGTAAATGGCCAGAGAGTAAAACACTATTGGGGTGGTGACATTACACGTCACAAGACCTCGATGGATTTGGTGGAGGCGTGAAGAACGTGTTGCGTCGTGTCGCGACGTTAAATCAGGCGCTTCTTGGGATGCCACCCAAGTCCTATCTTTTGTTTTCATAGTTAGTTCAATTTTTTGGAATTAGTTCTTGTAAAAAAAAAATCCAGGTATGGAAAAATAGGGTGGATGCGTCGCATCCCCCTCAGCATAAAAAAATTGACAGACCAATTGCTCAAGGGAGTGAAGTCTGCCTATAGCGTCCACAGCCGCGTCCAAACAATTTCAGAGAAAGCAGTTAGGACGCGTCGTGTCCAAGCTAACACGCACAGGTAAGTGTTATATTTTAACACATCATATGCTCAACATCCCAAAAATTCCAAACGCGAAATTCCTCTTCCCATACCCTCCCTCTCATATCACTTGAAACCACCACATCTCCTCTCCCTCGCACCACCACTGCCTCACTCCAAACGTGACAGGTATGTATCTTCTTCCTCGTTCTTTCTTTTTCTTTTCTCTCCTCATTCTCCTCTCTTCTCACTCTCGCTGGTAGCAACAGACCCCCTGCCCCAAATTACCCTAGGTTAAGTTTTACCAATTTAAATGTCACACATGTGATTAAGAGGGGAACTGAAAAAGTTTAAGGTTTGGGGCTGTCATTCCTGTTAGTTGTAATGGTTACGAGATGATAAACTATAATTCCCTTCATCTCGTTAATTTTGGGAGGGTAGTCGAATTACCCTACTTATAGAAGAAACTAGGCACAATTGTTGCATATCACCTGTTCGACGAATTGCCCGTGAGGTAAATTTAGGCGTCGGTGAAGTCTGAGTAACCGAGCAACATTGGTATATGCTAGTGAATAAGTGTAGGGTCATTTGTCTTGATTGTGTACAGCATTGTCGGAATGTTTTGAGCCTATGATAGATTGTCTAAATAAATTGAACATCCGGCACATGCTAGACGTCTTGAATTGTAAAGTGTTACTCGATTTGAATTGTGTGAGCTCTATGCGTAATGATATGTCGTGAGAATAAGTGTGGGGTTGCGTGAGCTGCTATGTGTAATTGAACATGGTTAGTGAGCGTCGCTCGGATAAACCTCATGTTGTGCATAATGATATCTATATAGCGAAGTGCTTATTTGTAAACTTGAAAAGTGTTATCGTATCCCTGCTGAAAGCCATAGGCTTCACTGTTCTATATGCTAATTGTTGATTTCTTTGCATTGCAGGTACTTAGGCTCATAAATGGCAGCAACGAGCAAACCGTCCAAGCAACAAGACAAAGATAATAACAAGCAACCGCCCAAAAAGCCTACCGGAAAGGCAACAGGTGCTCCAAATCCACAGAACAAAAGGAAGCGGACTAAGAAAGAGAAGGAACTGTAGACTAGGCAGTTAATTGATGAATCATAGCAAGAAGAGGAGGAACCATTAGTAAAGAGGACAGTGAAGAAGGGTATTACAACATCATTAAATCCGCCAAGCAAAGGGATAGAGATAAGAGAACCTATGTCGAACCAGAGAAAATCCTCCAAGCAGAGTGACCCGAATGATAAAGGAAAGCAGAAGATTACTACAGAATCTGAGTCTGAGTCTGATTCGGATAATGAGCCTCCACATGTCGACATGAGTGACGAAGATGAGGGTGAACCAATAGACCGAGCTGCTTGGGAGAAGAACTTTGTTAGTGAAAAGGCATTCTGAGCTTATAATAAGATACTGGGTTCAACGAAGTACATTCCAGAAAAGCCAATCAACATCGGAGCACTTAAGAAAAAGTACCCAGAGTTTCTAAAATCAATTCGAGAGGTACAACAATGGGGACCTATCTTGAAGGGCCACGGCAAGGCCAACCTCACTATCGTCAGAGAGCTTTACGCCAATTAGCGTCACTCCAGGGGCAGCATTGTGAGAGTACGAGAGGTGGATATTAATATCTCAGCTGAAGCTCTGAATAATTTCTTAGGGGTGACACACATACTAACAGATAGGTTTGACTCCATATGTAAAGCACCATATTATGGACACATTAGGTCGGTCCTATGCCTTACCAGGAAGGATGCATATTGGAAGCATGGGAGTATGGAGTACCATTCTCTGGCCAAGGAATTCATGAGTGCGTTAGCACGTGTGGTTCTAAATTTCATATGCAACCACCTGATGCCATGCCAATACAAAACGGATGTCCCTCGACACCGATCACTAGTATTGTATGCTTTATTGGAGGGGATACCGCTCAACTTGGGAGCCATCATGTATGACCAAATGCAGCGCACCAGGATGAACTACAAGTGGAGGTTGTTCTTTGCAAATACCCTATCGGCTTACTTGACAGAGATGAGGGTACTATGGGACAAGGAGAATGATGATAATGAGGCTAAAGCTACAGGACCATATGATGTTACTCATGTACTAGAGCCAAACAAGGGAAGGTCTTCTAAGCTCACCATTCAACAGTTGTTTGAGCTGATGCAAGCTGATATGCAAGAGAATAGGGCTGAGTTGATAGCGACTCGTGTAGTAAATCCATCTATATGGAGTAACTCTCAGTCCATTGTTGTGTGTTGTCGTAGTAAGTAGCCTTATCAAAGAAAAAAAATAGAAAATAAAGGACTTTTCCCGACGACGGACTACCTGGACAGTTCTCTCGAGGGATTAAGGTCCTTAGAAAAATACAAAAAGATTTTCATTTGATTTTTGAAGTTAGTGTTAGTATTAGGAGATTGACAGAAAACTAAAGAAAAGCACAAAAATGGAGTAGTAGCCTTGAGTAGTTAGTAAATTTTCTTTAGGTAGTAATAATCTCCTGTGGTTTTTCTTTGTGCCTCGGTTCTTTTCCATGGGATGTATTTTGAACCGGGTAGTAATTGTTTATTTTTAGAGTAGATTAGGAATTTAGGAAATAAAAGGAGCAAGAATGATGAACCTAGGCGCCCTTGACTTGTTTGATAGTAGCATATTTATGCTTTGGCATGTGTAGTACCTTCTATATGATTTGAAATTATTGATGATGCCTTGTTAAATTGGATAGCATGTTTTGTGGCGCCTATGTCTCGTTTACATGACTTATGTTCACCTTTGCTTAATGCTTAATATCTCGTTGCTCCGTGAATTCAAACATTGTTTGAGAGTCGGAATGTGATCGTCCTTAGTGAGTCATATGCCATGTGTGGTGAGGTTTTTGTGTAGTCCATGTATTGTACTTGTGTCTAGAACTTGCCTGGTATGTGAGTTGAAGCGAAATTTGAGGTGATGTTCGGTTTGAAAAATAATTTTAGGCTTTCTTTGATCTTTTTGAGCTTACTGCTTATCATAAATAAAATTTATCCCTAGTTAACTATTTTGAACCTATTGACTTTTATTTGGTACCCACATTACAAGCCTATACCCTTTTTATTCTTAATTGACATTGTTTTGATCCTTTTACCTCTTAAAGCACTTTAATTGTTAGATGAGCACTAAAAGAAGTAAGAAGGGACTAAGTGTGGGGTGACTTTTGAGTGGAACGAATGAAAGGAAGAAAGGTGCACTTGTTTTGTAAAATACTACACCACTAGCGGAAATTGAAAAAAAAAAGGAAAAATAGAAATGAATAAATTGTTGTCTTGTTCTTGCTAGTGGGTATGAACTAAAGTAGTGCTTAAAGAAAAAGAGATTGTTTTGGGGGTGATATTGTTTGTGAAATTGAAGTGGTGTTGAAGAAAATACGCTTAAAGTAATTTTGTGATGTATTAAAGTGCATAGGAGGGTGAGTCACTATTCCTTAAATATATCCTACCCGTCCGTCTCTTAGCCCACATTACAACCATGAAAAAGTCCTAATTGATTTTAGATCGAGCGAGCTTACATTAGTAGAGATTTATATTAAGGGCAAGCATATGGTACCAATTGCATGCATGTAACTTCTTTGTGAGAGTGAGCGATTTTCTTTGATATATGTGAGTCATTAAAATATATTTGATCATGAGATTCGAATGTGTAGATTGAACTCGCTCTCTTATTCTTGTTGTGAGGGCACATGGTTTCACGAGAGATAGGTAACGTTATTAGACTTCTCTATGATGTTGGGTGTTCAAGCCATGAGCGCATTGTGACATTGAGTCGATTTTTGAGGTTAGGATTGTTGTGAGCATGTTGTCTTTGTTCGAATATTTTTTAAAGAATGACATAAGTAAAGGGAAGTGTATGTGATGCATATTCTAGAGCCTAATTGTTGCAAATAACTATGGTCATAGGTGTAGGATGCTTTGAATGATAAGAGCTTAATTTTGTTTCGTCTACTATAGTGATGGTTTGTTCGAGGACGAACAAAGGTTTAAGTGTGGGGTGGTGATGTTGGGCATATTTCGATATGTGTTGATGTTACTTTACCCATGTTTTAACCACTTTTTGATGCTATTTGATCTTTAAAATGCCCAACATAGTTTAATTATTGGTTTTATGACTAATTGAGTTGTGTGTGATGATTTAAGGTGTTTGGAGTGCAAAAATATGAAGAAAAGATGCTCTAGGTAGAGGAAGAGGGGTTGGATGCGTCGCATCCAATCTAGAAAAAAATCAGATTTCGTGCACCCTTAGCAGTGAAGTCGGCCCATAGCATCCGCCTTAGCATCCGCACCTGGGCAAAGCTGAGATGGAGGAACAAAGGGTGGATGCGAAGCATCCACCCTAGCATGCGAAGCTGAGAAGTGGAGGACGAGGTGGATGCGACGCATCCACCCTAGTATCAATCCCTGAAGCTGATTTGGATTAGAAATAGGAGAACTTTGTCCCACGACTTTTGTACGCAATATATAAGCCAAAAACGCCTCTTTTAGGTCATCGAACATATTGGGAAAGGGGGAAAAGCCACGACAAAGCTTGGGAACCACGGAATTCATCTTGAGTTCTTAGTTTTCCTTCTTTTATTGATTTTTATGCATTCTTGTGAATTTTTTGATGATTGCATGAACATGAGTGGCTAAGAACCCTATTATTCTAAGGTCATGGGTATACATGAATGTTGACGTTTGAAGTTTAATTTGACAAAGTTGATTTTATCATATTGGGTTGTTTATTTAATTCTGTTTTTAATTAATTTGCTGAGTAGCTAACAGTGAATTACTATCTACGAACCTAGAGTTGAACTCAAAAGTGGGAATTCTAGATTGTATATAGAATTAAATAAAGCAAGTTCTTGAACCCGGGCATCAGGGAACGGATTCGCAATTAGGATAGAAATATACCTAATTGTCTTGCTTGGTTGAAATACAGGATGTGTAAATGCATTCTTGTTAATCTTAATTCCATAGACATATAGGCATTAAGTTAACTTGAATATGCGAGTAAGAACTCGACAGATTCTTATGAGTAATATCAACCCTATCAATCAAAAATCCAGATAAATCAATTACTTATTTTAAGCTAAGAATGCAACATGATTGTTAGATAACCCGTGACCCTGGAATATTATCTCCTATTGATTGTTATTCGAAATCATTTAAGTGTTGTGGTTGATCTTTAGTATTTCATTACTTGATAGTTTTTAGGTAGTAAATTAGAAAATTATCTATTTTGTGAGAAATCGCTTGAATCGATAAGTTATTTAAGTTTGAGTTAGTCAAAAGTTAATCATAAGTCTTCATGGGAACGATACTCTACTCGCTACTATATTACTTGATGGCCACGTATACTTGCGTGAGTGTGTTTGGTCGCAACACTCACCTCCCCTCGGAATTGGAGAAACGCCTCGTAATGAAGCATATAAGCCTACAAAAATAAGAAGGGATTATGCAAGGAAAGGAAAACACAAGTATGAAAATTGGCAAAGAAAATATGAACTTACTCGATTCAGGGCTTGTTGGGATTCGTTAAAAAGGCAAGGTACTCCCACCTCACTCGAGCTCTTCTTCGGAGCCTCCGAGTCACTCGGACCGGTGACATCTTCTATACCGATAAAATAACCACGGAAAGGATCCTCCCCTCCATGAGCTCTTTCCCCGTGACAAGTTTTCACAGCTTGAGCGTCATGTATCATCAATTGGGAGAAAGAAGGGAAAGAGGGGGAATCCCCGATCTCTATCGCCCCGAGTAGGTCTTTTGGGGCACCGCCTCCATCTTCGAGAGCCCCAAGCTCAGTTTATGCACCAACATTCACCGCCTCTTCAACGGTCTCTTTACCCCGAGGTAAAAGATCTTCGGTATCCCTCGGCTCGGGGACTTGGGTCGAAGTCCCCTTCTCGACCTCATCAAGCATGGTCGGAGCAGTATCAACTCCCACCGATACCAAAGTATTCTGAGTATCGGTGCTAGCCCGATCACGGGCCAACATCCCAAAATCACTTTCTTCTTCTTCTTCATCCCTTAGACTCAGGACCGACTCCATAGTCAAAGGGATTACGTTCACCTTGGGTTTATGAGCCGCTCTCTTTTTGGATTTTTGACCCTCGGAGTCCGATGCCTTTTTTCTATTAACCACCTTCTCCGATTTTGAGATAGGTGGTAGAACTTCTTCATCACCTGATGGGGGTCTCGTAACCACATCTTTTCCAAGACCTACAAAGAAAGGAAAGTAAGTAAAACTTATGCCCGAAAAATACTTGAACAGATCGGTGAGCCAAGAGGAAGGTTTGCCATGAGTACGAGCCTCCCATCGGTCCTTTGACAAATCGCGCCATACGCACTCGACATATGTTGACGTCGAAACAAGGATCCTGACCCAGTTCTCGAGATGGGGAACCGCGCCCGGCATCCAAGAAACGGTTGTGTCAAGAAAAGCACTGATAAGAAAAGATGAAGTAAAAACAACCAAAGCTAAAAATGGAATCACACTAACGATTCATATTCCATTTCTCGAAAAATGGCATACTCTCAATCGGGATTAAGTCCGAGGTCTTCACTCGAACAAACCGGCTCATCCAACCCCGATCTTTATCTTCATCTATGCTCGAGGTGAACGCCTTGGTGGCCCGGCGTTGAAGCTTTATCAGCCCACCTCGGTAAAGGCGAGGGCTATATAATCTTATGAGGTGGTCGAGGGTGAAGGGAAGCCCGTCGATTTTGCTCACAAAGAAATGGAGCAGTATTACAATCCTCCAGAAAGAAGGATGTATTTGGCTGAGGGTCACTTGGTACTTTTTGCAGAAGTCAATGATGACCGAATCGAGGGGACCCAGTGTGAAAGAATAGCTGTAAACACTCAAGTACCCTTCCACGTGGGTAGTGATCGCTTCCTCCGGTGCTGGTATCACAACCTCTTTGTTTTTTCAATCACAATCTTTCTTCACCAAATCAATAAGGCTTTGGGGTATCGAGCATATATATCTCGATACCGGCTCACATCGACCAGCAATTGATGAGGGTTTCTCGACCTTAAAGTCAAAATCGATAACACATCCCCCAGGAACGAGTTCTTCGAGGCGTGGCTCCATCACTACAAAACAACGCTGAATTTGCGGAGGTTTTATTTACATATTGTGGCGGTCACAAACCTCTGCAATATACTTTTACGGAGGTTTCCAAAACCCCCGCAATAATGTTCGCCGCAACCAATTTGCGGGGCTCTTTTGACAGACCGCCATTATTATATAGCGGCGGGTATTTGACGGCGGTATAACCTCCGCAATTTGGTAGTTTGGCTGTCACTTATTAAAAAAATAGCGGAGGTCTAAACCCCCACAATTTCTTTATTTATTCCCCACAAATTTTATAACACAATATTATTATAGGTTAAATAGCGGCAGTTATAACCTCCACTATTCATGGAATTATTTTTTTCTGCAATGTTACTCCATAACTGTTCCAATTTCAATTATATTAACATAATAAAGCACCAACAAATTATATAAATTGCTTACTAGGATCAAGTAACATCAATATATTAATAAACCACAATATACATTAAAGTAAATTATCATTAGTCTCAAAATATTGCTTTAAACACAACTGCTCCAACCATTAAACAAAAAATATCAACATTATAATTACTCTTAAAACTAACATTAAACAGAATATCCACTCCAATCATTATGGACAAAAGATCTACTATGACCATTCAATTGAGTACGATACTTAATTATCTAATACATTTGCAAGCAACTTCAATGGTTGTCGTTAGGATTATTTCCAGCGGATGATCTTCTTATATCCATGGGTGAAATAGATCCGCTAGCCGCATCACTTGGCTACAAAACAATCAAAAGAAAATATATTTAACAAAAAGTACCTCAACAATATCCTAACTAATAATACTTGGACTGAACAATCATACTTTACAAAATTAAATAAGAAAGTTATGAACTATTCTTACCGTTGAACGAGGAGGAGAAACAAATATTCCTGCAAATTCTTTAGGTATCTTCCCTTCTTTCATTATCATATACGCCTTAAAAGCATTCATCATTTGAGTGTTAACATTCATCATTTCTCTGTAGTTCTCTTGGCTTTGATTGTGAGCATTTAACATTTGATTGTACTTCTCTTGGCATTGGGAAGAACATGAACCATTATTATAATTTGAAACATTCAAATCACTATAACGAGGTCTTGTTTGTTTAAAAACTCTGCCAGGAACAGCTCCTAATCCTAAGCATCTTACCCTTCTAGCGTACTCTTTTCCCAACACCTTACCAACAACATCATTTAGTGAAATTTCAGACTCAATCAGTGATTGACAAGTTAAAAAAGAAAAACAATAGAAGAATAATATCTCTTTCTATTATAAAACAAGTGCTGAAACTTTGGCACTGCAGTTAGTAACACAAAATTTACCATAATAAGGATTTATGTAACAATATTTAAAATGTGGATATTATTCACATATTCGAAGTTGTTCCTGGGAAATCATAATCCTATTCTTATTCTGTATACCGGTTTCTTTGCTCTATTTATGATATAATGCTAATGAAGTGCTTTAATTTGGATCATTCCAATTTCCAAGTCTCATATCTTCCCTATAGTTTACTTCTCTGTTTTGTTCAAGTAGTTGCCTTGGAACTCTATTCTAATTCTTGATGTTGACAGTTCTCTATTGTAATTCCAATATCAAGAATATGAGATTGGGGAAGGTGTTCCTTAACTGATATCAAACTTTTGCGAATGAAATGTCTAAATAAGAGAATAAATAACTTATAGATAAGTTAAATATCAACAAAGAAGACTAATAGCAATTATTGGGGCTCCATAAAAGCTGTCTTACACATATCTCTTTTGCTGCCTCATTAACATATGATCCATCTTCATTCCTACGTGTAGCGAGATAAAGCTGTCCTCGTCCAGGCTTTTGTCCAGTCTCAACCATCTATAAATTCTTTTCGTATCCTCAAAATTCGAACAAATTACTCAAATCCAAAATGGAGCCTTCTCATACTATATATGGCTATGCATAAGCGTACACTTTAATTGTTAGCGCATGGTTAATGTTATAATAATAAACACATATTTATTCTTCTAAATTACTCCTAGGAATTAGGATATAATGAATGCAAACAATCTGATTATGTTATGCACCAGAATATATGAGTAAATACTTATTCGTACTTGATTTTTATTCTAATCAAACAATTTAACTTAGCAATTAAAAGTTTAAAAGAAAACACATTACTTATTCATGATTTAATTGTAAATATGTATATGAAAACATCTATCTTGTATATATTGGATTGATTAATCAATGGATATGTATAAGAAATATTTGTTTGCAATGGAAAAAATTGAAACTGCTGGAATATTTTACTGTGGAATATGATACTCCTATAATGTTAAGGAAGAAATGAGGCCAAGAATCTAAAATAAACAAACCAACTTAACTGTGAAGTGCCACTTAATAAAAGCCACTATTTAGTGACAAATAGTGAACCACAAAATGCCACAAAACTCCAAGTATTCATTCAGAATCAAGCTGGAATAGTATAAGTGTATTATTGCAGAATATTTCAAGAAAACATCAGCATCAGCCTTACATGCGTAAATTCAACCGTAGGTGCGGTCACACCAGAACCAGCAATAACAATATGATGAAAAATGATCAGAAATCAAATCCGAAATACACCCGATCCCCTCGAGACCCCGTCCGAATATACCAACAAGTTTCATAACATAACACGAACCTATGCAAGGCCTCAAACCACACCTAACAACATCGAAACGACGAATCATACCTCAATTCAAATTCAATGAACTTCGAAACTTCAAACTTCCACAACCGATGTTGAAACCTATCAAATCCCATCCGATTGACCTCAAATATTGCACACAAGTCACATTTCTCATTACGGACCTATTCCAATTTCCAGAATCGGATTCTGACCCCGATATCAAAAAGTCAACCCCCAGTCAAACTTTCCAAAAATTTGACTTTCGCCGTTTCAAGCCTAATTCCACTATGGACTTCCAAATAATTTTCCGGACACGCTCCTAAGTTTAAAATCACCAATTACTCCGGCAAGCAAATACCAATAACAAGTCCTATGGCAAGAAATTCCTGGCCAGAATTGGCTGCAATTGTTATTGTAAAGACAAGAAATATGTTAAGGTTGATGATCAAGTCGACGAAAAGAGTGTTATATCCTTCTTCAAAATACACATATTCTACCAAATTTCTGTCGATTCTACCAAATTTTTGCCGATTCAAAATACACTGATTCTATCAAATTTCTTCAAAATACACCGATTCTACAAATTAACAGAGAAAATAAATTTAAAACCTACATGCATGAAGAAAGAAAGACAAAAAAGCAAAATCAAAGAATGAAAGAGCAAAATCAAAGCAAAATCGAAGAGGAATTTGTATAAAAGAGCAAAATCAAATAAACTTACATCCAATTGATTGATAGATCTGAAGTTTTCTTTCATATCTCTTTCATTTTGCAACAGAGGAGGTGCTGAAGAAAGAGGAGGCGCTGAAGAAAAGCAGAGAGCTATTGTATTTGGAATTTTGCAATTACACGGGCTTGAAATCGGAGGAAATGAAGAAGAAATGGAAGAGATTAAGTGAAGAAAAAATGGAAAAGATTAAGTGAAAGAACAGAGATTGATAGATCTGTAGTCGCTTTATTGCTATGGGTTTTGATTAAGTGAGAGTGGGCGAGGGTTTCTGAAAATGAAAAATAAGCGAAAATGAGAAAGGGGTTTGGGAAAAAAAAAGAGGGAAACATTAGGGTTAGTGGGTGCTATTTTTTTAAAGGTTGCGGAGGTTACCGACCGCCGTAAATATAATATATTTGCGGGGTTAAATAAATCCCCACAATTTGATATAGATTGCAGGGGTTATAGTAACCTCCGCAAGTTTAGCGTTTTTTTGTAGTGCACCACCGGTTTCTCACCGGCCGGCCGAGATGAGGAAGCAACCTCTTTCTGAGGAACGATTTTAGATATCTTGGTCATCTAATTTTCAAGAACAAAGAAGATGGGAAATTGAAATATTTTGGTGTTTGGCGAAGAACAAGCAAAGAAATTCTTAAAGCTAGAAATAGAGAACTTTGGAGAAGGCGAAAAACTGTGAAGGTTGGAATGAGAAGAGTTTAAGGTAAAGGTTTAAAATAATGAATAAGGGGGGCTATTTATAGATTTCGCAATGATGGTTCAAAATCGGCAATGGTCGACCATCGACTGACGTACATTTAATGCCTTGGTAACTAAACCGACGGGACATTTGTCACATACGTCATAATCGGGCTCGACGCAGACGTCAGTGTGTATCTAGTCAGAGGTTGAAAAATCATGTCGTTCCTCGCCACATGCTTTCCGAGAAACGAGGGGACTATCTGTATACGGTCAAAACCGAGTTTACCCTTCGTATAATTAGTCAAGATTGGAATATGATAGACCGAGGGTCGTCATTATAATATCGAGATGTAAAGGAAAGCCGGGTTATCGAGCTCAAGATCCAGACCGATTAATACCGAGCTCGAGTCATTATAAAGCTCGAGTCAATACTGAGCTATGATGTGAAGTGGTGTTATCGAGCTCAAAATCCAGACCGATCAATACCGAGCTCGAGTCAATATCGAGCTAGAGATCCAGAGACCGATCAATACCAAGACCGACCAAGATCGAGCTAAGAGACAAAGCCGTTGTAGCCGCACTGGGAGAGAGAATCTCGGCGGAAATTAAGGAAAAGCTAATTAATTAATCTATCATGGGATCCCCACTATGTATTTTTAATTATATCCAAAGTAGGATTCCTCCACTATATGAACAGTGGCTATCATTTCTGTAAGGGACAGATTCATCTAGATATTGATACATTCTCACATTTCATAGATTATTGAGATACACACACATCTAGTAAAGATTATCCCTTTTTGGGGCTTTAGACATTGGTTCATCTTGTTCATTTATAAATCTATCCTCTAGTCAATTTGGGTTTGTATTTATTTCTTTTTTACAGTCAATATTCGATATATTTCTGCTTATTTTTTTAATTTGTACCAAGTTATACCATGTAACGTTAGAACTACGTATAAATTCAACTCTATTCGTTTTTTGGATAATCAAAACTAAAAATATAAGCATAAATAATCAACACTCAAATGATCTTAACATAATAAACCATTAACTTCAAATTTTAAACCCCAAACAAGAAATTATGCTTCCAAAATTAAAAAATTATGGTATTCTTGGTGAAGGAGAGAGAAGAAGAGACGGAGCTGAAAGGGCAAAGAGGCGAAATCCATTTATTAAACAAAGACATTCAATGAAAACCAATCTCATTAGGGAACACGCCACGCAATGTTTTGTCACTTGACAAGTAATATGCATTGGACCCATATATTTTGGATCCGATAAATGTTTTCGTCTACTCGCAATTGTTTTTTCTCTTTTTGTTGAGTCTTTAAGGTTAAGATTTGGTCTACGTAATAACCCCAAATAAATTAGTCATATACTTGGTTTTGGGATGGGAGGGAGGTATTAAAATGCATTGATATTGTGTAAAATTTTACACTGTCAGTATAAGTAATTTACATCCGAGGAAAAAATGGTGCTTTTCTTTGAACATCTCTAGGTCGTCAAACATTACAACAACAACTCAGTAAAATTTCACTAATGGGATCTGAGGAAAGTAGTGTGTACGCAAACCTTACCCCTACTCCGAAAGAGTAGAGAGACTGTTTCCGAAAGACCCTCGGCTCAAAAAAAAAAAGACAAAAGGGCAAAAAGGGAGACAATATTAGTATCACAACAACAATCATAGGATAAATAGGAACACCATGAAATCCAGAAGAAAGATGCAAAGCAAAGGGAGACAATATTAGTATTACCACAACAGTCATAAGGAAAATAGGAACACCATGAAATCTAGAAGAAAGATGTAAAGCAAAAGCGATAGCTAGTAAATAGGACATGCACTGAAAAGCGAAATAGTAAGTCACAACATTCCCACTAGTTATCTTAGACAAAAACCCTACATGGCTAGTCCCACCATAGTACGATGTAAGGCACGACTCAACTACCTTCTAACATACAACTCTAATACTCGACCTCCACATCTTCCTGTCAAGTGTCATGTCCTCGAAAATCTGGAGCTTCGTCATATCCTGCCTGATCACCTCTCCCCAATACTTCTTATGCCGCCTTCTACCTCTTCTCGTGCCTTCCGCAACTAGCTGCTCACACCTCCGTACCGGAGCATCTGGGCTTCTCCTCTGAACATGTCCGAACCATCTAAGCCTTGCTTCCCGCATCTTATCATCAATGGGAGTCACATGTACCTTCTCCCGAATATCATCATTCCTAATCTTATCTATCCTAGTGTGCCCGCACATCCACCGCAACATCCTCATTCCTGCTACTTTCATTTTCTGGATATGTGAGTTCTTAACGGGCCAACACTCACCCCCATACATCATGGCCGGTCTAACCACCGCTTTATAAAACTTACCTTTGAGTATCGGTGGCACTCTCTTGTCACACAGGACTCCAGATGCTAACCTCCACGTCATCCATCCTACCCCAATACGGTGTGTGACATCCTCGTCTATCTCCCCTCCCCCTCTGGATAACCGAACCAAGGTACTTGAAGCTGCCTCTACTCGGGATGACCTGCGAATCAAGCCTCACACCCACGTTCACTTCCCCTGGCTCAGCGCTGAACTTACACTCCAGGTATTCCGTCTTCGTCCTGCTCAGCTTGAAACCCTTAGACTCACGAGCATGTCTCCAAACCTCCAACTTCTCGTTAACACCGACTCGCGACTCATCAATCAAAACTATGTCATCGACGAATAGCATGGACCATGGCACATACCCTTGGTCGTCAAACATTACGAAAATTACAAATACCGTAAGCAAACATGCAGAATTCTGATGGGTCTTCACTCTATTAGTATCCCTATTCTGTTAGTCTTCATTGTTTCAGAGCATATCCAAAGTTACCATCGAAGTTATGTCTTTAAGATGTCAGGCTACAGGATTTGTGCTTTCTTTTTGCTATATTGAATAATGGAGAAGTTGGATGAAACTGGAGTCAATTAACTAGATAAATAGCACGGCCTAACCCGTTTTCGGACTGGTAATTGAAAAATAGGCAGCATTTACAAAGTCATTAAAAAATAGCCATTATTTTATTGCAACACAAAAATTCCCAGCATAATATACTGGAGATTGGTGCACCTGTGTATGAACTTCCGGCATATTATGCTGGAACTCCAACACACGGAAAGTTCCAGCATAATATATTGGAGATTAGAGCACTTGTGTATGAACTTCCAACATATTATGCTGGACCAGTATATTATGCTGGAAGTCCAGTATATTATGCTAGAATATTTTCCAAATTTTGAACAGTGTTTTCGTTCAGATTTATTTTTACATGAAAAGCAGGCAAATTTTAATTAATTTTAAAATTGTAGCTATTTTTCAATTACCACTTGTAAATCTAGTTATTTTTTAATTTCACATGTGGTAGAAATTACTCAAGAAAATCACTTTTATTTTTTCTAGGATAATAAAATCACTCATATTTGTTTATATATCTCAAAAGGTCACTACCCACACTCTCTCACTATAATTATTTGTCATATCATTTAAAATGCCTATTCATATAAGAATAAACCCTTATGTAATTATTTTTTAGAATAATAAAATTATTAGTGTGCATTTTTTTTTAGTGATGATCTCTGCTACTCTTGTGGCAATTTTGTTTTTTAATTGTGACCACTTCTAAGGATCATCACAAATAATTTTCAATTACATTACTAGTTTTACGGATCTTAGAATCCGTTTGGACATAAGAATTTTTTTACTTTTTTCGAAATCAATGTTTGGCCACAAAATTTTCAATTTTCACTTGAAAATAAATTTTGGAATTTTTTGAAAATTTAAAAATTTTCAAAAAACTGTTTTAAAAATTTTTCACTCAGATCACTCACAAAAATTCAAAAACAACCCAAAATTATATTCATGTTCAAATACAACTCTAATTTTTAAATATTATTTTTATTTAAAAAAGAAATCACTTTTTGTTTTGGAATTTTACAATTCTTATGTCCAAACTCACTTAATGTCGTCATAAAGTTTTTTGTGACAATGTTTTCATTGATTCTGGTGACTAATAGTGTTATTTCTTGTTACTGTTTTGAGACAGTTTTCTTTTATGATATTCGATATTCGTTTTAAGATATAAAAGAAATTTAGAATCTTATCACTATATTGTCATTCCAACCCAGCCAAACTAGTCTTCATTTTTTTTTAACTTGTCATTTTTTTTCGTTGGGCTAAATATTTGAAAGTTTGACTAGCTTTTTGTCCATTAGAGGTCAAGCTTCAAATTATGTGTCACATGACTTCGATTAATGGCTTGTCCCAACTGATAAAACCTCTCGCTACAGTAATTACATCTCCTAATTACTACTAAATCTTATATTGACTTAATAGCCATTATCATAATAAGCATTTGAAAAGTGGTCCTTAAAAAATAGTCATTTAACATATATTTTAGATCTTGCGTCGAATTGTTGTATGTTAAAAAATAGGTTATTCTTGTATAAATAAGTATATTAAATGACATGGCAAATTATTTTAGTGAGAGTGAATAGAGACATTTTGAGATATATAGGCAAACATGAGTGATGTTTTTGTCCTAAAAAAACCAAAAGTGAATAACCCTGTCTAGGTCAAATGGAATACGGGTTTATTTCCAAATCACTCATGTTTGCCTATTTATCTCAAAATGTCACTATTCGCTCTCGCACCAAAATAATTTGCCAAGTCCTTTAATATACTTATTTATACAAGAATAACCCATTTTTAACAAACAACAATTCGATGCAAGATCTAAAATATATGTTAAATGTGAAATAAGTTAAATAGATGCTAGAGGTGAGAGCAAACACGTATAAAGATCATCTTGACCTATATTCCATTTGACTAGACAGGGTTACTAAAATTCACTCGTTGGTTTCTGTATTGTTCAGGCTATTCCTGATTAATTTTTAACTTTGTTTAGCAAGAATCTATCGAATCCAACCATTTGTTGAATCAAAAAGAGATCCGAATTAGTATGGGAAGGTACATTTGGTGTCTCCATTCCTTGTATTCTTTGGGGAAATTCTAAGCTTTTAACTCTGACCAAAGGCTTTTAGTGAAGATACAAGTAAAATTCTGAGTAAATTCCGGCAACAGTATTTGAGATGTATCATACCTCCAACACAAAGACATATCTCAACTCTCTTTGTGTCAGATTCTCTCTGTTTCCTTTTGGCTAAACTCACTATTCCTTGAGAGAACAATAGCTCTTGGAGCTAGAGTGGGAGTACAGTTATGCCAAACCCAATAACTTTCGCCCAAACACTGTATTTGTGTCTCAAAATCCATTTATTATGTATAAATAATTATCCAAAATTCAGTCTACCTTTTCTAGAATCCAGAACCCATAAACTCAAAATCCTAGTTTCACATTAACCTTGAAAGGGTTAATCAGAATATGAGATAGAATCTAGGGCTATACATGGTTAAGATTACCTAAGAACTTTTGCGAGGACCACACTCTCACATGCAAAGTAAACACAATTTGAAAGGGAATAATTAAGTCCATCTGCAATGAGGAGAGGGAAAATATGTACCTCAGATATAGAACTGAAATTTATATTTGGCAACACTTTCAACATACACCTGTAAAAAAAAAATTACAAAAAGGGAAGGGAAAAAAGAGCCTGCAGACTGAGGCAGCACAAACAGTGAAACAGGGTATCTACCAACCTATGACCTAACCATAAAGAATTGTGATTCACTACATTTTTCAACTGTAATACCTAACCTAGGAAGACAGCATATACAGTTAAAAGGTATTCAGTATTTACAAGACGGTTGGTTACCCGAAATAACACAAAGGAATAAAGAATGGAAGTACTGCAAAAACTCATTGCTGTTTTTTCCTCATTGTACGGTGTAATTGACATGACCATGCAGCCAAAAATATCACAAGGCCAATGCCCGTGCATGTCCAGAAAACTACTAACCAATTAGGCATGGGGTCCGGAAATAATCCTGAAAGATGGCAGAAAGGGATGAGATTAACTAACTAATGAGATACATCACAATTAGAATTCAGAATGGTGTTGAGCGCTGACCATGTCCAAACTTGACGCAGATTAGGAGTTCAACAATGCAGATAGCTAGTGCAAGCCAGCAAAATGCTCCCACCTTTTTCACTGGTTTCCTGTTTATAATGTGGAGTACGGGGAAAAAAGTGAAGCACATAGAAAACAGACGCCAGGCAACGAATACACTACAATTCATAATTCTTGTGATAAAATAGTAGGATTTACCTGTCCTGTAGGTAAGTATTATATTCCCTAATTGTTGGTATTGCAAGTAACCACCACAGAACCAACCTATACACTATCAGAGGGTTTCTGGGAGGAATCCAAAGGCAGAACTTCAAAAAGAACGTATTCAATTCTACGGTTAAGAACACAACACAGAGACTGAGAACTTGAAGGAATCGCCAGGGACCAAGGAGGGGATGCCATTCATCTTTATCCCAATGTGCTGGAGTAAATTGGCCAAGTGTTCGCTTGACCTGCAAAACCAAAAGGAAGCTATATGTGTCTAACGAAAAACCATTCATACGGCTGTCAAGACAAAAAAATTCATATTCCTCCTAAGAAATTTGGAGGAACTGTAGCGCTGAAGTCAGATATAGAATATGCCAGAACATAGATTTAGTGAAACAACCTGACTCAACATACAATAACTGACTCAAATACTTTATAGTGCCAGCTTTTTGCCAAAAGCTCCAAGCTCCAGGAACCCAACTAGAACTGTTAGTACAGTCAAGTTAAAATCATTCAACCAATTAGTCAACTACACCTCAACTCCAACTCCAAACTAGGTGGTGAATTAATTTGAAGTACATAACATAGAGTAACTGGATGGGATGCATTATCGAAGATCTTGATCTAAAATTCAACAACAAGAATTTGAAAGACAAGGTGCAGATCACATATACGTGCATAACACCCTGCAGAGAGTTATAAAATTAAATCCAATCCTCTTTATATTGATGTTCGGTCAAGTAATATCTATATCTCGCTTCGAGTATCCTATGCAGTACGATTAAATAATACCATAGGTTGAGGAATTCGTGGTTCCTCACTGGTTTGAGAAAGATGGACACAAAGTAAACACCAGGTACCGACAAATTTCCTTGGACAACTTGTGTTCTAACTCATGATGGATGCCAACTACTCAAATCCAACAATCACAATCACCTATCCTTTAGGGGTGATATATTTCCATTATATTTGTAGTTAACAGTCAGGGATCATTCTCTCGGGAATGAAGGACAATTACGGGGTGAAAAGGCTATCAGCAACAATGAGCAAATTCCACCGAGTTTCAAACCCTGTGTCACTGCCTCACTGGTTCTCGGGATTTCTCGGTTATAAAAAGAAAAACATTCTCTCAGAAATATTTGAAAACTCCACTAGCCAAAATGACCAATAGCAATTAGTCTACACAGTTAGTTGCAGTTATGGTGTTCACACTGAATCCACATAAGACATTTATCAACAAACTGCTCAAATGTTGCAGTATTACGATGTCTCAACACCAAACACATTAAATATTTAAGCATTAAATTATTTAAGCATTATATGATAACACTCAAACCAGACAGACTTTTACAATCAACGTACACAGTTGAAGGGACAAACCTTGCCTATAATATTTGGCTGCCGGCTTAAACCAACCCATTGATATGTTCTCCCATCAAAATATTGAACAGTACGCATTCCAGCCCAGATGCCTAAAGGAAACCAGAAAGGTTAAGTTTTAGTATATTTTATCAATCTAAAGAACAAGTCAAAAGAATATAAACTAGCTATGGAGAGAATAAAGTTTAATGTTTCTTGTAACAACCCCTTGTAATTTCACTTAACATGCAAGTATCATATTGAAGCATGTTAGTGAAATAACATTTAAGAAGACTGGACACCAACTGGCATCACAACTTTTTTTTAAATAATTTTTCTCTAATCTTCAGACTGGTCCTTGAAATTTGGCTACACGAATGACACGAAATGTGCCAACTGATACCAAATTCAATAACATTGTCCATAATATAATCACATCATTGCTCGGATGTGGCATGTCCTTCATGGCTTGTTCTGATAGTATATATGTTATATACAACAGTACCCACACACAATAATGTATAAATATATTTAAATCATCCCTAAATTGTTCTGTCTCAAATGTATGTAATAATATAGTAGCGAGATACTAAAAATTCATCAGACAAATAATGGTCATCAATTAAGATAAGCATGTCCAAATATGACCCATCTCATAACAGCCCAAGAGAATGGCTTCAAATTTCTCACCAAACCAGTTGCAGATCAATATATCCAGAATAATGCTGTCCCACCAGCACTCGTTGAAGTTTGGTAACATGTGACGGAAAGTAAGCTGAAAATAGCAGTGTAAAGACAAGTTATAACAAGGAAAATAATCAGTTAACCACTTGCCTAAAATGGTCGTATTTAAAAATAAAAAGCCGGAGCTTAAAGCATTTGAAAGAAGCCATAGAGGCTCTGACCTCCATCAACTCGAACCCAATTGATAAGACCCATAAAAGGGGCTGATTACGTATCATTATGGCCTTTCCCCACCACCCTAATATATGAGCCAGAACAAACTCATCGAATAATGTGTCCTACAAAGTAAATACACCCCTCAGATATGTTTGAAGTCCAGACTATTACTTTTAGCAGGCTCAATGCATACATGCAGAACAAAACTAATAAACAAAATAAAATTGAGGTAAAAAGTAGTACAAAGAGAAACCATACATAGACATTCTTAAACCTGTTCGTGGGATTTTCAGGTACATAGAGTCTGCAATCAGCACCATAAGATCTTTCAGGAAGTTCTGCATAGCAAGTCAAATTGGTCTTAGCTATGCCACAAAGCAAAACATGCAAAACATATGAACAGAACGGACCTGCATGAACTGAATCACAAAACATTTCTACGAGTAGATCAAAATCCTTACCAATACCAAGATCAGGATGCAGATATCTCATAAACTGACGAGCATCATCGCGCCTCTGAGAAAAGAAAGGAACAGAGTTTTCATATTCACAATTTAATTAAATGGCTGCAACAACACATGAATAAATATAATAAGAAAACAGAGATGGAAGAAACTAAAGCTACTGATTGATTAACACAACGGGTAATAAGAAACAACATCTGCTTACCAACCCACCTGAAAAAGTAAAAATGTCAAAGCAACAAGATAAATGACAGCCATTCCATGAACCAGGCGCCAAATGGCAGGATGTGGTCTAATAAGTACCCTGTAAGAAAGAACTGAAAAAATTAAGTGGGTAGAAAGCTATTGCCACAAACTCCACATAAATTTGCTCTTTGAGGTCCACAAGGAGAAAATAAGGTGAATTCTCAACCACATTCAAAGCCAGAGGAAACTAAAAATTCGAGTTAGTTTACAATTACATTGTAGAAAAATTCCAACTTCAAGTTCAAAGAAGAAAATAAAATTTAAGAACACGACTTCCTGGACTCGCCTAGTTGAGAACTGAGTAAAAGAAGCTCCATAAAGAATCCTGTCAAAATGAAGAGAGAATATCACCCAAAAAATTCTACATGTGCGCCTGTATCAGAATTTGGCGGGTAAATCCTTTCACTGCTCGCGTGGTGAACAATACAGACATTTACGCCAGTAATAACCATTAACTCAACTTTTTTAGGCTATAGAAACACCCAAACAGTCTTAACACAAAAATACCCAAAAATTCAAACCATTCATTCTTAGACAAATAAAATGTGAAAACAACTTACGTTGAGGGGGCTTGCAGCAAAGAGTAGGCAAGATAAACAGCAACCATTGCCCAAACGCCCCTAACAGATGAAGGAAAAAAAACAATTACTTCAATTTCTCACACATGATTAAGAAAAACGATTGGATAAAAATGTACTGAAAATGGCAAACCTTTTCACAGAAGTAGAAACGTCACTGGATGAAGTGCTTTGTGGATCAAGAGCTCCACTTGCCCAGCTGCAATAGTGATGACATAAGCAAGTCAGAACATACACATATAAACTCATGTCCAACAGCAAATCACATTAGCTTTCAAAAGTTAGGAAATTCTAGTAAATAGTGAACAAGAAATGGATAAAGCATCAATAACCAGTAAGTAAGGATTCATAGCCCAAGTGTGCTATATGCTTTGGCTGTATCACAATATCACTCAATAATACCCCAGAGCAACTGCGCTTTTTCTCTTTTCCAGAATTTTGGTAAAGAAAGAGTTAAATATGAAAAACACCCTTATATTTTCCTGTAGAAGAGAATTACCAAATGACTAATCAAAGAAAAGAGGAAAAGTTAACGATTTTTCCTATGTCTTTGACATGTCATATGCTGTGCATCAGGAGGTCATCTTGATTTAATTACCAAGATGTACACTAAAAGAAGAAGAAATAGACAATAGTGTCAACAAAGTGATCAGATCCCTGAAATGGAATTATGGAATGAAAATTGGCAGTCAGATTTCAGAAGCCGAGGACCACATCACAAGATTGACACAACTATATCCGCCATGAATCTTTAGATCAACAATTTGATAGACTTATCAAGAAGTGTTTAGCTACACTCTTTGTGGAACAGTCTTATCAAAGCTCTCTCTTTAACCAATCAAGCAACAGATGGAATGAAAGAAAGAAAAAGTAGCTTCGCAGCTCGCCCAAAAAAAGATAGACCGCCACCTATTCGTCAATCCCTGGTCTTGGCCAAAGACATACCCGGCATACCAAGACTAAGATGAATCATCTCAGTTCCTGAACGGGCTTAATCCCTAAATCCCTAAACTAAATAGGATGCTTATAATCGTGATCATGCCCCATCAACTCTTTCAATCGCTACTACTTGCGTCGCACCTAGAGTTGCAGAGAGTTTGATAAGACTCTCGAATAAGAAAGATTAATCTTGAATGCTTCAGCTGATTCTCATTATATATCTTTTTATAAGAAGGGAGCTATTCTTAGGAAGATAATTTTTGCCAGGTCAGTCTGGTCGGAAAGAAGCTTGCCCCAAAATTCATTTGGACAGAGGAAACTTTCTACATGTATTATAAGAGTACTGGTCTTGTCAAATGGGGATTTTAAGGGCGGGACTGTTATATTGTGGTTGGGTTTTCTTTCATCATTTCTTTACTTCCCCTTCATATATAATTTAAAGATTTCAGACAACCAAAACAGACTGGGTGCTGAAACCCAGGAAAAATGTGGTCGTATTTCCGTTCCGAGAGAACCTCAGGTAAGAGGGATAGAAAATAAATATCTAACAAAATTTAATAGTTCAATTTCTACTACGTTAATATCCAAAACAATAGATAGACTGCAGATAATTAAACTTGATGAGACAGGATTCAAGATATAGACTTTAGAAGAACCAGCTGAAACTAAGACAATAATTAGAAACCTTTTAAGAGCTTCATCGAAGTCTGACAAATCAGTCAAGAAAGAACTAATCCCTAAGTGTTATAAACTAAGATTTATAGAGCCTGCTGACTAAGAAACTTACATGAGGAAACATGCGCCAATAAGCAACAACGTAATAGTACGAGGTTTGTATGCCCAAGCTGTCCAGGGGTCCAGCTCCTCATCTACAATCAACGGGCTATGATTACCATTTAGGGTAACAAGATTCTTTTTGTTACCCTTTCTGTAACCATTAGGTTCCATACGTCTGGTCACAAAATTCAAGTCCTTCAGCCCCTTCACTGCACACAAAATATCAATGGGTCCAGGGTTACATGCCAACGTAGACGATTTCAGAAGCAGATAATGGGAAAGCCAACAGCACGCCAGCAAACATCACAAATAAGGGGCATTCTTATTGAGCTAAAACTCGTATCGACTTATGCAAGTCCCAGGATGTACCTTCCTAGACAATCACACAATCCAGAATAAGGAGACTTCCTTCCAGAAAAAACAAACAAAGATGAGGACATAAGTGATTCGAAGAGAAATAACAGAAAAAACAATCTCAAAGAACACGACGAACTAAAGATAGGAATCAAAACGATCTCATGTTTGCCTAAAACTCTATTTGACTAATATGTGTTGCACTAAAAACTATACTGGAAAGTCAACCTCAAACAAAAAGGAGAAAAAATCAACATGGAACCTTTTGTTCCTATATCGTTTTGGCTTCCTTTGTATATAACCTACCTCTAAAGACACAGAACTCGGAAGCATGAAAATTAAACAGCAACCTCAAAATTAAAATAAATATATGGAGTATCTTTTTTGTGCGAGAGCTTATCTTCAGCAACTATCAGTATAAAACTACAAAAATCTTTGGGTAAAACAAGAAGTGACTGAACGCAATACATAAAGAAAGAAGCAAATGCAACAAACCCCACAAAGCACAGTAGCCATTTTAATACAAAAATCAAAAGAAGTCAATGTAATTGGCTATTACAGGAACATTACAATCAAAACAGAGCAGATCACTAATGGAAACAATTGCGAACAAACCAACAGACTCTATACCTAAAACTCTTTACTAGAACCACAAACAATTAGAGATATAATCACATTAATCGAATAAAAGTTGATTCTTCGTCAACACTTGGGACATACAAGCCTGAGAAATAGAACACCTAATCTTCTTCTTTAAGTTGATGAAACAACTCAGAAATAAAAGTGGGGTGTCCAGCTTGCAATGGACAATCACATATGGAAGAAAATAATGACAGCCCAGAATTCAAAATAACTCAAATTCTCTCACAAAGTAAGGTAGAGTGCTGGTTAAAAACTTATAGTTGTATTTACACCAACTCAGTGAATACACGGCATGTCTTTATACACACTCTTATCACCAAACCATAGTGAAAAGTACATGTTAATCACGAATTCCAAAAATGGCAACAACAAATAGGTAATATAACGGCAAAAGAGAGAAGAACCCAATCTTTAATACATTAGAAATGACCATTAATACATTAACATATTTATATACTCTTTCCATTTCAATTTAGATGAGCTAGTTTGACTTTGCCGGAGTTTTTTAAAAAAAAAAAAAAAAAACTTTTGAAAATTATGGTCTTAAAAAGCTTAGGGTAAAAGATTTGTTGGGTCATAACATTTGTGTGGTTATAACAACTTTTATTAAGGATAAAATGGTAAAACGAGGGATTAGGAGTTAAGTCCTATTTTCTATGTGGTAATTGTTGAGTACTATGTAAAGGATATATATATATATATATATATATATATATATATATATATATATATATATATAGAGTAAGAGATTCCTTACCTTTTCCAGCACTCATTGCTTTGAGAATCAAATAACTCAATCTTTCACTTCTACTCTGTCAAGAATTATCTAATCATTAATAAAGTCAGCAACTTTTATTAGTACATCAAATGAATGAATCAATGCCCCATTCCATTTCCATACCAAAATTAAATGCTTTGACTTTGTACTTCAAACCGTTCAATCTTTTTCGAAATAAAAGAAGCATACATATAAAATATACGCGCAACATATTTATAGATAGAAAACAGTAGCTGAATAAAGGAGGTAACTTACGTAGAGAAAAGCTGACAAATCCTTAGAGTCGTAGGATTGAATGAAGAGATGATTTTTTAGCCGTAGGATCAAACAAAGGAGGGCGATAAGATAATGGGGAGATGAGGGGGTTTTGTTGTTAATTTAAGATTTTAAGGAAAAGAAGAGGCTTTAATAGAAATGGAGACGAAGAAGGATTAGAAATGATGAACTATGAAAAAGGAAAACAAGATATAGATATATATAGATAGATATATATATATATATATCGTTACAGAAAAAGGTGAAGAAGAAGAAGAAGAAGGGGGGGGGGGGGGGGCGCTCTCTTCTCTGCAGTTGGTCTGCCAGCACAGGTACCGGGTAATATGCACATCAAGGCTTAGGCATATGAGAAGAAATTACCTTGTGTAATTATATTTTTCCTTTTTTATGATAACGGTGGTAATATAGTATTATTTTGTACAGCATAAAATGTGGAAAAAGATATAGGTATCAGCATTGCCAGGATAAAGGTATTGCACATAGCAATCCATGTAGTATTAATTATTATTCATCTCCATCTATTATTTTTTTAGAGTACAATACTGATAAGAATATATATATATATATATATATATATATATATATATATACATTTATTAATTTTACTTCCTCTGTTTTAATTTCTGTAAATCTGTTTGATTGACACTTAGTTAAAAAAAATACTTTTAAAACTTGTGATTTTAAAAGATTAAAGAGTAAAACTTTTTTTTGTCATGATATTTGTGTAGTTATAAAAGTTTCTCATTTAGGGTAAAATAAATAAAATAAAATTTTTAAAGTTAAAACTATTTTTTAATATAAAAATATATATATATTTTAACGAACTAATAAAAAAATATAAAAATAAATACTATGATAATGTAAATTTATAATTAATTGATAAAATTTACGTATAAATCACATGCCATCCACTTATTAGTTTTGGTGCTTAATTAGATACAAGTATTTGCTCGCACCAATGACCTATTGCATACAAAAATCTTTATTGATACCAATAAAGTATCTATGGAAAACCTTCTTGTGCATGCATTGAATCATGTTAATTTATTACGATTAAGTAAATAATTAATAAAATACGTATTAATTAATTATTATTAGAGTATGACCTTTTTAGGTACCATTAAATTATTGCGTACCTAAAGTACTCTTTTGTAGGTATAAATTTCTCTTTGAAATTAAAGAAAGTGCAAACAGAAACAAAAATATATAGATTTAGGCCCCCCTAAGATTGGGTTTTCAACTTTACTGCAATGGGCCCAAAATCCATTAAATGAAGTGTTTTTTTGGTTAAAATTGAATGAAGTAAGCTTAATACTTATCTGTAGACAAAAAAGCAAGCTCTCTTTTGTACGGTGATGAAAAAACGAGAGATTCCAAACAGAAAGAGACAACCCTTTATTGTTCGTCAACTCACTGCTCAAGTGGTCATTTTCAATAATTTATGGTTTCTTTTTTAGTCTTTTCTTTCTATTTTCTATTTTGTGATTTCACTTCTTAAAAAGAATTAAGCAATTTTTCTCTTTTCCATTTAAAACTCTATTCTCTTAAGTAATAAATATTAATCAGTGTGATAAATTAAAAATTAAATAATTGACATTTTAGAAAAACATAAAAAAATTGTTACATTTTTTTCAACATTCCTTCTTATCGTTCATATTAATAATGTGTTAATTAAGTGAGTTATGTCAACCGAAAAATAAATGTATTCTGTTTTTTGTAATTATTCCTATTGAATATTTTTATCAAAGAGTGCACAAAATTAAAAAATAAATAATATAGACCGGAGATAATACTAAATTTAGAGAATTGAATACTTTTTACTAGATTTTTTAAGGGTATTATAAATTCCTTTGACTAGAAATTATAGTTTATGCTACATTTTATATTTATTTTTTTTTTTTAAATATAAACCACCATTGAGATGGGGGGTTAGGCAGATGCTCCATTTTATATGATTTATGAACATGTAATTAATTTTTTTAATTTGAGGAAATAAAACCAAAATTTAAATATATTGACCCTGATACTAAAATTTTGAAACTATAGTTTATACAACTTGTCAATTATTTTGAAGAGGTAGCAGTAACATAGTTTTACATTGGGTCAAATAGTCCTTTACCAAAAATTGCACGGGCGTCCTATTTGGTCGTTCATTTTTAACTTGTACCCATTTTATTTTTTCGTTTGCATCTGTATCCGTTTTTTTGTTAAAAGCGTTTTATTAATAAAAGACTATTGACAAAACTGTAGACTGCAAGACAAAACTTCTAACATATTTTGGTATGAAATTTTAGCAAATGAACTAAATAACTTATGCATGCATTAGCAAAAACTCATTAGAAAATTACATACTGCAAGACAAAAACTTAAGCGTGTTTAGTCTGAAATTTTAGCAAATGAATTAAAAAATTCCAGCTTGTTTAGACTGAAGTTTCGGATAAAACTCATGACAAAACTATAGACTGCAGGACAAAACTTCAACATGTTTTGGTATGAAGTTTTAGCAAATGAACTAAATAACTTCAGCATGCATTAGCAAAAACTCATTAGAAAATTACATACTGCAAGACAAAAATTTAAGCATGTTTAGTCTGAAATTTTAGCAAATGAACGAAAAAACTTCAGCATGTTTAGACTGGAGTTTCGGATAAAACTCATGACAAAACTATAGGTTGCAGGATAAATAACTTCAGCATGCATTAACATGAAGTTTTAGCTTCAATGTAAAATTTTTCACGAATAAGGTTGTAGATCACGCAATTAATGCGTGATGCAGGTTTTATATCTTTTGTCAGGTTATAATTGTCATATTATTACGGATTTTTTGTCAACTGGCTATCAAATCAATAATTTTTAAAAATAGGGTATAGGTTAAAAGGTGGCACAAATATAGGATACGACTGCAAATCTCCTCTACCCTGCCCTCCGGTTCACCTTATAGCTTATTTGGATGGTTGTTATTTATTATATTATATAGTTACTTTAAATTTGTTTTGATTATTACTTAATTTTTATTGCATTGTATCATTAAATTCATCGTTATGTAATGACGAAAAGTGTCACTTTATAGAACAACGGATTTGGTGTGCTGACGTCATTTTCTTATTTTTTTTTTTCCTCTTATCTTGCCCTTTCTTATTATTAAATAATCATATTTTATCATTTACCCTACTTTTTATATAATAATTCTACACCCTCGTATCATATTTTTTCTTATTAATATTGTAAGTTTATTCTTCATATTGTTGGTGTGTGACATAATAAAATAACGATAAACGATACAATCTATCTAAATATTATATTTATCAAATAATACAATACAATGCACTACAATACAATACGATACATTATTAAATGACGCGTAACAACTATCCAAACAAGCTGGGGTGGGAGTCCGGACATAAGGGGAAAAAGTTTTAAGAGAAAATGAAAAGATCATTGGGAACAGTATTTTCATGGCCTAAGTTTTTTTTTAATGCTTGATGAAATCGAGAAAAGAATAAATTATAATTACAACAATATAGGAGTATTATTTTTCACCAAATAATTTGGTGGACCAGATAATAAAATCTAGTTTTTTAGGTTTTAGTGATTTTAAGTTGGTGAAGCAAATTTTTCGGTACATTAACAACAACAATAATAATACTATAATAATTAAAAAAATCAAGGAATTATTGTATCTTATTTTCAAATCATAAATGTTGGATTTTCACACCATCCAAAATTTTCAACGAGACAGTACTTGTTATTGTAAATTTAATGTTATTCAACTTATACGCCTAATCTGCTACTATCATAGATCAAAGGCCTCATTTTGGCATTAATCTTATACCATTTTCTGCTTCATGTAAAGTAATGATAAGCAATAGATGCCAGCCAAAGCCAAGTAAATTTCTTTTTTGTTAAAGTGAATTTATTTCATAATATTACGTATTTTAGAATAATAAGAAGTCATATACATTATTATTTTTATCAAAATCCTTTCTTATTGTCCCAATTAGTAAATGTTACTTTAAATAAGATGTAATTGAAGAGATAAAGGGTACTTTAGAGAATTACTCTAAGAATAACGTTACTCTCAAATGTTATTTTTCAACTTCAATTTCATATGCTATTGTTTTTATATTGTAACGACCCGACTTATCGTTTTAAGAATTAACGCCTCGTTCAATGACTTAAGGTCTCGAGCAGCTTTGCAATATGTATTATGACCCGTGGGTATGGTCGAGTTTGATTTTCGAAAGATTTGGAATTTAATTAAAAGAACAATTCTTATTTAGAAGCTTAAAATGGAAAGAGTTGATCGGAGAGTTGACTTTTGAGCAAACGACCTCGCAATTGAATTTTGATGATGTCAGTAGCTTCGTATGGTGATTTCGGACTTCGACATATGTCCGGATTCGGATTTGGAAATCTGTAGGACAATTCGACGCATTTTGGCGAAAGTTAAAAAAATAGAAGATTTTGAAATATTCTACCGAAGGATGAATTTTTGATAGCGAGGTCAGATTTCGATTTCGAAAATGGGAATAGCTCCATTACGTCAATTATGACTTGTGTGCAAAATTTGAAGTCATTCCGGGTTGATTTGATATGTTTCAGCGCAAATATAGAAGTTGGAAGATTTGAAAAACTTATAATTCGATTCGATGTGCGATTCGTAATTTTGGCGTTGTTTGACGTGGTTTGAAGCCTCAACTAAGTTCGTATTGTATTTTGGGACATGTTGGTATAATTGGTTGAGGTCCCGGGGGTCTCGGGCAAGTTTCAGATGGTTAAACGGACCAAAATTGGACTTGAAGGAACAGTTGGAAATCTGCCACTGGTGTCATCACATCTGCGATGAAATTGACCGCAGATGCGCCACCACAGATGCGACATCACAGATACGAGATTGAGGTCGCAGAAGCGAAGGGAGCAGGCCTGGGCAGTGGTCGCAGGTGCAAAAATTATCCCACACCTGCGAGACCGCAGAAGCGGAACTTCTCCGCAGGTGCGAGCTTTGTGGCTGGGCAGTGACCTCGCAGAAGCGTGCATTTGCTCGCAAAAGTGAGCACGCAGGTGCGAAAAATCAGTCCATAGGTGTGAAACTAGGCGGAATCATAAGGACCAAAAATGGTCATTTTTGGCATTTCGTTTTGGAATTTTTGGAGCTCGGATTTGGGCGATTCTGGAGGGATTCTTCACAATCTTGGTTGGGGTAAATGTTCTATATCCTAAAGTGATTATATTTCATGAATCCATGATTATATTCATCGTTTACGGATTTAAATAGAAGAAATCAAGATTTTTATAAAATCTTCCAAAAACGAAAATTTAAGATTTGGAGGTCGAGTTGTTATTGGAATTCGATAAAATTGGTATGGTTGAACTCGTATCGGAATGGGTGTTCGGATTTCATGAAAATTATGTCCGGTTCCGAGGGACGGGCCCCGCGTTGACTTTTGTTGACTTTTTGGAATAAATTTTTAAGTCGACATTTTATTATCCGGAGTTGTTTTCGATGAATTTTAATGAAGTTATACAATTGAATTGGATAGATTTGAGCTGTCCGGAGGTCAATTCAAGCAAGAAAACTATTTTGAAATATCGGCCTAACTTCAAAAAGATAAGTGTCTTGCTTAACCTCGAGTGGGGGAATTACCCCTTAGGCATCGAGTCTTATGTGCCATTTGTGAAGTGTGAAAAGCCGTGTACGCGAGGTGACGAGTATGTACTCGGGTTTATATGTGCAAATTTATTGAGTTAAAGTCTTAAGCATATTGTGTAGTAAATTGGATAATTATTGGCATATATTTAATTATCTATTTATCGTGCATAAATCCTTGTTGTTGAATCTGTTGTTATATGACAATTTGATGTGATTGTTACTTGAAATATTTATGAAATTTCTTGAGAATTGTTGGTTTAATATTTCTTGAAAATTAATTTCAATATGAATTTTTCCTATGCAAATGATTAATTAAATGAACTTAAGAAGAGGTGTTAATATAATTATCTAAATCTGAATTAATGAAGGCGTGACCTATGTTGATTATTTTTCTATCTCTGTTGATTATTTTTGATATATATATATATATATATATATATATATATATATATATATATATATATATATATATATATATATATATGTGTGTGTGTGTGTGTGTGTGTGTGTGTGTGTGTGTGTGTGTGTGTGTGTGTGTGTGTGTGTGTGTGTTGTGGCCATTGGGCAATTTGTGATATGAATTGATTTTGATATGTTGCCGTGGTAATTCCCCGTGTAAATTATTGTGTTGTGTGAGTTATTATTTTGAGTAGATAAGGGAGGCATTTCAACATTGTATATTATGTGGGTATAAGGGTGGCATTTTACTGTTGTTGTGTTTGTTGGAATATTATTTGGACGGAGTGATAAAGGCGGCTATAGGAGTGATAAGGGTGGCAATAGGAGCGATAAGGGTGGCTATTGATTTTGTGTGGGCGTAGCGATAAGGGTGGCTATAGGAGCGATAAGGGTGGCTATTGTCAGGGACGATATGTAATGATGTGGAGTTGTGGTGTGGTGATTTTCATGTGATGTTGTGATTTTCTTGTGTTTATTTTTATACCTTGTGCAAAGTGTCTTGTTGTTGGTAAATTGATAATAATCTTATTTATGTTAAAATTGGGAGCTTGTGGCCATTGCCATGTGGATTATAAAATAAAATATGGGCATGAGGTGCTATGAGTAAATTATGAGAATATTGGCAGATGAATTTATCCGTGCAGTTGTGATATGAAATGAAGGCACGAGGTGCCAGGGAAATATAATAATTTAATTATGGGCACGAAGTGCCGTGGAAATATGAAGAATGGGCTGAGACCTGTGTTTATGAAAAATATGAAAATGGGCTCAGACCCGTGGTTGAATGATTATGAAATGAAGTGTCACATGGTGACTTTTTAATTGAAAGAATTATATTCAAAATATTTAATTGGAAGGATTTTTATGCAAAAAGATTTATTGGAAAGGATTGCATTCGAAAGATATTTATTTAAAGAAATTATATTTAAGAGAAATTTATTCAAAGGAAGTATATTTGAAAAATATTTATTTGAAGAAATTATATTTGAAAAAGAGTTATTTGGAAGAATTTTATGTGAAAGACATTTATTTGAAGGATTTGATTTAGTTGGGTGTAATTATAATTATTAATTACTGAGCGATAATTGATGGTGTTCTTGTGTGTTACTGTGCATATCACTGATTGTTTGATGTTGCTATTATTGTTATTTGTGTTCTATTATTTTGTATATTATATTGCTCAGGTTATTAAACTAGTGAGTGTCTTGAATGTACCTCGTCTCTACTCCACTGAGGTTAGACTTGATATTTACTGGGTACCGACCGTGGTGTACTCATACTACACTTCTGCATATTTTTGTGCAGAGCCAAGTACTGGAGATATCGGAAATGATCAGAGAATAAGCGGGATCGTAAGGATTCAAGGTAGAGCTACTTGATCGTTGCAGTCCCTTGGAGTCTTTCATTTCATTGTACTGTTAATTTGTAATCAAACAATATTGTATATTCGGTCATCGTGATCATTCCATGTTATTCAGTTAGAGTTCGTGACACAGTACTACTAGTCTTGGGAGGTTTTATATTCATATTTGTTCCGTTGTTAATTTTGATTATTTATTTAATTATAAAAAAATGGCTTCAAAATGTAATTGAAATCGGCTTACCTAGTTTTAGAGACTAGGTGCCATCACGACGCATGTGGCGGGATTTTGGGTCATGACAAGTTGGGATCAGAGCTCTAGGTTCATAGGTTCTACGAGTCACGAACGAGTCTAGTAGAGTCTTGCGGATCGGTACGTAGACGTCTGTAACTTATCTTCGAGAGGCTACATAACTGTTAGGAAATTTTCACTTCTTTCATTCTTGTCGTGCGGAATTTGTTGAAAATGGAATTTGAGCCTTTGTATCTCTATTCTCTCACAGATGGTGAAGACACGTGCTACCGGGTTAGCTGAGCAGGCATCCGCATATACTCCTAGGGCTGCAAGAGGCCGGGGCCGAGGCAGAGTGTAACGACCCGACTTGTCGTTTTAAGAATATGCGCCCAGTTGAGTGACTTAAGGTCTCGAGCAGCTTCGCAATATGTATTATGACCCGCGGGTGTGGTCGAGTTTGAGTTACTGAAGATTCAGAATTAAATTAAAAGAATAATCCTTATTTAGAAGTTTAAATGGAAAGAGTTGACTGGAGAGTTGACCTTTGAGCAAACGACTTCGGAATGGAATTTTGATGATGTCAATAGCTCCATATGGTGATTATGGACTTAGTTGCGTGTCCGAAAAATTATTTGGAGGTCTGTAGTGGAATTAGGCTTGAAATGAGGAAAGATGAATTTTTGGAAAGTTTGACCGGGGGGTTGACTTTTTGATATCGGGGTCGGAATCCGATTCTGGAAATTGGAATAGCTTCGTTATGTCAATTATGACTTGTGCGCAAAATTTGAAGTCATTCCGTGTTTCGGCACAAGATATAAAATTTGAAAGTTCAAAGTTCATAGATTTTTATTTGAGGTATGATTCATAGTTTTGATATTGTTTGATGTGATTTGAGGCCTCAAGCAGGTTCGTGTTATGCATTGGGACTGGTTGGTATGCTCAGACGGGGTACCGAGTGGCTCGGGTGAGTTTCGGGATAATTTCGGACCATTTCCAGGCCATTTTTAGCTGCTGGTTTTTGGCCACAGAGGTATGCATCGCGATCGCAGATAAACAGTCACGATCGCAAAGAGTAGTTTTGATGTTTGGAGATTGTGAATCGCGATCGCGGAAGCCTTTTTTCGATCGCGTAGAGGAAACTCCTGCCACACTGACATGACTTTGGAAGCTCATATCTCGCAATCTATAAGGAATTTGCAGATGATCCAAAAATAAAAGTTGTAGCCCTTTGTATCTAGTTTTTCGAAAGGTAAACCGTTTATTATGTGGAGCTGTGTACAAAATGTTATGGTAGATATACTACAGGCTGTCCGGGAAGAGTTTAGAAATCTCTGTTGCATAGGGCTCACTTTGGAAGCTTATATCTCGAAATATATAAGGAATTGGGAAATGAGCAACAAATAAAGTTATAGCCCTTGGAATCTAGTTTTCAGAAAGTTAAACCATTCATAATATAGAGTTTTGTACAAAAAGGTATGACCATTATACTAGAGGCTGTGTGAAAAAGTTGGGGAGTTTGTTCTTCGCGATCGCGATTGGTTTTCCGCGATCGCGAAGAGCAATTTTGGGGCTGAAAATTTTTGTGCTTCGCGACCGTGAAGAGTAAATACCTTGACAGTAGCTATATTTCGAGGTTTCAGCCATTTTTAACATATTTGGAGCTATGGAGCTCGGCTTGAAGCGATTCTTGAGGCAATTTTTACCATATGGATTGGGGTAAGTATTCTATATCCTAAAGTGATTATACTTCATAATTTTATGGTTATATTCATCATTTATTTCGGATTTAAATGGAAGAAATCAAGATTTTTACAAAATCTTCCATAACCAAAAATTTAAGATTTAGAGGTCGAGTTGTTATCGGAATTTGATAAAATTGGTATGGTTGAACTCGTATCAGAATGGGTGTTCGTATTTGGTGCAAAATTACATCGGGTTCCAAGAGACGAGCCCCGCATTGACTTTTGTTGACTTTTTGGAATAATTTTTTAAGTCGACGTATTATTATCCGAAATTATTTTTGATGAATTTTAATGAGGTTGTGCAATTAATTTGGATAGATTTGAGCTGTCCAGAGGTCAATTCAAGCAAGAAGACTATTTTAAAATATCGGCCTAACTTCAAAAAGGTAAGTGTCTTGCTTAACCTCGAGTGGGGGAATTACCTTTTAGGCATTGAGTCGTATGTGCCATTTGTAAAATGTGAAAAGCCATGTACGCGAGGTGACGAGTACGTACTTTGGCTTATACGTGCAAAATTCATTGAATTAAAGTCTTAGGCATTATTGTGTAGTAAATTGGATAATTGTTGGCATATATTTAATCATCTTTTTGTCGTGCCTAAATCCTTGTTGTTGAATTTGTTGTTATATGACAATTTGATGTGATTGTTACTTGATTATTTATGTAATTTCGTGAATTTGCTGGTTTGATAATTATTGGAATTTAATTTCATTATAGATTTTTCTCTCTGCAAATAAATAATTAAATGAGCTTAAGAAGAGGTGTTTATATAATTATCTAAATTTGGATTAATAAAGGTTGTGCTTTATGATGAGTATTTTCTATCTCTGCTGATTGTCTTTGGGGTGTTATATATATTTTAGTGGAGCCTTTGGCTATCTGTTGTGAAATTAATTGGTTTGGTTGTGTCTTTGAAATTTTGGTTGTGGCCATTGGGCAAATTGTGATATGAATTGATTTTAGTATGTTGCCGTGTTAATTTTCCGTGTAAATTATTGTGTTGTGTGAGTTATTATTTTGGAAAAATAAGGGTGGCATTTCACCGTTAATATTATGTGGGTATAATGGTGGCATTTCACTGTTATCGTGTTTGTTGGAATATTGTCTGGGTGGAGCGATAAGAGTGGCTATAGGAGCGATAAGGGTGGCAATAGGAGCGATAAGGGTGGCTATTGATATTGTCGGGGTGGAGCGATAAGGGTGGCTATAGGAGTGACAAGGGTGGCAATAGGAGCAATAATGGTGGCTATTGTCAGGGACGATATGTGATAATGTAGCGTTGTGGTGTTGATAATTTTCATGTGATGTTGTGATTTTCTTGTGTTTATTTTTATACCTTGTGAAATTTGTCTTGTTGTTGGTAAATTGATAACAATCTGATTTATGTTGAAATTGAGAGCTTGTGGCTATTGCCAGGCGGATTATAAACTGAAACGTGGGCACGAGGTACCGTGAGTAAATAATGAGGATATTTGGCATGTGAATTGTCCGTGCATTTGTGATATGATTTAATTATGGGCACGAGATTCCGTGAAAATATGAAAATGGGTTGAGACCCGTGTTTACGAAAAATATAAAAATGGGCCCAGACCCATATTTTTTATGATTATGAAATGAGGTGTTACATAGTGACTTTTTAAATTGAAAGAATTATATTCAAAATATTTATTTGGAAGAATTTTTATTCAAAAAGAATTATATGAAAGAATTGTATTTGAAAGATAATTATTTGAGGAAATTATATTTGAAAAGATTTATTGAAAGAATTATATTTGAAAAATAATTATTTGAGAAAACTACATTTGAAAGAGAGTTATTTGGAAGAATTTTATGTGAAGGATATTTATTTGAAAAACTTGAATTAATTGGGCGTACATGTATTATTAATTGTTGAGTGATGTTTATGGTATTCTTGTTGTCTTGTTGCGCATACCACTGGTTGTTTTATCCTGCTCTTATTGCTATCTGTTTCCTAGTATTTTGTATATTATATTGCACAGGTTATTAGACTAGTGAGTGTCTTGACTGTACCTCGTCTCTACTCCATTGAGGTTAGTCTTGATACTTACTGGGTACCGACCGTGGCGTACTCATACTACACTTCTGCACATTTTTGTGCAGAGCCAGGTATTGAAGATAACAGACTTGAGCAGAGTTAAAGAGGGATCGTAAGGATTCAAGGTAGAGTTACTTGGTCGTCGCAGTCCCTTGGAGTCATTTCATTTCATTGTACTGTTAACTTGTAATCAAACAGTATTGTATATTCGGTCCTCGTGATCATTCTGTGTATTCAGTTAGAGTTCGTGACTCAGTACTACCAGTCTTGGGAGGTTGTATATTGTAATTATTTCCGTTGTTAGTTTAAAAAAAAATGGCTTCAAAAATGTAATGGAAATCGTCTTACCTAGACTTAGAGACTAGGTGCCATCACGACTCCTGTGGTGGGATTTTGGGTCGTGATATGTTGGTATCAGAGCTCTAGGTTCATAGGTTCTACGAGTCACGAACGAGTTTATTAGAGTCTTGTGGATCGGTATGGAGACGTCTGTACTTATCTTCGAGAGGCTACAGAGCTAGTAGGAAAAATTCACTTCTTTCATTCCTCATCATGCGGTATTTATTCAGCTTGAAGCATATGTCTTATGTTCTTTTGAATCCACTCGTGTATGAAATTACGCACTCGGTATCAACTATGCGCCAACGGTTTGTGATACTACAGAGGGGTTATAAGGGTGCCAGAGTTGTTCAACCATTATTACATCATGTCATCCAGATAGAGAATACGGAAATATTTAGAGATCATTCAATTGTGCACATGGGAGTGCAGCAGGTTCTGACATCTGGTTAATAAGTATGATCTTAAGAATATTCAATTAATTGCCTAATCGTCACAATCATGGTACGGTCACAAGGTGGATGTAGATATGAAGATAGTTGATAGTGTTAGAGACTATGTAGTTCGTATGAGGTTTCTATTTAGCGAATGGTACATACTAGCAGCCAAGGCACTGGAGAAAGCGAGTTTAACTGTCACAAAGATGACATGCGCCAAATAAATGACTTGAGGTATCTTATGACCGGTGTCCTACGAGCGATAAGGTTAGTATTGTGGATCATTAGAATGTGTCCTATGGCTTCGCTCCAAGTGAGGGGAGTCCAGTATCAATGATCAGATTGCGGGGCCATATGCTATTTCAGGGGCCTGAGATGTATTTATGTGGTATTGAAAGGTTATTCGAAACTTATATATGATTAAGAGGTGAGATTTGTATGGGATGATGTTGGGGCTTGCGGTATTTCCGCGTCTTTAATAATTCTACATTTTAGTACTAGCGGAGTCACAAAAATAATTTTAGAATATTCGGGGTACTACAGTAAGTTCTTTTAATGCACCACCAACACGTGGTTCTTACAACAGTGGTTCCAGTTATCCGGCAGAGATTCAGTATGAGCAGTCGCGCCCGCAGAGAGGTTGTTATGAGAGTGGTGATACTAGACATATCAAGAGAAATTGTCCCAGACTTGGGAGGGGTAGATTTCATCAGAACACTTAGGTACAAGCTTTATTCCAGTTGATACTCCACGTGCACAGTCAGCTAGAGGTGGAGGACAGGCGGGTAATGGACGCCTAAGAGGTGGAGGCCCGACCCGTTGATTTAATAACTATAATTTGGCTGAGGCCAATACACCAGATGGTGTCGTTACATGTACGATCCTGATTTTTATTATAAAAGGATATTTTCCTTAATTTGATTCGGTTCTGAATATTGAGGTGAACCCTCCTATTATGCTCCACTTATGGGTGAGCTTCGTAAATTTATGACCCACTTGTATGTTTATCCCTGTTAGGAGATTTAAAGATGTGAGCATGTGTCTGTTATTTTATTTTTGTACACCATTGAGGGCTATAAATCCAAAAGTAATTTTTATTATTCATTACAGTGGGTTTAATGTATTTCAGAATAATTGATTCCAATTTTTATGAATTATACGCCCTACCGGTATGAGGGTTCATTATGTGTTGTGAAAACTGTTTATGAAATATAGTAAAAAGAAGAAAGAAAGGAAAATTAAAATTTCAATTGGCACAATATGCAAAATACTTGTGATTCGGAGTTGAAGACGAGATCCTCGTATTTTATATATGATGTGAAATATTTAAACCGGGCTACAAGTCGCAGTGGAAGTTATATAAGGACGAGGTCCTTGTGGTGAAATATTTATGAGTTTAAAATTATCCCTTTGTGAAATTAATTTGTACAATAATATTAATAGGGAGTCATGCATGTTAGACTTATTTGATAATTCTTGTATATTTTTTTGTTCATATTCAGCCATTTTCGTGCTGTAAACATTGAGTTTTAGCCTATGAGGTGAGTGCACAGGTGGCGTTAAATGTGACTCATTAATCCGAGTAAGTAATTATGAGGTCTTCATGCCTCACATTCCGTTGTCAGTGTTGTGAAAATTCGAAATGGGGTGGTGGTTAATATGAGATTAATTGATGATGCTGAAATTAATTATGAATGACTTTTAAGATCAGAGATGTGGTGATGAGCATACATATGATGTGCTTCATGTCCTGATATCATTGTGATAATGCAGTGTTTGTAACGCTGAGATTGTGTTATTGATATATACATTATGGATGTGTTGTTAGTAAGTTGTTTTGGTGTTACTCTGGCAGGTGGTTAGGCCCAATTATAGGGAAGACTTTGTCGAAATTTCTGAAAATTATTTTTTGGGAGTTAGAAAAAAATTTGGGAGATTGAGACGTGCAAAGAAGAGACAAAATTATGTTATGTGTTTGAGGGCGAATGATCCTAAGCGGGGAAGAATGTAACACCCCGAATTCTTTTTGAAGTACTTCAACACTATCAAGAAGGTTGATGTGCGTAGGCACGTGTTGCTATAGCTAGTTGAGACTAATACCGTGCGTTGATGTGAAAAATCAGGCCTTTTGGAAATGTTTGGAGTGTAAGAAATTGGTTTCAAAGTTTATAAATGTGGATCAAAGAAGTAATCTCAACTGAGATGGTATTGTCGAACCACTGTTAAGTTTATGGTGACATAGAATCACCCGTGAGTATGTGTGCAGTAAATACATTCAGTAAATTAAATCTTCAAAAAGATTCTTGGCACATTCGAAGACGAATGTATGTTTAAGAGGGGGAGAATGTAACAACCCGACTTGTCGTTTTAAGAATTTACGCCCCGTTCAGTGACTTAAGATCTCGAGCAGCTTCGCAATATGTATTATGACCTGCGGGTGTGGTCGAGTTTGAATTATTGAAGATTCAGAATTAAATTAAAAGAACAATCCTTATTTAGAAGCTTAAATGGAAAGAGTTGATCGGAGAGTTTACTTTTGAGCAAACGACTTCGGAATGGAATTTTGATGATGTCAATAGCTCCATATGGTGATTATGGACTTAGTTGCGTGTCCGAAAAATTATTTGGAGGTCTGTAGTGGAATTAGGCTTGAAATGGCGAAAGATGAATTTTTGAAAAGTTTGACCGGGGAGTTGACTTTTTGATATCGGGGTCGGAATCCAATTCTGGAAATTGGAATAGCTTCGTTATGTCAATTATGACTTGTGTGCAAAATTTGAAGTCATTCCGTGTTTCGGCACAAGATATAGAATTTGAAAGTTCAAAGTTCATAGATTTTGATTTGAGGTGTGATTCGTAGTTTTGATATTGTTTGATGTGATTTGAGGCCTCGAGCGGGTTCGTGTTATGTATTGGGACTGGTTGGTATGCTCAGACGGGGTACCGAGTGGCTCGGATGAGTTTCGGGGTAATTTCAGACCATTTCTAGGCCATTTTAAGTTGTTGATTTTTGGCCACAGAGGTATGCATCGCGATCGCGGACAAACGGTCGCGATCGCAAAGAGTAATTTTGCTGTTTGGAGACTGTGATTTGCGATCGCGGAAGCCCTTTCGCGATCGCGTAGAGGAAACTCCTGTCGCACTAACACAAATTTGGAAGCTCATATCTCGTAATGTATAAGGAATTTGAAGATGATTCAAAAATAAAAGTTGTAGCTCTTTGTGTCTAGTTTTCAGAAACGTAAATCATTTATTATTTGGAGTTGTGTACAAAAAGTTATGGTAGATATACTAAGGCTGTCCGGGAAGAGTTTGGAAATCTCTATTGCATAGGGCTGACTTTGAAATCTTATATCTAGAAATATATAAGGAATTGGGAGATTTGCAACAAATAAAAGTTATATTCCTTGGAATATAGTTTTCATAAAGTTAAACCATTCATCATTTCGAGTTGTGTACAAAATGTTATGACCATTATACCACAGGATGTGTGGAAAAGTTGGGGAGTTTTTTCTTCTCGATCACGATTGGTTTTTCGCGATCGCAAAGAGAAATTTTGGGGCTGAAAATTTTTGTGCTTCGCGATCGCGAAGCTTTTTCTGCGATCGCGAAGAGTAAATACCTGGACAGTAGCTATATTTCGAGATTTTAGCCATTTTTAACATATTTGGAGATATGGAGCTCAGATTGAAGCGATTCTTGAAGCGATTTTCACCATATGGATTGGGGTAAGTATTCTATATCCTAAAGTGATTATACTTCATAATTTTATAGTTATATTCATCATTTATTTCGGATTTAAATGGAAGAAATTAAGATTTTCACAAAATCTTCCAAAACTGAAAATTTAAGATTAGGAGGTCGAGTTATTATCGGAATTTGATAAAATTGGTATGGTTGAACTTGTATCGGAATGAGTGTTCGTATTTGGTGAAAATTACGTCGGGTTCCGAGAGACGGGCCCTGCGTTGACTTTTGTTGACTTTTTGGAATAATTTTTTAAGTCGACGTATTATTATCCGGAATTATTTTTGATGAATTTTAATGAGGTTGTGCAATTAATTTGGATAGATTTGAGCTGTCCGGAGGTCAATTCAAGCAAGAATACTATTTTAAAATATCGACCTAACTTCAAAAAGATAAGTGTCTTGCTTAACCTCGAGTGGGGGAATTACCTCTTAGGCATTGAGTCTTTTGTGCTATTTGTGAAATGTAAAAAGCCGTGTACGCGAGGTGACAAGTACGTACTCGGGCTTATACGTGCAAAATTCATTGAATTAAAAGTCTTAGGCATTATTGTGTAGTAAATTGAATAATTATTGGCATATATTTAATCATCTATTTGTCGTGCCTAAATCCTTGTTGTTGAATATGTTGTTATATGACAATTTGATGTGATTGTTACTTGATTATTTATGTAATTCCGTGAATTTTCTGGTTTGATAATTATTGGAATTTAATTTCATTATGGATTTTTCCCTCTACAAATAAATAATTAAATAAGCTTAAGAAGAGGTATTTATATAATTATCTAAATTGGGATTAATAAAGATTTTGCTTTATGCTGAGTATTTTCTATCTCCGTTGATTGTCTTTGGGGTGTTATATACATTTTTGTGGAGTCTTTGGCTATCTGTTGTGAAATTAATTGGTTTGGTTGTGTCTTTGGAATTCTGGTTGTGGCCATTGGGTAAATTGTGATATGAATTGATTTTAGTATGTTGACGTGTTAATTTCCCATATAAATTTAAGTGTTATGGGAGTTATTATTTTGGGGAGATAAGGGTGGCATTTCACCGTTGATATTATGTGGGTATAAGGGTGGCATTTCATTGTTGTCGTGTTTGTTGGAATATTGTCTAGACGGAGCGATAAGGGCGGCTATAAGAGCGATAAGGGTGGCAATAGGAGCGATAAGGGTGGCTATTGATATTGTCTGGGCGGAGCGATAAGGGTGGCTATAGGAGTGACAAGGATGGCAATATGAGCGATAATGATGGCTATTGTCAGGGACGATATGTGATGATGTGGGGTTGTGGTGTTGATCATTTTCATGTGATATTGTGATTTTCTTGTGTTTACTTTTATACCTTGTGTAATTTGTCTTGTTGTTGGTAAATTGATAACAATCTGGTTTATGTTGAAATTGAGAGCCTGTGGCTATTGCCAGGCGAATTATAAATTTAAACGTGGGTACGAGGTGACGTGAGTAAATAATGAGGATATTTGGCACGGGAATTATCCGTGCAGTTGTGATATGATTTAATTATGGGCACGAGGTGCCGTGAAAATATGAAAATGGGCTGAGACCCGTATTTTTATGATTATGAAATGAGGTGTCACATGGTGACTTTTTAATTGAAAAAATTATATTCAAAATATTTATTTGGAAAGATTTTTATTCAAAAAGAATTATATGAAAGAATTGTATTTGAAAGATATTTATTTGAGAAAATTATATTTGAAAAGATTTATTGAAAGAATTATATTTAAAAAATAATTACTTGAGAAAACTACATTTGAAAGAGAGTTATTTGGAAGAATTTTATGTGAAGGATATTTATTTGAAAAACTTGAATTAATTGGGCGTACATGTATTATTAATTGTTGAGTGATGTTTATTGTATTCTTGTTGTCTTGCTGCGCATACCACTGGTTGTTTTATCCTGCCCTTATTGCTATATATTTTCTAGTATTTTGTATATTATATTGCACAGGTTATTAGACTGGTGAGTGTCTTGACTGTACCTCGTCTCTACTCCATTGAGGTTAGTCTTGATACTTACTGGGTACCGACCATAGCGTACTCATACTACACTTTTGCACATTTTTGTGCAGAGCCAGGTATTGAAGATAATGGACTTGAGCAGAGTTAAAGAGGGATCGTAAGGATTCAAGGTAGAGCTGCTTGGTCGTTGTAGTCCCTTAGAGTCTTTTTATTTCATTGTACTGTTAACTTGTAATCAAACAGTATTGTATATTTGGTCCTCGTGATCATTCTGTGTATTCAGTTAGAGTTCGTGACTCAGTACTACCAATCTTGGGAGGTTGTATATTGTAATTATTTTCGTTGTTAGTTTCAAAAACAAAAATGACTTAAAAATGTAATGGAAATCGGCTTACCTAGTCTTAGATACTAGGTGCTATCACGACTCCTGTGGTGGGATTTTGGATTGTGATACAGAGGTCGAGGAAGGGCAAGTGCCATGACTGGAGTACCTATCAGGGCAACGATTGAGGAGCCGCCAGTAGCTCCAGTTGGGGGATAGGTACGAGAAACATCTGATGTTACCCCCGGACTTCAGGAGACCTTAGCATAGTTCATGAGTATGTTTGGTACATTAACTCAGGCGAGATTGATCTCTGCTGCACCAAATATTTCGCAGATTGGGGGAGTAGCTCAAACTCCTACCACAACTCCAGAGCACCAGATTCACATTGGTCAGGTTTCGGGTGCAATACCAGTACAACCTGTTATTCTGGTTCGGCCTGAGTTTAGGCTAGAGGCATCAGAAGAAGAACAAAAGGGCCTTGAAAGGTTTAATAGGTATAGTCCACCTACTTTCAGTGGCACAGCTACATAGGATGCCCAAGGATTTCTAGAAAATTGTCACTGTATTCTCTGCACCATGGGTATTGTGGAAGTGAGCGGAGTTGCCTTTACTATATTTCAACTGTCAGGCGCAGCGTATCGGTGGTGGAAAATCTATGAAGAAGGTGGACCAGCCGATGCAACAGCACCAACTTGGGCTCAATTTTCGGAAATATTCTTGAAAGAGTTTGTTCCTCAGACTCTTCGAGATGTGTGGCGCACAGAGTTTGAATAGTTGCGCCAGGGCACTATGACAGTGTCAGAATATGCTATCAGGTTCAGTGAGTTAGCCCGCCATGCACCTATCTTGGTTCCTACAATCAAAGAGCGGGTCCACAGATTCATTGAGGGGCTCAAATATGATATTAAAATATGCATGGCTCGAGAATTGCAAACTGATACTCCATTTCAACAAGTAGTGGAGATTGCGAGAAAGATTGAGGGTGTTTTAGGCGAGAAAAGGGAGTCTAAGGAGGCCAAAAGGTCTCGAAGATCTGGAGGGTTCAGTGGATTTTACTCTTCAGCTAGGACCCATTATAGCGGAGGCTCGAGCAGTCGGCCAGCTCATTCCGCATATCAGATTACTCGGAGTGCTCCAGTAAGTTCTTACGATGCACCACCGGCACGGGATTCCTATAATGGTTATTCCAGTTATCCGGCATAGACTCAGTACGAGCAACATCGACAAAGGAGTTGTTATGAATGTGGTGATACTAGTCACATCATGAGAGATTGTCCCAGACTTGGGAGGGGATCAAGCTACAAGCTTTATTCTAGTTAATACTCCATGTGCTCAGTCAGTTAGAGGTGGAGGACAGGCGGGTAGTGGGCGCCTAAGAGGTGGAGGCCCGACCCGTTGATATAATCGATATGATTTGGCTGAGGCCGATACACCAGATGGTGTCATTACAAGTACGATCCTGATTCTGTTATAAAAGGATATTTTCCTTTAAATTAATTCGGTTCTGAATATTGAGGTGAGACCTCCTATTATGCTCCGCTTATGGGTGAGCTTCGTAATTTTTGTGATCCACTTATATGTTTATCCATGTTGGGAGATTTGAAGATGTAAGCCTGTGTCTGTCATTTGTTTTTGTACACCATTGAGGGCTATAAGTACAAAAGTAATTTTTATTATTCATTATAGTGAGTTTAATGTGTTTCGAAATAATTGATTCTAATTTTTATGAATTATATGCCCTACCGGTATGAGGGTTCATTATGTGTTGTGAAAACTGTTTATGAAATATATTGAAAAGAAGAAAGAAAGGAAATTGAAATTTCAGTTGGCACAATGTGCAAAATACTTGTGATTCGGAGTTGAGGATGAGATCCTCGCATTTTTATATGATGGGAAGTATTTAAACCAGGCTACAGGCCGCGATGGAAGTTATATAAGGACGAGGTTCTTGTGGTGAAATATTTATGAGTTTAAAATTCCCCCTTTGTGAAATTTAATTTGTACAATAATATTAATATGGAGTCATGCCTGTTAGGCTTATCTGATAATTCTTGTATATTTTCTGTGCATATTCAGCCATTTTCGTGTTGTAAACATTGAATTTTAACTTATGAGATGAGTGCCCAGGTGACGTTAAATGTGACTCATTAATCCGAGTAAATGATCATGAGGTCTTCATGCCTCACATTTTGTTGTCAGTGTTGTGAAAATTCGAAATGAGATGGTGGTTAATATGAGATTAATTAATGATGCTGGAATTAATTATGAACATCTTTTAAGACCAGAGATGTGGTGATGAGCATACATATGATGTGCTTCATGTCCTGATATCATTATGATAATGCAGTGCTTGTGATGCTGAGATTGGTGTTATTGATATATACCTTGTGGTATTTTGTTGGGTTGTGGATGTGTTGTTAGGAGTTGTTTTGGTGTTACTCTGGCAGGTGGATAGGCCCAATTACAGGGGAGACTCTACCAAAATTTCTGAAAATTTTGGAAGTTAGTAAAATTTGTAAGATTGAGATATGCAAAGGAAGAGATAAGTTATGTTATGTGTTTGAGGCGAATGATCCTGAGCAGGGAAGAATGTAACACCCCAGAAATTTTTTGAAGTACTTCAACACTATCAAGAAAGTTGATGTGTGCGTAGGCACGAGTTGCTATAGCCAGTTAAGACAAAAACCGTGCGTTGTTGTGAAAATCAGGTCTTTTGAAAATGTTTAGAGTGTAAGAATTAGTCTTAAAGTTCACAAATATGGATAAAAGAAATAATCTCAAATGAGATGGTGTTGTCGGGCTTATCTCAAATACGGTAACGTGGGATCAACCGTAAGTATATGTCTAAAAGTAAAATCATCAATTTGGTAACCTCAGAATAATTCTTAGCACGTTCGAGGATGAACGTTTGTTTAAGATGTGGATAATGTAACGACCTGACTTGTCGTTTTAAGAATTAACGCCCCGTTTAGTGACTTAAGGTCTTGAGCAGCTTCGCAATATATATTATGACCCGCGAGTGTGGTCGAGTTTGATTTTCGGAAGATTCGGAATTTAATTAAAAGAACAATTCTTATTTAGAAGCTTAAAATGAAAAGAGTTGAATGTAGAGTTGACTTTTGAGCACACGACCTCGGAATAGAATTTTGATGATGTCAATAGCTTCGTATAGTAATTTTGGACTTCGACGTATGTCCGGATTCGGATTTGGAAGTCTGTAGGACAATTCGACGCATTTTGGCGAAAGTTGAAAAAAATAGAAGATTTTGAAAAATCCTACCGAATGATGAATTTTTGATAACGAGGACAGATTTCAATTCCGAAAATGGGAATAGCTCCATTACGTCAATTATGACTTATGTGCAAAATTTGAAGTCATTCCGGATTGATTGGATACGTTTCGACGCAAATATAGAAGTTGGAAGATTTAAAAATTTTATAATTCGATTATATGCACGATCCGTAATTTTGGCGTTCTTTGACGTGGTTTGAAGCCTCGACTAAGTTTATATTGTAGTTTGGGACATGTTGGTATAATTGGTTAAGGTCCCGGGGGTCTCGGGCGAGTTTCGGATGGCTAAACGGACCAAAATTGGACTTGAAGGAACTGTTGGAAATCTGCCACTGGTGTCAACACATTTGCGATGAAATTGACCGCAGATGCGCCATTGCAGATGCGAGATTGAGGTCGCAGAAGCGAAGGGAGCAGGCCTTGGCAGTGGTCGCAGGTGCAAAAATTATCCCGCACCTGCGAGACCGCAGAAGCGGAACTTCTCCGCAGGTGCGAGCTTTGTGGCTGGGCAGTGACCTCGCAGAAGCGTGCATTTGCTCGCAAAAGCGAGCACGCAGGTGCGAAAAATCAGTCCATAGGTGTGAAACTAGGCGGAATCATAAGGACCAAAAATGGTCATTTTTGGCATTTCGTTTTGGAATTCTTGGAGCTCGGATTTGGGCGATTCTGGAGGGATTCTTCACAAGCTTGGTTGGGGTAAATGTTCTATATCCTAAAGTGATTATATTTCATGAATCCATGATTATATTCATCGTTTACGGATTTAAATGGAAGAAATCAAGATTTTTATAAAATCTTCCAAAAATAAAAATTTAAGATTTGGAGGTCGAGTTATTATTGGAATTCGATAAAATTGGTATGGTTGAACTCGTATCGGAATGGGTGTTCGGATTTCATGAAAATTATGTCCGGTTCTGAGGGACGGGCCCTGCGTTGACTTTTGTTGACTTTTTGGAATAAATTTTTAAGTCGACATTTTATTATCCGAAATTATTTTCGATGAATTTTAATGAAGTTATACAATTGAATTGGATAGATTTGAGCTGTCAGGAGGTCAATTCAAGCAAGAAGGCTATTTTGGAATATCGATCTAACTTCAAAAAGGTAAGTGTCTTTCTTAACCTCGAGTGGGGGAATTACCCATTAGGCATCGAGTCTTATGTACCATTTGTGAAATATGAAAAGCCGTGTACGCTAGGTGACGAGTACGTACTCGGGCTTATATGTGCAGATTTATTGAGTTAAAGTCTTAGGCATATTGTGTAGTAAATTGGATAATTATTGGCATATATTTAATCATCTATTTATCGTGCATAAATCCTTGTTGTTGAATCTATTGTTATGTGACAATTTGATGTGATTGTTACTTGAAATATTTATGAAATTTCGTGAGAATTGTTGGTTTAATATTTCTTGGAAATTAATTTCAATATGAATTTTTCCTATGCAAATGATTAATTAAATGAACTTAAGAAGAGATGTTAATATAATTATCTAAATCTGAATTAATGAAGGCGTGACCTATGTTTATTATTTTTCTATCTCTATTGATTATTTTTGAGGTTATATATATATAGTGTGGGCCTTCGGCTATCTGTTGTGAAATTAATTGATTTGGTTGTGTCTTTGAAATTCTGGTTGTGGCCATTGGGCAATTTGTGATATGAATTAATTTTGATATGTTGCCGTGGTAATTTCCCATGTAAATTATTGTGTTGTGTGAGTTATTATTTTGAGGAGATAAGGGGAATATTTCACCATTGTATATTATGTGGGTATAAGAGTGGCATTTCACTGTTGTTGTGTTTGTTAGAATATTGTCTGGACGGAGTGATAAGAGTGGCAATAGGAGCGATAAAGGTGGCTATTGATTTTGTCTGGGCGTAGCGATACGGGTGGCTATAGGAGCGATAAGGGTGGCAATATGAGCGATAAGGGTGGTTATTGTCAGGGACGATATGTGATGATGTGGAGTTGTGGTGTGGTGATTTTCATATGATGTTGTGATTTTCTTGTGTTTATTTTTATATCTTGTGCAAAGTGTCTTGTTGTTGGTAAATTGATAATAATCTAATTTATGTTAAAATTGAGAGCTTGTGGCTATTGCCAGGCGGATTATAAAATAAAATGTGGGCATGAGGTGCTGTGAGTAAATAATGAGAATATTGGCACATGAATTTATCCGTGCAGTTGTGATATGAAATGAGGGCACGGGGTGCTAGAGAAATATAATAATTTAATTATGGGCACGAAGTGCCGTGGAAATATGAAGAATGGGCTGAGACCCGTATTTATGAAAAATATGAAAATGGACTAAGACCCGTAGTTGAATGATTATGAAATGAAGTATCACATAGTGACTTTTTAATTGAAAGAATTATATTCAAAATATTTAATTTGAAGGATTTTTATGCAAAAAGATTTATTGGAAAGGATTGCATTCGAAAGATATTTATTTAAAGAAATTATATTTGAGAGAAATTTATTTAAAGGAAGTATATTTGAAAAATATTTATTTGAAGAAATTATAATTAAAAATTAGTTATTTGGAAGAATTTTATGTGAAAGACATTTATTTGAAGGATTTGATTTAATTGGGTGTAATTATAATTATTAATTATTGAGCGATAATTGATGGTGCTCTTGTGTGTTACTGTGCATATCACTGATTATTTGATGTTGCTATTATTGTTATTTGTGTTCTATTATTTTATATATTATATTGCACAGGTTATTAGACTAGTGAGTGTCTTGACTGTACCTCGTCTCTACTCCACTGAGGTTAGTCTTGATACTTACTGGGTACCGACCGTGGTGTACTCATACTACACTTCTGTACATTTTTGTGCAGAGCCAGGTAATGGAGATATCAGACTTGAGCAGAGTTAAAGCGGGATCGTAAAGATTCAAGGTAGAGCTGCTTGATCGTCACAGTCCCTTGGAGTGTTTTCATTTTATTGTACTGTTAATTTGTAATCAAACAATATTGTATATTCGGTCCTCGTGATCATTCCATGTATTCAGTTAGAGTTCGTGACTCAGTACTACTAGTCTTGGGAGGTTTTATATTCATATTTGTTCCGCTGTCAATTTTGATTATTTATTTAATTACAAAAAAAATGGCTTCAAAATGTAATTGAAATCGGCTTACCTAGTCTTAGAGACTAGGTGCCATCACGACACCTGGTTTTTAAGCCATCCGAGGACTGTGATTTTCAGGTATTTCCTTTCTTTTTGGAGAAGATTCTCCTGCATATGGTGAGTATCTGGAGGTCTGTTGTAGTGAATAATATAGAAAAAAGGTGTGCTACTATGGTGAAAGGCATGTGTGGTGTGGTTTGTGTTGAACCAAGAGACATTCCCCAGTATGCTTATCATGGATATTGAGTTAAATCTAGTTCAGGATAACAATTTTAGATGCTAATCTCGAAAACGTGCAGGAGATGGGGATAAATCCCGTAAATGATTAATTAGAGTTAGTGCAAAATACTCTTAAAGCATGAATATTAATGGTGATATAACTAACAATAATTGCCAATAAATGGCATTTAAATAAATAAAGAGAATGATTCACCCAATAATAGATGGACTAGACGAATATTCCTCCTGACAATGATGAGTGACAGAAAGGTCCAAGATTTGTATGAACAATCCTCGGATCTGGTGGAGAGGTAGGAATGATATGAGTAAGAATCTTTATCAAAAGGTAATCTTTGTATTTTTATATGAGAGAGAATCTTATTCTCAAAAGTGTTCTTAATCAAATGAATATTACATGTCCCTATCATTGTCTCTTCTTTCTATATATATGGGGCCTTTTCCTAAGAAACCTTGATAGTACAAATAAAGAGAATATCCATTAGAATATTCCTTTTTAATATCATATCCTGACAAATTAGCCGTTACAGCTCCTATTATCAATAGTCAACCTCGACCTCGACCCTTGTTAATATCTCGACTACGGCTCTCGTCGGCACCTCGGCCAATGACTTTGCTGCATCTTGGGCGACCTCGACCGACTCTTTCCTCAATGCCATATTACGTTAAATATCCTTAGGGCAGATTTTGGCTTATACAGTTAGTCCCTCCGCTTATTAAGGCCGACACAGAAGGCCTTGATGAGCAGACTCTATGTAACGTGACTGAAGTGTTTAGATGAGATGGATGAGCCGTAGTGATTAGGGGCGAGTATGCAGCGTGTCCCATTGTGAACTGTAAGATATGGGATCATAAATCCCGCAAATCGAGGTGACGTCATGGCGGCTGACGTCATTATGGTGCAATTTCCCGAGATGTTGCTTCGTTTTGCGTGCGCCTTCTGACAGAGCCTGCTACTTCGGTTACAGTGTCATGCAATGATGGTCAGTTTCTTGGTTTCGATGCCTGCATCCTTATAAATAGGGGTGTGTGGGTAACGTCTTAACATTTACAAAATTTCTTGTACCTAGCAAACTCTGCGTCTTCTTCTTCCTCCATAGTTTGAAACTTCTTACTGGTTTTATTTATTCTCGTTGCTTCCCACATTTCCTTGTTCAAGCATCTTCCCCAAATTAAAATGACTAAGGCATCCTCTGTTCCTGGTATGACATCCGATCCTACCCCTTTGGCGGTGCTGATACCCCCTCACGCCGATAGGATTTCTATCACTGCTGAGGAAGAGAACTCCCATACGGTGGAGGAAATAGTTCCCCGTAATGAGAAAACTAGGTCCGATTACTTGAAGATGCCTGAGGACGACCCTAAGGTCCCGGAGTCGACGATGAAGGAGATCGATCTTGCTGAGTTTAGGGCGAGGTTCAAGATTCCTGCCCATATCGATCTGATCCCAGCGGGGTGCGATGTGGTACAAATATGCCGCCCTGGGTATTGCGCGTTCTATGCGTATTCTTTCTACGTCGGCTATTCCTTTCCTCTTCTCCCACTGTTGCCGCTATTACGGCGTTTGCCCGGCCAAACTCTCTCCATACATCTATAAGCTTATCCGCATATTAACGAAGTTTGCGGAATTGGTCGGGGTCGAGATCACACTTTGCCACCTGATGCATCTCTTCGCCACTAGTTTCTATAGGGGGACGATGTTGCACATTCGCTACAGAGGAAGTAAGTGCCTGGTGGTGAAGATGGATGATAAGGCAAATTGTCAGTTCTGGCTCAACTACTTTTTCGTCAAAACCGAGGACATGGTGGCCAACGCAAGCGGATTCCCTGATACTTGGAATTACGCCCGTAAGTATCTTTTTTTTATCCAAGAATTTATTTTTCCTATTTTAGTCGTGGTTTGACATTCCGTCCCTTCTTCGTACAACCGAGAATACGCCCCATCCTTTGGTCGGGCACATTCATGACTGGGTCAGTCGGATTCTTCCTCACACAGTGGGGGTTCGTGAATAGCCGGCCTTTCTCAAGAAGTTCGGCCTGCGCCTTCCGCGACCGGTGAGTTCACTTGTACATCTTTTCATCTATATTGTTTTGACCTCACGGTCTCTTACCCGTTGTAGTTTTGTGTAGGAAGTGAATCTTTTATTCTATCTTTTTTAGCCCGAGGACCTTCGTATAGACCGAAGGCCCCTCCTCCTGCATTTCATAAGAGGAAGGTTGCTTCTTCGGAGTCGGTTCCCATTATGACCACGACCAAGCCTGCCCGATTGTCCGCTTCTATTCCTTCTACTGCCGCAGCTAGGTCTGCCTGGTTATCGACCACACCTACAATAGAACTTCTGACTTCCCATTTGTATCATCTAGTTGACGAGGACGATGAAGCGGAATTGACGCCGAGTGGAGATATCTTGCTTCCCCATAAGAGGAGATCAGTGATGGAAGATTTCATCATCCGAGAGACGATTACTATAGAGCTTGGAGGTGACGCCGAGTTGCCGCCCGTGATTCCTTCCTCGTCTGAAGCCGAAGAGGGTACATCTCTCCATAAGACCGTGATGGGATTTGAAGGGCCATTGGCGAGAGTCCCTGATGACTTGTGGCAGGACGAGCCATCGGCTTCGCGACCGGCCGAGGATCTTTCTTCGAGGGACGACTTAAAAGGAAAATGCGTAGCTGAGGAAGGTTACGAGACGGGCTCTGACATGGATACCGAGGAGGTGAGGATGATGGGGGAAGGATTTACCCGACTCGAGATGAGATCGGAGGGGACCACACGGACTATTGCGATCCCCATGGATCAGGACTTGCTGGTGGGCATGAAGGACGTGGTCTTGCTCTGATGTGGAGGGTAAAACCTTTGAGAAGTTAAAGGATGCCACTCTATCTAGGAGCATAGCCGGCCTCGCTTTTAGGGTAAGTTTTTCGATACCTCTTCATTTTCGTATGACGAGTTCAAAGTTTCGTTCTTACTCTTCGCTTTCTGTTTTTCTTTTAGACCATGATTTTGGAGATTGAGAGCGCCCAACGAGAGGAGAGGTGTAAGGCTATTTTTCAGAAGATGGAGCAAAAATATCGTGAATACCGTACCAAGCATCGCGAGATCTGCAGATGGTTCGGCGAGAGCGGCAGCTTCCGGGCTCTCCGAAATGAACTGAAAGAGAAGGATGGCGAGTTGGTAAAAGTCATCGGAAAATGCAGCGTTCTCGAGGGGGCGTTGAGGGAAAAAGAGGAGGACCTTGAGGTGAGCAGGGGGGTCGAGGCCCAATGTGCCGACCTTCAAGCCCAAGTGGTCTCATTGCGCGCTGAGCTCGAGGAGTGTCAACTCAAAGCGGACGCTCTGACTGGAGAAGTCGCTGAGCAGGTAGCGAGTTTAGAGAAGGCGGAGTTAACCCAGTTGTCGGCTTCGAGGACAGTGGGGGCTTTGGAGATCGTGATCCGCGTTCTCCGTTCTGAGCGGGAAGGTGCTCTGGAGAAGGTCAGTCTCAGAGAGGAGCGACTTGATGAGCGGATAGGGGAGCTGGAAAAAGAGGCTTCGGGCCTTAGTGATCGAGTTGCTGCTCTCGAGGTCGAGAAGGTGCAATTATTGGCTTAGCCGTCCTCTTCCCGTACTTCTTATTTTCCTGATGTTTCGCGGGATTTGTACGAGGAATGGATTCACGCCGAGGCCCAGCTAGATATATTCAGGGATCTGATGGGAGCGGGGGATGTTTCAGAAGCCGATTTCGAGGATGCTCGTGCTAAGGCACATAAAGCTTGGTTTGCTTGTGGCTATGATCCTGCTACACCGGAAGCCGGTGATGACGAGGAAGCGGGCGTGGATCAGATTGAACAGGACACCTCGTACGAGGATGATATCCCGCTGGCGATGGCGATGTCGATGGCAAAGAGGTAGGTGGAGATGGTCTGGGCGATCAAGTTGTTAGTGCTGTTGGGCCAGGCGTTGATTAGTTATTTTTCCTTCTTTTTTGTTCAGCCGCAGACTTATGTGTATTTTTTGTAGGCGTGTATTCGAGCCTTTGTGAAAAAAATTCTAAAGTATAAAATGTTAGTTGTGTTATTCGTACTAGATTCATTTTCTTTGTTCGAGTTTGTATGCTTTTTTGATTTTGTTGCTTGGTTGCCTTCGTCATAATAAATTTGTTCGAGTAGGTTGAACGAGGTTGAAACGAAGTCTAGGTTTGATCTCGGCCAAGGGCCAGAAAGTGTTGGTTCGAACGAGGTCGAACACATCGCATGTTTATCTATGTCCGAGGGCCGATTAGGTGTTCATTCGAACGTGATTGAATATAACCTTTGAGTAGTGGGCCGAGTATGTGTTAATTCAAACGAGGTAGAATGTAACCTTCATTTGGGGAGAGCAGAAATAAATTTCATGTACTTGTGCTTTGTTCATATTCTTGGAGAGATTTATATATTTTTCCGGCGTTGGCTGGTAGTTCAGTCCCAGTCTATCTAGTCCCTTTATAAAACCATATCTTTTTTGCAAGTCTTAGCGGACAACTCCTGATCATCGAATTATTCCTAGCTATATGATGAATTATATGTTTCACTTATTGAACATGGGTTTGTATATAATAACATTCGCGTCAAGAAATTAATCGGGACCGAAAAATAATGCAACAATTATAGTATTTTTATTTCAAATACTATGAGTGGTGCAATCTCTATAATTGCTTTGATTTTCCTTTTCTAAGATATATTCAAGACATTTGAGCTTGATCTTCAATTTGAATTTGATCTATCCGTCACGTACGTGTTGATGGTTGGCACGGACAATAATTCTATCACAAGTAACCTTGATCTTGAACGCCTTATATTTGATTTGACTTCGTTCTTGATCTTGAATACTTGAAACTTGTGTTAAAGTGCTTGAATGCTTGAACACTTGGAGTTTGTAGAGAATTTTAGCCTTTGATCCACAAGCTCCCTTGTATCTTCTTGTTAAACCTCGGCTTCTAACTATTCCTAGCTATATAATATTTTTTTTAATTCCTTTTTCTGTTACTGTAATTCAATTTATTATTTTCTTATTTGACTTTTTCATTTGTAACTTATATGCCTCTAGAATGAAATCACTTTACATAGAAAGGCAGACAAGATAGAGACTTCCTAATAGAAATGAGTCACAAACTTCAATTTCAATAAAAAGGAAGAACATAGATGAAGGAGAAAGGAGGAGGTCCCTTTTTTGCCAACGTCTGTAGTAGCTACATGTTTGGTATTTGCCTAAGCTTTAGTATCATCTCAAATGAAGATGTGACTCTTAACTCTAGGGTTATCATTTGAAATTAACTTGTGATTATGAATATGACACTATACTTAATGTGGCCACAGCTCTATAGCAGCAAAACATTAATTTCCCTGGCTGTCTCAAACTCATATGATCAGAAGATTCCATTTCTCTCAACATTATTCACACGACAGCCAGATCAAATGTCCCATTTCGAGGACTGTTTTCTTTTTTCTTTTGTCCTTGTCCTATTTGAAAAAATAATAAAAATATGGAATATTACAAAGGAGTGGTCCAGTATTCTATCCCTAGTTAAGTAGCGCATACTTAGAAACACGAGATGAACTAGAAGTTGGTTTACGTTATGTTCTCTCAAAAGGTGTTATTAGGCCAATCTTGAAATAGGGAACTTGCATTGGACAAGCAATTAATTTAAATATGTGATATTTTGATGTTGGTCTTCTTCTTGTCCATTACTTTTTCCCTCATTTGGTTTTCTTGACATTGATAATTACAATTTCAAACCAACAATTCAAAATGCATTATTCAATGAGTTTAAGTTTTATGCTACAAACAATGCTAAAATTATTATAAAATATATTTTTTATAAGGTAATTACAAGTTAATTTATAGTATAATAATCATTAATTTATAACATGATAAAAATGTTAAGTGACATGCTAAAATACTAATAGCGTTTTTATCTTGACAACATATGTAAATTAAATAGTCATTTAATTAAGAGCGAATTCCATAAAATACAAACCAGATCAGTAAAATTGACGTAGGATAATGAAATTTACTTTCGCATTTTCTAGGGAACGAGGATTATAAAGGAGGAAAATAGGGTGTGTTAATTTGACAAAATCAGAAGATACTATAATCAAAGGAATATTGCGCATTTAGTCCCTAAGTTACTGACAAATTTCAATTCTGGGATTGTGATATCTATTAAATTTAACCTTCAGTCATTTAAGCTTATGACCCTCGATTTGTGAAGTCAGGTGAGTTGAGTTTAATTGATTATTAGTGACTAAACCACATGACTGACTATAAAATGCTAGTTTGTGCCACTTCATATTTTTAGGGGTAACAATAGTAATCAACATAGTTTGGATATAGCACAAACATCCTATGTATTTAAAGGAATCGAAAGTACACGTTTTAGTAAATCGAAAGTTAAAATGTATTTAGCAAAATACCATAAAAACAAAAACCAAATTCACCAAAAGATGAAGACCAAAAGTGCAACTACAAAATAAAAATAAAAGAGAGATGAAATGTATTTTTCTAAAGTGTTTTTGAAGGCTACTTTTTTCTGCTTCTCAAAAACTGTCTCTGCTTCTATTCAAAAACATTTTTTTTTTCTTTCCAAAAGCTTGCATAATACAGGAAACAACATCATACTTGCACTTTCTGAAGAATCAAAATTTCACAAGATCTAAGATAACAAAGAAAACATCCACCTGAAACCCATTGCAGGTATCATACACAAAATTGACCCTCCTGTAAAATCAATGACACGTGTACCATTTGAACAGATTGATTATAAGTTGTCAATTTCGATTTCCTTGAAAAGTTTAGAGGAGAGAAAATTCGAAGAGTCTACTTCTAGCCATAAAATTATACGAGTTGTTAGCGTTACCTAGTAGAATGAACCTGACACCCTTTGAAAATGCTGAAAAGGTAGGAATTACAAATCATAATAACTTGTACATGCAACAACCACTTGCACTTGCAGGTTCATGCTGGTGCTAGCATTTTGAGCACTTCATGATATTCAAAAGCAGCCTATCAGTAGCTATGTTGCTCGGATTCTCCGAAAATGTCGGTGGGGGCATATCGGATCCTCCAACGGTAGTGCATTTTTGAAAGATCCGACACGGATGCGACAGTTGTTTTGGAAAGTCCGCACAACATGGAATTCAGCAGCACTGGCATAAAGGACTAAACTGGATGCTCCAAACTCGTTGGCTTCAGCTTGAAGATTGTACGCAAACACACGTATATTAAAACAATTATAAAAAACGTACATACTTATGTTAGACTGACAGCTATATCTGCAAAGGAATTATAGATGTAGTGATACTCCACGGATATTGCTTAAGATTCTTGATTCGCCTCAGCGTATATTCATCAGTGAGCAGTCAAATAGCCTCGAGATGTAACCAACAGGCACCGGACCCTTTAAGGAAAAGCATATGAAAAGAAACATCCAGATAGCTGACCTTCCAAAATTCTAAGAGCAGCCATTAATAGCAAAATGGAATGATTTCATAAACCTTTAATATATACAAAGGATAAAGATAAACTTGATCATTGCGTTTAACAATGCCAGAGCATTGATTTGCTTCGCAAATATATCATTTCCTCATTGCTAAGATGTTGTAATTTCAGGTGCATTCCCTCGATGACCAGGGTGAGCAGCTGAAAAGGCATAGTTAGGACAAAGTCAAAAGAAGCCAAGAGATCCAAAATTGTTCCCCTCCCCCTCGGATCTAGTTTTATTTCCAGATTTCAGAGGCAGTCTATGCTGCTGAGCCCACCGCGCATTTTCACTGAGACTTGAAAATCAGTCTGACATTAGTAGGCATACTTTATGATTGCTCATGGGTTGCATATCATGTTCGTGTATATTTGTAAAGCTGCCAACATAGGATGCTCCTCTGAACTCATCCCGAGCAAAACCAAGGACATGAGGCTGTCCCAAGCATCACGCTAATGCCAGTTTGTGATGTCTGCTTTAATCCTAACTCATCTATGCTCTGTCTTGCTCTTTTTCAGAAACAGAGACATCCGCTCAATGTAATCAGGATCTGCACGGTGCCCTTCCAACAACCATTGCAGAGCCTCAGCTGCTGCATCTTTTTCAGCTTGTTTTTTGTTGTTGCAAGGCTGTCCCATTATCTGCATCCCATTGAACTCTACAGTTGCTTGAAACTGATTGTTATTAAGTTGCCTTGTCTTGTAGGTTGGTGTTGCATACCCTGCTCGATTCAGCAACGTCTGTAGCTGAGACTTAGAATTTTCACCTCCTGGACCACTTTCAGTCCTTGACATCGGAGCTGGTGGTGCTGCTGCAGCACATGGCTTGGAAGTTAGTAAAACCTGACGACTAAAAACAAATCTGCCACCGCATTGATCCTCTGAGATAAGCAACCGTATTGCTGACAGAAGTTCATGATAACTATGTACATCCATCCTGGGATTCAGGAGCTGTACATGCCAATTGTCGACTTCAATTAAGAATTATTTCAACAAATGTTAAACAAAATCTGCACTTCTTCAGACTTGAGAAGGCACAAGTCACAATAGCATTGCATCTATTGTGCACCAATCCATTAGCAGAATTGAAGACAGACGGAGATAGTAAACAATGACTTACTTTAGTATGAATTAACTCATCAAGCTCTCTTCTTAGACTTCTATACATTTCTGCTATAGTAGGGCTCATATAGAAGTCTAAGTATCCACCTAACATTTTCAAGTGACCGTCCTGTGAAATGAAGAAAATCATTCCAATCAACAAGAGAATATATATGTAAGCAGGTTAGTTTAGACTTGGAGTTACATCAGTACACAAAATTCTCCTTCATGATCTTGGATCAAAGGAGGGCAAGATGGGAGCTCACCACTTCTCCTTTTGAGATGGTTCCTCCAAATAGAAGCAGCACTGAGTCGGAGATAGCTGTGGAATCCCGGAGAAAGACAGAGTTCACTTTGATCTTTTCATTGAAGATCAGCCAGGGATATGGTATCCTGGAGTCCCGGGCATTAATGGAGTTCTTTGTATATAACAAGAAAGAGAGTTAAATCAATGTGACTTAAATTAAAGAACACCAAATACGCAGGTATTATACTCACCGAGTGTAAAAGCACCTGACCATCTTCCATTGTTTTCAACGAAAATGACTTCTCATTATGCTGCAAAAGCATTAATATCAGTACCACCATCCGAAGCAGGGATACTTCAATGTTCACTACAGAGTTTTTTTTTTGGGTTTGGGGTGGGGGTTAGTTAAAGATTAAGATCATCCCAAGAGGGCACTTTCACTAATATATAATTATACATTTGTAACTATGGATAAATGCTAGTGTCCAGATTGTTTCGAAGGGAATAAAATGGCAGAGACTAGCTGTGGAATAAGATCCCTAAGATACTACGTTGAAGCAAATAAAGAAAGACTAGGTTTTACCAGGACAGAACAGATTCCAGGATACAACCCATAGCAGATAATTGCTCGAAGGAGGTGCTCATCGTAACTCCAAGAATTATAGATAGTATTATTGCTGTCAACAAGACCAGTATCCTTCAGCAAAGAGTAAAACTCCCTGCGAAGAGAATCAATAGCTTTCATAGACTGTGCAGACAGAAAATTCTTCCAGCAGTACTCATATCCAGCTAGGTCTCTTTCACAATCCTTCCAGCCCTCATATGCTCGAACAAGAGCAAGATGGTCACTATAATCGCGTGAAAAATGAGCCTTAGCAGCGTCCGCAAGCTGAAAACAAGAGGTAGCACGTCTCAAAACGATTACTGGTCTCTCAAAGAAAGTATGTCTGACCCAACTAATGAAGATGAATCAAACATTGATTTGACAGCAAAGTGGAAGGCTTGACTTACATCTTTCTTGTCAAGCGGTGTCAAGAAGGGATCTCGGACACTAAGACCAGCAACGATAGTTAATATCGGCTCCAAACAATTCAAAGTTGCACCAAGTATAAGCATTTTTCCGAGTTTAGGCTCCATTGGAAGCATCGTTAAGTAACGTCCTGTCATTGAACCACAGCAAAGACAGAGAAAAATCAGAGGACTAAATGGTTAGACTTGAATATGATTATGATTCAATAACAGCCAAATTTCATACCTAGAACAGTCAAATTTTCACTCTCATCTAAAGCCCCAATAATTTTCAGATACTCAATAGCTTTTTGAACCTATCAGCAAAACAAAAGGAAGAACTTCACTTACAGCAACAAGCAAAGAATGAACTTGTACCATTTTCGAGATGCTCTGAACTTACAGCATATGCCAATAAACTGTAAGAATAATAAAATTGTTATAATATCATAAATACACAAGTAAGAGCAACAAATCTGAATGAGCATTACCGCTAATAACTCAGGGGATTGCAAAGCCCTTGAAAGGAACTCAGAGATGCTACCGAGTTTTAAACTTTTAATTTGCAAACAAAGGGATTGCAAAGGGGTCCTCAGAATTTCTGGAAATTGATAATCAGCAAAAGCATCATACACACATCTGGGATAAAGATGATAGCATTCTCCAGGATGAACACGTCCGGCTCTTCCCCTTCTCTATCAGTTGCATGAGTGAACAACATCATACAGTTAAATTATTATAGGCAGTAACTGAAAGATTATTAGCATGAAAAGGGAGAACTTCCTATTAAAGAAACAGAAAGTTCTTGTACCAAGCACATGTCATAACATGGTAAAAACTTGTCATGAACAAAAAAAAGATTGACAGAAAATAAAGTGAAATAAAATCCTTGCGGTCTTACACATATTTTGAGTCATATCATTCTACCAGTAAACCATGATTTACCAAGGCCGAGGGTTGAGCCTTGTTATCTGCGTGTCTGTGTGTGATGAGTGTAAAATCATAGGCTATAATAATATAATTTTCTAAGCAATTCCCTTTCTTTTTTTCCTATTCGTGTTCTTGGTAAGGTATGAGGAAATAAAGAAGGTGGATATTTTAGGAGAAAAACAACGATGAAATATACCAAGTACACTGAGTTTGCATTCCAACTCAAACTCCAAGCTTTTGCAACCATCCAAAGACTTATCTTGCTTAGACCCAAGAACTCTTGGTCTTGACATTCAAAGAATCGGTAGTAACAACTTGTTTCACGTAAAAGATCAATGAAGGCTACATTGCCAATTATTATGCAATGACAAGCTACAACTATACTATTATATATAGTGTCATCTTTAGTCTTCAGCTATTTTTTTTCCCCGATGAGTTGAGTCTCTGGCAAACTCTTAGTACTGCTAGTTACTTGGCAGACTGTATCCGCGACACCCTCTCTTCCAAATTGTAATGTCCATGTAGCCTACTTTCTCAAAAAACTGAAAGTCTACTTAACCTTTTTGGGCATTCAAAAATGATGTCCGCTAAGGAAAACTCATATTCAATATTTTATAGCTAGAGTTCTTATCCAGAAAGAACATTTTATAGCCTGAATTGCAGTTGGCTCTCACAGGCCTAAACGACGCAAAGGATCAACCAACCGCTGAACATGAACATTTCTTGATTTTTTTTTGGAAAATCCAAAAGCAACTCAATGGTGCTTTCCCATTTGAATACCAAAACCATTTTTTCAGCCTTCCTAGGACATAAAGTTTGGGACGGAGGAAGTAAGTAACTTAGGACTTTGTTAGCCTAAAACCAAAATATTCTACAGCTTCTATCATATTTGCACTGGGTTTGGCAGGACTTCTTATCACAACAATTGCCATAGACAAAGCGTAGAACAAGTGCAGAGGTCTTCCTTAAATATTGACATTCAACAGATAAGAAACGAATAGTTACATGACTCGACTACGTGATTTTTTTTTTTTTTTTTTTTTGATAAGGACTCATTCTATGGATGAATTTTTACAAATTAACTTGGTATAAGAACATGGATGATGCTTTGGAGCATAAAAGCAGGGGAAGTACACAGAATGCTGTTCCTGTTTCACAGCTTTTGAATACAAGGAAAAGATGAAGCATAACCTAACAATCCAATTAGGAATTTCATGACTTAAGGTGCATAATACAAGGGAGCAACAAAGCTTCACCGAGAACCATCATACTCGGAACATTTGCTTTACCTTAAACTGAAGTAATAAATGCGTCTTTAGTAAGCCACAGGTCTCTTTCTTAAAAGGGCTATTACGAAATATAGACTATGAAGATTGACTTCCAAGACAGGCAGGAATTCAAATAGAACTGAAAATCTTAATTACTTGGATAGAGATACAGCAAGAAGATCCCATACAGTAAATTGTGGCAAAAGCCAAAAATTATCAGACTCCCTCGATCAAAGGACTTCCTGGAATGAAGTAAACCTAAGGTTAAAAAAGTACTCGTCAAATCTGAACTTGAAATTGAAATGTGCTTCAAAGCACAGGCCATTCATCAAAGAAAAGGTTCTTGTATGGGTAGTCTTATTGGTAGCACAAATGAGTATATGGTTTTCTTGGACTTGCTAGGGGGCAGACAGTAGATGTAATATTTATGTTCTTTATGTTCTGATCTGCATTCCCTTTGTTATTGTACTACTTGTACCATCTTGGTACCTTCTATCAATAAAACATTTACCTTTTCAAAAAAAAAAAAAAAAGAAGAAGATGAAATTGGTAAAAGTTCTGTTCATGGGAGAGGACTATTAGCTAGTTAGTGAAAGATTCTTCAACAAGTAATTGATAGATTTTTGAAAGACCTAAAAGGTTCCATGGGTATCATTATTGCTTTGCTAGTCAATCTATCTATTTGCAGCTATTAGGCATTCCTTCCCATATGCACGCTTCCCTTCCCCTGCCAGACTGTTGCACTGAGCTAGGGAAAGAAAATCTATCACAAAATTCTAAGCATGAATCACACAATTTATTATAAAGCACATACACAACCATATCTTCCAAGAAATTTCAGAAACAAAAGGACAAGAAAAGTAGAGTGCCTTACTTGTCGAGCTGAAACCTTTGAAATCCAAGTAGGAAGCAAACAAGGAGTATTATTAAGTGCATCATATGACGTCTCTTTTGCCTTGCCACAGTCAATAACATAAACTACGTCATCAATTGTGATACTGGTTTCAGCAATATTTGTAGCCAACACTATCTTCCTCACTCCATCTTCAGGCTTGTCAAAAATTAACCTCTAAATGCATGAAGAGCGAGTAATGAGTAAGCAACACATAAAGAACTTAGATGTTAAACTGGAAAATTAACATCTGTGAACTCCTTTTTATTTTCTGAAGTAGGAATTAGTGAATTATAGAACCACTCAATCTAACAAGTCAAAAGGTAAGAAAAGCCATCGTTTTGATAGACTAGAGAGCATCAAATCACCAGTTAATGGGCAGAACACAATATACAAATTACCAAACGTACAAGGACAGAGAACAATCGAACATGAATGACTAGTAATGCTTATACTGTAATTTCAGATTAGTAACAGAAAACACTTTCCTAACAATTGCATGTAAGAAAAATATAGCATGTAAAGCAAATGCAAGGTAAAAGGATTAATGCAAATTTCTTTACCTGCTCCGTACTAGCCATAGAACCATGGCATGCCAGCAATAGAACACGGCTGGTATTTCCCAAGATAGGATGACATTGTAGCTTATCCTTCAGAGAATTTATATCATCCCAACCAGTCATAAAAACTAAAACAGCACCAGGCCTTTCATTTTCACAAATATGGCATAGAATATGTTCTATAAGATTGAAGCCTATACAATCAGGATTCCAACAAGACAAAGACTCCCGTGTCACAGGGCTAAATTCTTTGAAATCAGCAGCTCTGAGGGCATCCTGACGACAAAGAATATATTAGCACAGGAATTGTAGCAAATGCAAACTGTGGAAGTTGCTTTTAAGTTGGAAACCTCAACAGCAGAAGCAATCTGGCTCTTCCTTTTTCTTGGAGCTTGCTTGTTCATTTTCCACGTTCTCTCCTGACCATAATCATCAATCTGATTGTCTGGCGTCAATCTGTATCCCGACATCTCCAGAATATTTTCGAGGAAATGAGTGCGAACGGGATATGTAAATCCCTAATAGACACAATGGAAAAAAATTTCAACTTAAAGCACTCCAACTATTCATGAGTTTCCTAATTTTAAGGATAGCAAAAGGAGAAATTCACTGACGAAGAAAGTAAAATTTTAGACTAAACGTCCCCATCAACACATAATACTATTTTTTTAAAATGAGCCATCACCACATAATGCATTTGACATGTACTTTACCAAAATACCCACAAAACAATGTGGAAGCAATGGAAGTATGGATCAAATTGCGTCGAGGAAGAAAAGATGAATCTGTATTTGTTGCTTGGTGCCTTAACTAAGACATAGCAAGCAGGGATGATGTTAAACATACAGGTGCGCTACCTAGAAAGAGAAGAAATGAACTACCACATACTCAATTAGAAAAAATCCCACATCCTCAACCAGAAAAATTCAATCCTATTCCTTTAGCAACTGGGAAGATCTGTGTCTTCTCTAAGCAAAAAAAGCACCGCAAAAAGGGAAGCTGATCGAATCCCAATCTCAACTAATATTGTCAAAACCCTTCATGCAAGTAATCATTCCAGTTTTTTTTTTCTTGGGATAAGGTTCATGCGAGTAATCTTTCTAGATTTATACCCTTCTGACTTCTCATCGGGAAAAAAACCTTACCATCTAATTTGATTTGTAGCAGCATAACAAGAAGCCTACATAAATATTACACCACCCAACCATACACAAGGAGGTAGACAGACCCAACTTTAACCTGGTCTCCGCAGATGTTGATAGGGATACTCTCAGCAATCTCTTCTCTAAGATTTCTTTGAACAGTGAATTCTCCATGTCATTTTCTATTGCATATTATATCCACGATCAGCGGCAAACATTTCAAGGTTAAATAAAGCAATTGGTTATAGATCAATTCATCAAATGTTCATTAGGATCAAAACAGTTTGCATTACATATATATTGAGTAACCAAATGTAATCCGACCTGCCCTCATTTCATCTCCTTTATGAAATTGCTATTTGTAGCTACCAAAGATAGCTTCCCTTTATCTTTGTTCTTTTTCCTTTATCACAAAAAAAAAGAAAAAAAAAGAAAAGATAAAGGGAAGCTTAGTGACTCACTGACTCATGAATGCAACATAGTGATAATCACATTCAAAAAGAATTTCTACAGCCTAATAAGCACCCGTTGACAATTCGGATTTCTAAGAAAGATGATATTGGATTTTCTTGAAGAAAGCAACAAAGCAGTATATCAGTCCGAAGAAATTGAAAGATCGGCTCTCCATCTCACAACAGTAAGTACATTTAAAACAAGAATGCATACTACAAATAAAAGAACTATAGAAGCTCAACAAACAAAGTAGACTTCAAATGGGAATAGAAAACCATTTAGCAAGAACTAAACACTCAAATGAAGAACTAGCAGTTATTTCTGGGTTAATAAACTTTTTGATAGTTATAACTGGCTTGCTAAATTAATCAAATACCCACATCATTTCCCATTAGATGCCTTTGCCAACACTAGTTCATTGCTTTTCTTGAGCAGCGAATGGTGCATGTTGCAAAGGAGAGAGACACTTAAGGGTTCCGCAAATGGAGGACTTGATGCACCCATCAAGCGACTAAGAGGACAGGTAAGACGACCAGAGGAAGGAGATTAGAGAGATGATAAAGTTGTGTGTGAGAGAGAGATAGAGAGAGGCAGAGAGGTGATCAGCTGTTTATTGTTAGCAGAGCTGTCATTAACCTGTTTGGTTATTAATCCTAAATTGTAGCAAACCCAAGCTATTTGAAGAGTTTGGCCTATCCCACTTTGACCTACCTACGAATGTGTTGAATCAACAAACCTGTCACTCCAGGCAGTTACTTGTTTGACACGTCAAAATTCCAAGCAGAACCTCTTACCAAGAGTTAAAAGAATCTACTTCAGGATTGAGGCTTTCACATCAATAACCCTAACCTAATTGTGATCTTCTTTTTTTTTGTTGATAAGGGACCTAATTGTTATCTTCAATGCTCAACTAGCAAAGGAGCTTAACCCATGAGTCCATGACCCTTATGAAATTAAAAACAGTTTCTCAACAAAGGAGTATCGTTAATAGTGCAGTGCCTACCAACAAGCACAAGTTGTTGCGCTGTCTCAAGTTATATGCTACACTTTCTATTTTAAGACGTCCTCGGATATTTTCATTCTTTTACAATGATTTTTAATGAAGTACTCACTATGTCTAATTCTATATGAGGGTAAATTGGATAGATCTGGAGTTTAAGATGTTGATTAGACTGGTTACTAATAATAGTGCAAGAGAATATTACAGTATTGGTTTAAAAGTTAGTTCAATATAGAAAAAGTCATATCAAACTTTATAATTTGAATAATTTAAAGTACTTGAATTCATGAAAGTTGTGATTTGTATAAAAAAAGGAATTCTGTCTACATTTTGCATGTCCAAAATAGAAGAGTGTCACATAAATTGGGGCAAAGGAACTAATTTAATTGATAAAAAGGAGAAATCTCATGTACAAGATACATAAAAAAGGAAGCAAATCTCAGACAGAAACATCTTTATGAAGAGAAGCACTTGCAATAATATTTTTCTCACAACTTTCGCAAACTTCAACTATTCACATTATTCAAATTTAAACATTTATGATTCTTTCCTTATTCTACTAAATTTTTAACTACTATTTAGCATTTTTTATACAAAACACCTGTTTTACTATTTGCTTTTACTACTCTACCAGTATAATATACAAGACAAATTAACCTTAAACTTTCCATGTAGTCAAACTATGTCTCACCACATAAACTGGAATTCAGGTAGTAATAGAACAAGAGTCGGTAGAATAGGACCATTGGCATAAATGAATACTGCACATCAATTAAAAACACAACTAGCCAACCAACTTACTCACCGGAATGTGGACCAGCGGAGCCCCACCAAAGTATGAAGAGAAAAGCTTTGCATCTAAGGTGGCACTCATCAAAATCAACCTTAACTCTGGCCGGCGAGGGAGTAAATCCTTTAGAACTATTAGCAGAAAGTCTGGTACAAGACATTTAATTGTTAAAAATCAGATTTCATGAACTTCACAATCTCTTTAAAAACAAAAATATACCTTCATTTATTCCACGTTCATGAATCTCGTCCACGATTACATGTGTGATGCCCTTCAGATTTCTGTCAATTAGTAGTCTTCTCAACAAGATACCAGTGGTACAGAAGAGGAGGTGAGTATCCCTCCCTTTAACACCTTCTAGCCTCACTTTATATCCAACCTACAGAGACATCAAAGAAGACAGAATACGTATTCCAAATTTTCAGTCAGAATGCTGTGCAAAGAGATAACGTGTGATGGAATGTGTTGGCAGTTAATTTGCTAGTACATAAACTCACTGTTTCACCCAACAACTCCCCTCTCTCTGCAGCAATTCTTTCAGATACAGTCATAGCAGATATTCTTCTTGGCTGAGTACATATGATACTGCACATGGCTCCGTGAGCAGACTCAATTTCAGACTCTAAAATAAATTGGGGAATCTGTGTGGTCTTCCCACAGCCAGTTTCACCTGAGATAATAACCACCTGTGCGTACAGAAAAGCTTTTCTTAATATTAGCATCATCAGGATAAATTTCAAAAAAATCAAACCTTTACCAAGGCATTTAGCTATTTCATGTTTTCTTTTACACCTTCAATTCTGAGCTTCATTAGTTTCCTAAATAAAAAATAGTTTACCAAGCTAAGAGCTGGCCACAACACTCTTAAATTGATCAGAGAGGTCATTTGCAGACAACACTAACACCCAGTAATGGAGTTACCAGAATGCTAGACGAATTTGACAGAACTTCAAAGAGCTCCAACAACTGCACTTTGCTATCTTATTCGATCTTTATTCTTCACCAGGAGGATTCATTTGCATGATGTAAATCTTTTCACGTATTACTTCTTTGCTTAAGCCACACCCCCTAATCCGCGAGTAAAGGGATGAGATTCACAAAGCTGGGGCATACTGCAAAACATACTCCTTTCATTTCATGCATCATTTTTCCCATTTCCTCAGCCCTCATCTGCTTTATGCCTGGCCAATGAAAATTTTGGTTCTCCGAGGGTATGTGAATGCTTTCCCAGATATCTCACATTTGGTGCCAGATATGGAACTGGATAAACAATGAACTGTGACTGGACTAATTTGGGATTGCTAATCCGCGGTAATACTCCATCCAAAAGAGGGAACGGTCATGTCGGAAAAACTATCCTGGGGTTGGGTCTCAAGAGATTATTTTGACCCTCACCTATAAATAGGCCAATACCGAACTCTAGCTCAACTCTCTCTCTCTCTCTCTAGGGAGAAATCTCCAATCCCACCCTCTTTGGGACTCTTGCCCTCACATCTTCTCCTTCACCCTCCCTGTCCGTCCATCTTTCAACCATGTGCCTCTATTCTCCTTACTACCCTTGTCCTCTTTTCCCTCCCCTACCCCGCAAATGCTTGTCATCTGCCGTCTCTTACCTTTCACAATCGCCTTCTTATCCATAATCTCATTCTCTCCCCCCCTCCCTCTATCGGGCTTCTTTCGTCTTTTTTGCCAATTATATTATGTTTGCAACAATTCCCTCTTATCCAGTGGCGGCTCAAGTACAATTGTGGCCTAAAGCCAAAGTTTAATATGATGCCTAATTTTTTTCTAAAAGATTATAATATATATTTTTATTTCAAGTCTATTCTTCTAGCTTTTTTGAGATGCAAAGTTATTAATACTTTTTTATAATCAATTTTTTCAAATAATTCCTTTTCAATTGATAATATAGCCAACTCATTTAATCTTTCTCGAGACATTGTTGATCTTAGCTAAGATTTTATCAATTTTAATTTTGAATTTTTTTTTTCCGTTGAGGAAACTGTTATTAGAATTGTTAACATTATTCTATAAGCAATAAAAATATTTGGAAATTTTTTTATAGTATCTTCTACTTGTGTACTATTTTCCTTGTCATATCAATTCTAATTCACACGTTAGAAAAACTATTCATACTACCTATTTTTAAGTAAGTCAAACGGTTACTTTATTTACATATCTAAAAAAATCACTTTTCTTTTATATTAAAAATTTTGTACTAAAAGTAGTAAATTTTATTTTATTTAAATACCTATAAACCTATTATTTATGTGAGAAGGCACGGGAAAAAATATGTTATTGATATTGGATGATAAATACAATACAAGAGGTCCCTATTTATAGCTATACACTACAAGGAGATATTACTCATCTTCCAATGTGGGACAAGACTACACTATACATATTTGTAAACTAACACTCCCCTCAAGCCGGTGCATACACATCATATGTACCGAGCTTGTTACACATGTAACTAATACGAGAACCAGTAAGAGACTTAGTGAAAATATCTGCTAGTTGATCATTCAGACTTTACAAACTTTGTAACAATATCTCCTGAAAGTATTTTCTCTGACAAAGTGACAGTCGATCTCAATGTGTGTAGTCCTCTCATGGAACACCGGATTTGACGCAATATGAAGAGCAGCTTGGTTATCACACACTAGTTCCATCTTGCTGATTTCTCCGAACTTTAACTCCTTGAGCAATTGCTTGACCCAAACTAACTCACACGTCGCCATAGCCATGGCCCGATATTCGGCTTCGGCGCTAGATCGAGCAACTACATTTTGTTTCTTGCTCTTCCACGAGACCAAATTACCTCCTACTAGAACACAATATTCAGACGTAGAACGTCTATCAAAAGGTAATCCTGCCCAATCAGCATCTGTGTACCCATCTGACTTTATATACTGAAGAATGCGAACAACTACATCCCAGTGACTATCACAGGGAGAATCCATAAACTGACTTACAACACTCACCGGAAAAGAAATGTCAGGTCTAGTCACTGTGAGGTAATTCAATTTGCCAACCAACCTCCTATATCTCGTAGGGTCTCTAAGAGGCTCCCCCTGTCCAGGCAGAAGCTTAGCATTCGGATCCATAGGAGAGTCAATAGGTCTGCAACCCATCATTCCAGTCTCCTCAAGAATGTCTAAGGCATACTTCCGCTGTGAAATAACAATACCTGAGCTAGACTGAGCGACCTCAATACCTAGAAAATACTTCAATCTGCCCAGATCCTTAGTCTGGAAGTGCTGAAAGAGATGTTCCTTCAGATTAGTAATACCATCCTGATCATTACCAGTAATAACAATATCATCAACATAAACCACTAGATAAATACACAGATTAGGAGCAGAATGCCGATAAAACACAGAGTGATCAGCCTCACTACGAGTCATGCCGAACTCCTGAATAATTGTGCTGAACTTACCAAACCAAGCTCGAGGGGACTGTTTCAAACGATATAGTGACCTGCGCAATCTGCACACACAACCATTAAACTCCCCCGAGCAACAAAACCAGGTGGTTGCTCCATATAAACTTCTTCCTCAAGATCACCGTGGACAAAAGCATTCTTAATGTCTAACTGATAAAGAGGCCAATGATGTACAGCAGCCATGGACAAAAAGAGACGAACAGATGCTACTTTAGCCACGGGAGAGAAAGTATCACTATAATCAAGCCCAAAAATCTGAGTATATCCTTTTGCAACAAGACGAGCCTTAAGCCGATCAACCTGGCCATCCGGGCCGACTTTGAATGCATAAACCCAACGACAACCAACAGTAGACTTACCTGCAGGAAGAGGAACAAGCTCCCAAGTGTCACTCGCATGTAAAGCAGACATCTCGTCAATCATAGCATGTCGCCATCCGGGATGAGATTGTGCCTCACCTGTATACTTAGGAATAAAAATAGTGGACAAAGAAGATATAAAAGCATAATGAGGTGACGACAGACGATGATAACTTAAACCAACATAGCGGGGATTAGGATTAAGTGTGGATCGTACACCTTTGCGGAGTGCAATTGGTTGACTAAGAGGAGACAAGTCCGCAGTAGGTGCAGAATCTGATGCGGGGCGTGAATCACCTTGGCATGATGCTGGATGTGGACGACGATGATAAGTCAAGAGTGGTGGAGCTGCAGAAGGTTGAACTGGAGCTATAGGTGGTGGAGCTACAACCGGAGCTGTAGGTGGTGGAACTGGAGCTATAGGTGGTGGAGCTACAACTGAAGCTGTAGGTGGTGGAGCTGGAGTGACTGAATCTCCAAAAGATGAAACTGGTAGTACCTCAGAAATATCTAAGTGATGACCTGAACCTGTGAAGTATGATTGGGTTTCAAAGAAGGTAACATCAGCGGACATAAGGTACCGCTGGAGGTCAGGAGAGTAGCATCGATACCCCTTTTGTGTTCTCGAGAAACCCAGAAATACGCACTTAAGAGCACGAGGAGCTAACTTATCTGTTCCTGGAGTAAGGTTATGGACAAAACAAGTGCTTCCAAAGATACGGGGTGGAAGAGAGAACAAAGGTAAGTGGGAAAACATGACAGAGAATGGAACTTGGTTCTGGATAGCTGAAGATGGCATACGATTAATAAGATAACAAGATGTAAGAACTGCATCCCCCCAAAAACGCAACGGAGCATGAGATTGTATGAGTAGGGTACGAGCAGTTTCAATTAGATGTTTATTCTTTCTTTCAACTACCCCATTTTGTTGAGATGTGTACGGACAAGATGTTTGATGAATAATCCCATGAGATTTCATAAACTGCTGAAATGGGGAAGACAAATACTCTCGGGCATTATCACTACGAAATGTGCTAATAGAAACCCCAAATTGATTTTGAATTTCAGCGTGGCAGGTCTGGAAAATAGAAAATAGCTCAGATCGATTTTTTATCAAAAATATCCAAGTGCGCCTGGAATAATCATCAATGAAACTGACAAAGTAGCGGAATCCCAAGGTGGAACTGACCCGACTAGGAACCCAAACATCTGAATGGACTAAAGTAAAAGGTGACTTTGCTCGATTATCAAGACGCCGAGGGAAATGGGAGCGGGTATGCTTACCGAGCTGACATGACTCACACTCTAGAGCTGACAAGTGAGATAAACCAGATACTATTTTCTGAAGTTTTGACAAACTGGGATGTCCCAACCGTTTATGTAATAAATCTGGTGAATCAGTAACAGGACAAGTTGTAGAAGGAAGACAAGATGTTAGTCCATGTGATTTAGCAAGGATAAGGTAATAAAGTCCGTTTGATTCACGCCTGGTACCAATTATCCACCCCGTACTGCGTTCCTGTATAAAAACATGGTCATCAAGAAATAAAACAGCGCATTTAAGTGATTTGGCTAAGCGACTAACAGCTATGAGATTAAAAGGACTATTGGGAACATAAAGGACTGAATCTAAAGGTAAGGAAGGAAGTGAGCTTGCTTGACCTATTGCAGTTGACATGGTTTGAGACCCATTGGCAATTGTGACTTTTGGAAGAGATTGAGAATACGAAATAGTAGTGAAAAGAGATTTGTTACCAGAAATATGATCTGATGCACCTGAATCAATGACCCAAGACTCAGAGGATGAAGATTGGGAGAAACAAGTCACGCTATTACCTGTTTGAACAACAGAAGCTATCTCAGAAGATGTCTGCTTACATGCTTTATACTGAAGGAACTCAATATAATCTACTAAAGAAACCATCCGACTATTCAAAGCATCGATTCCCATGTCGCTACAATTTGTAGTAGTAGGGTTAACTTGAAATAGTGGAAATAAGTAACTCCTGTGAGAAAACTGAAGAAATAGCTTGAAAAACACTGTTTACAGCAGGAAAACAGAACACTGTTCTGCGCCGGAAACACTGTAGCTCGCTGGAAAATTTCAAAGTTGTCGGAATTTGTCGTAACCAGGATGGATAGACTCGGAATTCCTTTGCGAGCAAGCTATCCTGAAGAAATGTTTTCAAAAAATGGCCGGAAAGGTCACTGTTCACGCCGGAAAAATATAAAAGTGATCGGAATTTGATTTGAATTAGATGGGTAAGCTCGGAATTTTGAGGAGAGCATACTGTCCTGAAGAATCTTCGCGAAAAAATAGCTGGAAAGTGGCCGGAACCCTCGCCGGAAAAGTTGTTGCCGGCGCGTGGAGGAGCGTGGCGGCTTTTCTGCCGGATAAAATTTCAGGGGTTGGTCATCGGAGGGTGATCTACCTCGTGGTGGTGTTGGTTTTAGCACAATACTTAGACAAGCCTTAGGTCACGGGGAAAATTGCACGATGACTAAGTTTTTTCTTCCCGGTTAACGCTGGAATGACGCACAACGATCTTTTCTCACTAATGCTCTGATACCATGTGAGAAGACACAGGAGAAAATATGTTATTGATATTGGATGATAAATACAATACAAGAGGTCCCTATTTATAGCTATACACTACAAGGAGATATTACTCCTCTTCCAATGTGGGACAAGACTACACTATACATATCTGTAAACTAACAATTTCTAAAAAAATGGGGCACCCCCAAATTTGGGGGCCTAAGGCACAAGCTTTATTAGCTACAATGTTAGAGCCAGCCCTCTCTTATCTCTTCTTGCTTTTACTTTATTGAGATATACAACTATCCCATGTTTTACTTTATCGATATATATATAACTATCCCACATCAATTGTAAGAATTTCTAAAGGAATTTATGATCCTAATCTACTCCCATTACCTTAATGTTTTGAGTAGGACAACCAGGTTCTTTCGCATGGTACTAGAATTGAACTTCAATAAGCCCATTTTCTCACATGCAAGTCCATTACAACGATCATTATCTCCACTTCAAATCCAATTGTACGTTACCTCATGTTCACTATATCGGCCACTTATCAGCATGAGCTTCTCTCTCCCATCCCAACCATTTGAGCTATTAAATCTACTTCAGGTCCTGTCTCTACTCCAAGTTCACTTCTTAATGCCCTCCTCTCTCAACTCCTATCTATTCTTCACTCATACACTCTCTGCTCCACGTCCGCTTTTCTAAATGTTGAGCCAAGCCCAAAAACAAAAACAAAAACAAAAGATAAACTTTTTGATCTCGTGTTTCTGTAGAACCAGTTACACATGTCAGAAGGTGTTAGATATGTATCACTGACACTGTCCCAAACCGTGTATGGGTTCAATAGGGATTAATAATCGTCCTGAGCAATTCGACCCGCTGCATCAAGGTTTTGGGTTGAATGCTCAAGTTTTTTACGACGTTGCTAATTGTTCTGTTTCTTCCCCTTCTATGTTATACTATTGCTTTTTTTTATAAGGTAAGGTTTTGTATGTTATACTACTGTTGTATATTAGATTTTTTGCTTCGTAAAATTTGTGGATGACATAACATTTTTATGAGACCTGAAAGAACACATAAAATCGTGTCAAAGGATTGAGATAGAGTTAGTTTGAAGATGAATATCGTAGAAAAGCTTTTGCAACTGTAAATGAAAGTTGTTACAAGAGTATTTTGGTACTGAAATTTAATTCGAGTTCAAATTGAATGTCGAGATGGATTTTTGCCAATTTTTCTTGTTATTTGTCCAATAAACCTAGCATTAGACAAAAGAAAGTAACACTACTTTTAGGCGTCATTTGGTACAATGGTGGGATATCCTATGGGGTGGGATATCCCACCTTTTATATGGGATAGCTAATCCCATGATTTTAGTGTAAAAGTTATCCCGGGATTAGCTAATACCCCAAACCAAACATGGGATAAAGTTAATCCCAAATTTTATCCCGGGATTATTATCCTTATTCCATGTACAAACGACCACTTAATGTCCTGATTATAATCCTTCATTCTTGGATTCTAATCGTGGGATGTCTTGCTAGCCCAACAGAATCAAAAGAAGCTCTTTTTCTCCTTCACCAATAATATAAAATGCACATGGGGACCTGTCACTGCTCAAATACAGCTACGACACTCCACGAGGTTGAGGATAAATTCTCAAGATCTAGCGTACCTGGTTTTGCGAAATGGCACTTAATATTGCTTCTTTTTCCTTATATGCAGGTAGACTACCACGAAATTCCAGCATCTTCCTACCTTCTGGTGATTCCTATAACAAACAAGAATGTTATCCCATGAATCCACCTTCCACAGGGAGAACAAAAAACAAAAAAGATACTTAGAAAAATTTGCTAACCTTGTAAAAACAAATAAACAGTACAAAAAAAAGGAGCTATAAAAAGTTACCAACTGTGGAGATACAGTATTAAGAACATATAGTGCAGGAAAAATCTAGTGCAAAAGGAACAAAGGAATGAAGTGACAGCAGACTGTTTACTCACTCTAGCACATACTATTTTCCCTACAGACAGTTGAGATTGGATTTCCATTTATATAAATTTTCAGAAATTCATTTCTAAAAAGATTTTAATATTCGTCACTAAAGTTATCAGACATATAGTGGGAGTGGAAGATTTTCTTTTCCTATGAATGCGGGTATTATAGGTTTGCATCAAGAAATCTCTTAATACTAAAGAAACTCCATTTTTGTTTATGGAAATACAATTGAAGACCTATGGGGGCTTTTGCTTGACGCCTTGAACAAGGACCTCTTAGTTTCTCTATCAGTGCTAAGCTATGATATGAACTAAAGCATTTCACAAATTGCGAGCTACAGCTAGCGCCAATGTTTATGTTAAAGTTTTGACCACCAAATGTCTGCTCTTACGCTTCCTAAATTAAGACTCTAAACCAAAAGTTTTGTCACATCTATAACTAAAACCAGAGCCCTCAATAATTTTAGCTAGGTCTATGAATCAGATCTCAAAACTCAAATATGATTGATATTGTTCCTATCTGAGCATCAAAATTCTCCAAAACGCAAAGATGACTAATATTCTTCTTGTCTTAGTGCCAATTTTTTTTTTGATTATTATTATCTGAATGCCCATGTGTTTCTGGTAGAACCAAGAAATTGAAGTACAGTCTAAAATAACAAAGTGTGAGCCCCTGAACAGAAGAAGAGAAACACTGGAGAAAGAATGAGAGGATATCAGCTTATCAAAAGTGAGGCATCTTGAAGAAAAAGAATTTAGGCAAAAGCAAGGTCATCCCGTGTTATATACCATAACTGCTAGTATTTTCTCAACTAAATGGGAATGTAATGTATAAACTCTTGGGAATAAACATAAAAAAAGACTTCTGAATAAACAACATTATAACTTTTGACTTGAGTATGTTGCATCCTAATTTTTTAAAAACATACCACTGATAACTTTTGCAAGTTTAAGTACACAAATCTCCTATCTCTCATCGTAGCAGGTTAGAGGAAAACAGCAAGTGAACAACAATTTTTTTTCTATTTTGAGAAGTTAGAGAAAAGATAATAATTCAAAGAAGATGTGCGGAGAAAAAAAAAGAACTATTACTACTTGCTAATTATGTTCTTGATATTTTAAGGGCTACCCCAGCAATAGTAAATTCAACTGCAGTAGAAGAAAGAGCCTTTACTGAGTTCTGCCCCTGCAATGTCATATAGTGCGAATCTCCTGGCAAGATAATACACACAGTGTATCTACACACATTCTGACAGATTAGCTAGTGTAACTTTATTCTCGTGCACTCCATAGTATATTAGTATTTTATTAAAGCATGCAACCTACATGTAATTGTTTTACCTTTAGCGTGTTATTGAAAAGAATGCAATCTCAACACCTATTTTTATTGCTTAGTCCAGACTCCAGACAAATTAAGAAGCATGTATAGTTGTAACATGTTTAAATCTCACTCGATCATAGATTTTAGGCAGCAAACTTCACTTGTAATGTCTGGCCTATAGAAAGTAGCCCAAGAAAACTAAGTATCTTGTTTGAAGAAAAGACAAAAGGCTGGAAGAGGGAGATCATTTTTAATTTGCACAGACGTCAATATACTCTAAATTTTTTGAGGTGATTGAACCTGCCAAGTTTGCTGCTCAGCTCGCATTTGCATGCTCCTACGCCAAAGGATGTTCTCCATGGAAGCCTTACTTTGAGGTAGTAACTCTGGCTGCTCAAATAGACCCTCATCGGTAGCTATACTACCATTACTGCTTGATCGTGAAAGTACAGCCACGCTCGTTGGCTTATGAGACAAGTATTCTCCAAGAAAAGAATCTATTCGTCTTGGCAAACCCGGAGGCAGGATCACCTGACAATTATTGGAAGGATGCAATAGTATCATTAAGGAAATAAAGAACAGGAAAGAGAGGCAGAAAGGGGGGGAGTAGGGTATACAGGAAACAAGCATGTAAAACCAATAAAGGCTGACCAAGTGGGAAGCAACAGGAATGTAAATCTAGATAAAGATAATCAAATAAGAAAAGGTAAATAGAAGTGGAAGCATTTGTGTTGAGTCGAATTTAAATTACTGAATAACAATATCTGACTGTCAAGAGCATACCTCTCTCTGAGGACGCTTATCATCCAAATCAAACCTGTAGTTTGGTAATGGAAGCTTGCTGACAACAACTACTTTTGAATATAGGTTGCTGCAAAGGGTGGTGGCAACTTAGTGGGCGTTTGGACATAAGAATTGTAAAATTCCTAAAAAAGGTGGAAAAAAATTTCAAGTGAAAATGGTATTTGAAAATTAGAGTTGTGTTTGGACATGAATATAATTTTGGGTTGTTTTTGAAGTTTTGTGAGTAATCTGAGCGAAAATTTTGAAAAATAGCTTTTTGGAGTTTTTCAAAATTTCAAAAAATTCCAAAATGAATCTTCAAGTGAAAATTGAAAATTTTATGAACAAACGCTAATTTCGCAAAAAAGTGAAATTTTTTTGAAAAAAAGAGAAAAATTTCTTATGTCCAAACGGGCTCTTAAAGTCCTGTACCAAAACAAATCTATAAACAAGACACTTCCTGATGAAAGATACCTATATAAACCCATTTTGCTCGCTAAAGCTGCTATTTGCTCATAATCACGCCTATCCTTTTTCTCCCTTGAGAGCACCTCTTGTTTATCCTTGTCGCGTAACAGAGCAGTGAGCTTCCATTTCCATGCTTCAGTGTTGTCAGATATGGCAGCACCCTGGAATCCATTTATGTTATAGAATGGTCAGGTGCCATATATTTGTGATACATGCAGACTGGTATAATTTGCAGTAAATGCATGCAGGACTTAACATAGACATGCAAGTGAAAGTAGCTGGACGCGATCAGTTATTTTCCATGACAAAGCAATCATTCCCCGACACGTATAAAAACTTCATCATCAGATCTAAAAAGAAAGTTTAAAAACCTCATCCATGTCAAGGATGCTCCACATAAAAATATGCCATTCACGCCTAAACCTATGGGTTACAGTTGAGTCCTTCAGATTAATTGCCAAGTTCTAGTCTCCACCATGTGTGCCTATCATCTAAGGGTACATTGATGTTCCAGAGCAGTGATTCCATCATTCAGCAACAGAAAAATGCTGACAACATGTAGTTAAGTTGACACATAACAATAGGAGCATGGAAACTCTTTAGGTCAGATGCAACTTACTGGAGAGGTGCAAACTAAAACCAATTTTATGTTTAAAAAGGTTGTACTCCATTTTTCAGCTAATTGCTACAAATGTCTGAATAAGAATATAACTGCAGTCAGTTCCAGCATAAAAACAAGCTATTAACTCCAGAAAAAAAAAACTAGTGTTACCACTGGTCAGCATATTACTTGATAATTCGGCATGTATCAGGACAAGTAACTAAACGGCGTCTTATGAGAGGACTAACAACAGTAAGCACTGGCCATTGAAGAAAGACGTTGAGGAGGAGAAGAGATGTGAGAACTTGAAAACGAAATGGAAGAGTTAGAAGGTCCATGAAGAAAAAGAGGAAGAGCCATACTAGGGCACAAGATCATCGAGCCAAAAAAATAGCTCAGAATAGAATGTGGAAGAGCCTGAGGAATGGACTGATTTAATTTTTCAATTTTATTGATACTACTTATTTACACAAACCAAACTCATAATGCACTACATACCAATTATTCAATGAAGAGAGTTGTAGGTGTTGGCAATGGAAACTTTATTCGTCGTTATATTAATAGCAGTAGTCTAGAAATTTTAATTAAACATTCTCGTAATTCATATCTTGCTACATGCCTGAACACCAAAGGTTCAAACATCAGAAAACAACCATGCCTAAACCAAGTTAACATGCATGTGATGCTTGCCAGTGCAATTCAGTTCTTAGGTACATATGACCCTCGAATACATCCCCACGCACGTAGGGTTTCATAGATTTAAAGCTCTATATTAGGCCTTGACTTGATAAGTAGATATGGTTGTCTACCTCTATGTTGCTTGGACTCTCCGAAAATGTCGCCGGATGCATGACGGATCCTCCAAAAGTAGTGTATTTTTGGAGGATCCAACACGGGTGCAACAGCATTTTGGAGAGTCCCTGCAACATAGGTCTAACCCATCACAAAATATATGGGGTTCATTAAAAGCGAAAACTGAAGTAAAAAATTTAAGAACCAACAAAGATGAAATGTTCATTGTTCAAGGAACTGTACTAATGCATATCACCATTAAACTAAAAACAAGTCCTTATATGATGTAAGCTACTCAAGTAAATTTACATTACTATTATAATGGAAATTTAAGTTAGATTCCATTGAAAATGAAAACACTATTTGAGTTAACTTGCTCAAAAATGAGTTTTGATTTAAATTAAGCAATAATTAAGTTCTAATTGAAACTATACAATCATCTTTTTTTGATAAAAACTAGGCCATCATTGAGATTTCCACATTTTAAGCCCAATTAACTTGATCCTACTAAGTCAAATTGAAACATTATACAGTGATTCAAGCACAGCCCAAAATAGTGGAGAAAACTGATAGGTATAAGCATACCAAAAACTGATTTAGGACCCCAAGATTCTTTCACATTATTCGCACATTTAATTGCTCGAGTGAACCCAATATATGAAAAATCAACTATACCTCAATCTCAAACTAGCTGAGGTCAATTATATGAATCTTATATATACATTATACTCTATTCAGGCATTTTTCCTATTGACTCTATTCATGCCATTTTATTGGAACTTTGCGTCCATTTAACACTTAAGTTGGGTATCTATGTAATGCATGCCTAGGGGAGCACGTCCCAAAGAATCAAATAGTTTAGAAGATTCATGATAGTGTATGACTACTTTCTAAGTCGATGGTCAAGCTAGGACAACTCCTCCTTTATTTGAACTTGAGACTGGCTATGATATAGCTATGAAATGCTTTGCATAGGTGGAGTTTTCTCAGCGGTGTAATATTTTCTTCCTTTCTACATTACGTGACACACTTTTTTTAAGCTGTAGAAACAATTTAATTTTAGACTTCTCATAGTCTGCTGACTGCTCAAACCAGGGGCAGAGGTAGAGTATTGCTTACGGGTGGGTATAGACGAACCCAGTAGCTTTTGTTGCTTATATGTATAAAATAAATACTTAATTTCGAACCCACTAAATAAACGAGATATGGGTTTGGTGGCATGTTTAGAACCATGAACTTCAAATATTGGCTCAGCTTGTTGCTCAAACACCATCACATAAAATGGGACGTACATAGTACTTTTTTTAAATCTTTATTTGCAATTATGGAAATGTTCTCTTGTTAACATCATTAAACTTCAAAGTGCTACAAATAGACGAGACGAGAGAAGCCTCACCTACCTGATAGGGTGTAAGGTCAATATCACAAGCGGAAACTTCCTGAGAAAGTAAAACCTCGTCAAATCGTGAAGTTCTCTTCTGTTGCATCACTCGCATTTGTTGTGGCTGCTGAATTTGCTTCTGAGCGTTCGGATTAGGCTTGGGATCGATTGCTGTAGAACGGAAGCCGCCGGATTGTGGCGGAACAGCAGTGATTACTGAACGGAGGAGGCGTTGATGTGGAGGGACGTAAACGGACGAAGGCGGCGGAGGCCGGTCCTTCATCGTCAACGACGACGACGGTGGTGGAATGCTCAAGGGTTTAATAAGGGTTCTGTAATGTGAGAAAACTTGGAGAGAATACAGGCTCATAAGCTATTCCGAGTCAACTCCGGTAGAAAAGGTAACGGAGCTCCGTCTTATAGCAACGGCGATCGGCGGAGAACAGAGGCTGTAGAATGGAAAGATGGAACTGAAGATGATGATTATGTGTAAATTCAGGAAGGTGAGTTAATCCCGTGATGTGCACGTGCGTGTTTGCTGAAGCAGTTGAGGCCCACGTAACCTCCCTGGGAGAATGTGGAATCCAGGTAAATGGAAAAATAAAATAAAAGAATTATTCTTTGAATATGCGATCATTTGACAAACATGTATATCTATCTATGTATCTATAACTATCTATTTATTTATCTTATCTTATCTTATATCATATATATTATTATAAAAGTATAAATACAATATTGGTTTATAAAAATAACCTTATAATATTAAGCATAATAACTCATAATAAAAGGACATAACTGAAATTCTAGATATTAGCCTTATAATCCTATTAGTTTTAGGACATAATACTACACGTTAGGAATCCTACATGATTACCTTTAGGAATCCTATTAGTATAATTACTTTCGGGCTGTCTAATTCATATAAAATTGAACAAGTAAATATCTTTAGTCATGTAATCCTATTACTTTTAGGATATACTTCTTAAAATATTCTATTACTAATTTAATTCGAAAACATATTATAATGTCCTCTTACTAATTTAATTTGAGAATGTATTATATTGTCAAAATTCATTTAGAAAAATGAGAGCCTATATTATTATAAAAGCATAGATATAATATTAATTTATCAAAATAGTCCTAAAATGTTAAACATAAGAACTCATAGGTAAAGGGCATAACTGCAATAACTTATTTTTTGGACTACAATACCTTCTATGCTAATTTTTAATATTTAATATTTAATATTTTTAAAATTAATAAAATTTATCTATTAAAATCTTATTAAAAATATAGAAAAGTTTAATAAAATCAATTTTATCAAAATCCTCTGAATTGGCAATACATTACCACTCCATAATGTCCAATACCAAAAAAATTAAAAGTAATATTAAATGAACTGCATAAAGAGTTAAACAACAACAACAACAACAACAACCCATCTAGTTGATCTGTACTGAAGTCTAACACATGTGATAGGTCGGCATGATACTTCGGGAGCATGGATACATGGAAAATCGGATGAACTCCCGATAGGCTGGGAGGCAATGCAAGCTCATAAGCAACCTCCCCAACTCGTCTCAACACCTCAAATGGGCCTATAAACCTTGGGCTCAACTTGCCCTTATTCCCGAATCTCATGATTTCCTTCATCGATGAAACATTCAAGAGAACTTTTTCACCCATCAAAAATGATAAATCACGCGCTTTCTGATCTACGTAACTCTTCTGTCTGGACTGTGTTGTACGAAGTCGCTCATGAATCAACTTTACCTTTTCCAAGGCATCCTTCACCAAATCAGTACCATATAACTTAGCCTCACCAGGCTCAAACTACCCGATGGGCGAATGACATCACCGACCATATAAAGCCTCAAATGGAGCCATCTCGATGCTAGATTGGTAACTGTTATTATAAGAAAACTCGGCCAAGGGCAAGAAACGATCCCACTGACCTCCAAAGTCAATCACATGCCCTGAGCATATCCTCCAAAATCTGAATTATCCGCTCTGACTGCCCGTCGGTCTGCGGATGAAAGGTTGTGCTGAGCTCTACACGGTTCCTCAATTCACTCTGTATTGTATCTCCAGAAATGTGAAGTAAACCGAGGGCCCCTATCTGATATGATAGAAATTGGCACACCGTACAACCGAACTATCTCCTGAATATATATCTGGGCCAACCTCTCTGAAGTATACGTAGTCACAACAGGAATAAAGTGTGCCGACTTGGTCAACCTGTCAACAATGACCCAAACTGCATCAAACTTCTGCAAGGTACGCGGCAACCCAACTACAAAGTCCATAGTGATGCGTTCCCATTTCCACTCCGGTATAGTCATCTGCTGAAGTAGGCAACCTGGCCTCTTGTGCTCATATTTAACTTGCTGTAAATTAAGACACCTAGCTACATACTTAACTATGTCCTTTTTTCATTCGTCGCCACCAATAATGCTGCCTCAGGTCACGATACATCTTCGTAGCACCTGGATGAATAGAATATTGAGAACTATGTGCCTCCTCTAGGATCTTTTTCCTCAGTCCATCCACATTAGGGACACATAGACAATCCTGGAGTCGCAGAACGCCATCCGCCCCAATAGTAACTTCCTTGGCACCACCCTGTAGTACCGTTTCTTGAAGAACCATTAAGTGTGGATCATCATACTGGTAAGCCTTGATCTACTCAAATAGTGAAGACTGAGCTACAACACATGCAAGAACTTGGCTGGGCTCTGAAATATCCAACCTTACAAGTCGGTTAGCCAAGGATTGAATATCTAAAGCTAATGGCCTCTCCTCTGCTGCAATGAAAGACAAACTACCTATACTCTCCGCCTTTCTACTCAAGGCATCTGTAACCATATTTGCCTTGCCCGGATGATATAAGATAGTAATATCATAATCTTTCAGTAACTCAAGCCATCTGCGCTGTCTGAAATTTAGGTCCCTCTGCTTGAACAAATGCTGCAAGCTGCGATGATCAGTGTAAACTTCACAAGACACCCCATAAAGATAATGCCTCCAAAATTTTAGAGCGTGAACAATCGCGGCTAACTCCAAATCAAGTACCGGATAATTCTTCTTGTAGGGCTTCAATTGACGTGAAGCATATATAATAACTCGCCTTTCCTACATTAATACACAACCCAAACCAATGCGTGAAGCGTCACAATACACTGTATACATCCCCGAACCGGAAGGCAACACTAACACTTGTACTGTAGTCAATGCTGTCTTGAGCTTCTGAAAGCTGACCCCACAATCATCGGACCATTGGAACGGAGCACCCTTCTGGGTTAATTTGGTCAAAGGTGCTGCAATAAATGAAAAACCCTCCATGAACCGATGATAATAACCTGCTAAACCCAGAAAACTCCTGATCTCAGTCGCCGAAGTGGGGCGATGCCAATTTTGAACTGCCTCAATCTTTTTGGGATCAACTTTAATGCCCTTACCCGATACAATATGCCCAAAAAATGCTACAGACTCAAGCCAGAACTCACATTTAGAGAACTTAGCATATAGCTTTTGTTCCCGCAACGTCTGAAGCACTACTCTCATATGATGCTCATGCTCCTCCTTACTGCGCGAGTAGATCAAAATGTCATCAATGAGACAATGACAAACAAATCTATATATGGCCTGAATACCCTGTTCATCAAATCCATAAATGCTGCCGGGGCGTTAGTTAAACCGAAGGACATTACCAGAAACTCATAATGACCATATCTAGTCCGGAAGGTAGTCTTCGGAACATCCGAATCCCGAATCTTCAATTGATGGTACCCCGACCTCAGGTTGATCTTAGAGAACACCCTAGCACCCTGCAACTGGTCAAATAGATCATCAATACGCGACAACGGGTACTTGTTCTTAATAGTAACTTTGTTCAATTGGCGATAATTAATACACATCCGCATTGTTCCATCCTTCTTCTTCATAAATAATACCGGTGCACCCCAAGGCGATACACTCGATCTGACGAACCCTTTGGCTAGTAACTCCTCAAGCTGTTCTTTCAATTCTTTCAATTCTTTCGGAGCCATGCGATATGGTGGGATAGATATAGGCTGGGTATCTAGAGCCAAGTCAATACAGAAATCAATATCACGATCATGTGGCATACATGGAAAATCTGAAGGAAATACATCGGAGAACTCCCAAACTACAGGCAATGAATCAATAGCTGGAGTCTCTGCAGTAGTATCCCGAACATAGGCTAGATATGCCAAACAACCCTTCTCAATCACGTGTTGAGCCTTTATAAAAGAAATAACTCGATTAAATGAACTATCAGACGAACCCTTCCACTCCAGCTTAGGCAATGCTAGAATAACCAAGGTAACAGTCTTGGCATGACAATCTAGAATAACATGATATGGAGATAACCAATCCATGCCCAGAATAATTTCGAAATCGGTCATCTCAAGCAATAGGAGATCTGCTCTACTTTCATAACCACATAATGTAATAATACATGACCGGTAGATCCGATTCACAATAACAGAATAGCCCACAGAAGTGGACACATAAACAGAAGTACTCAAGGACTCACGAGAAACACCCAGTAAATGAGCAAATAGAGATGACACATATTAATACGTAGATCCTGGATCAAATAATACTGAGGCATCATTGCCGCAAATAGAAATAATACCTGTAATTACGGCATCTGAGGCCTCTGCATCTGGTCTAGCCGGAAAAGCATAGAACTGAGCTGGAGCGCTAACTGGCTGGCCTCTGCCTGGCTGACCTCCACCTCTAGGACGGCCCCTACCCACCTGTCCTCCACCTCTTGGTGGTCGGACTTCTGGTGGAGCAACTGGTGCGGTAATCATAGGCTGCTGACCCTGCTGCACTGGCCTACCCCGCAGTCTGGGGCAGAATCTCCGCATGTGACTGGGGTCCCCGCAGTCGTAATAACTCTTCGGTGCAATGGGCTGCTGACTAAAAGTTTGGACCTAATGACCTGAATACCCACTAGAAGAACCCTGAATAGCTGGTGGGCGATAAGAACTCTCTGGTATAGCACTAAGATAGGGTCGCACTGGAGCACCTCGAGGAGGCGGTGGTGCTGGATATGGGGGCCTGCTGGACTGCCCTCTCACGAACTGACCTCTGCCCCCAAACGGAGCACCTCTGAACTCTCCAGAATACCTAAACCGCTTATCTCTAGTTACCCGCTCTCGGATACGCTGACGTACACCCTCAATCCTCTGGGCTATCTCCACAACTAGCTCATAAGAAGTACCCATCTCAACCTCTCGAGCCATAGTGGCCTGAATGCCAGTATGTAAACTAGCTACAAACCTCCGTACTCTCTCCGCCTCAGTAGGGAGTATCATAAGTGCATGGAGAGATAATTTAGAGAACCTCGCCTCATAATCGGTCACTGACATCTGACCGTGCTGGAGCTGCTCAAACTGAAACCTCAACTCTTCCCTCTGGGAGGGTGGAATATACCTGTCTAGGAAGATACGGGTGAACCTATCCCAAGTTATGGGAGGAGAATCTGCTGGTCTGCTAAGAATATATGACTGCCACCATCTGCGGGCTCTGCCCTCTAGCTGAAAAGTAGCAAAGTATACCCCATGAGACTCTAATATCCTCATGTTGTACAGTCTATCCTTGCACCGATCAATGAAATCCCGGGGATACTCATGTCACTCACCCCCAAAAATAAGAGGATATAGTCTAGTCCATCTGTCCAATAGTTTATGAGGATCAGCGGCTACAGCTGGCTTGGGCTCAGGTGTAGCTGCTACCACTGGCTGGGCTCCACCCACGGGTAGTGCACCCTGGGTCTGATATACAATAACTGCCTGTCCATGAGCCTATGCGGTAAGGGTCTGTGCTCCCCCACCCGCCTGAGATGTGGCTGGGCCTCCCTGAAATAAACCGGCATGAGTCATATTGTCCATGAACCGCAACATACGACCCATGACATCCTGAAATCCCGGTGCAGATGTGAAATTCACCGGAGATGGCTCTGCCACAGGCACCTCACCCTGTTCCTCAACAATGGGATTCTCTGCTGGACCCACTGGCGGCATAACTGGAACAGTCCTGGGACGTTCTCGCCCTCTACTATGGGCTGGAGCCCTCTCTCGGCCTCTAGCAACTGGGGGAGTAGCTCTTCCCTGGTCTAGAACCTTATTAGAGCGCGTTCTCACTATCTGTGAGAGAATAAAATAAGGATATTTAGTACTACATTAATTGTACGATGGAATATGAAGAAAGGTAGTTTCCTAACACCCTATACCCTCTCAAAAATAAGTATAGACGTCTCCGTACTGATCCGCAAGATTCTATTAGGTCTACTCATAACTTGTGAGACCTACGTGAACCTAGTACTCTAATACCATATTGTCATGACCCAATTTCACCTATAGGTCATGATGGCGCCCAACACTACAGCTAGGCCAGCCAACTAATAAATTAAACATAACCAAGAAAATAAGCAACTCTTAATTCAACCAATGTGTGTGCCAAGACCTGGTGTCACAAGTGTATGAGCATTCTAGTAGATTATACAATACTTAAATACTGTCTGAAATAAAAATAGGCAGAATGTAAATATAAGAAGGGACACTGATAGTTGCAGAACGGCTCAGAATAGGCAGCTCACCACTATGCCTCTGGATAACGTGGGTGTAAGGCGATAGGGCCCCCATTAGTACTTGCCTCAGGTCCTGCACAAAAAGTACAACAAGTGTAGTATGAGTATATAAACAACGTGTACCCAGTAAGTATCAAGTCTAATCTTGAAGTGGTAGAGACGAGATGACCGACTTTGACACTCACTATGGGTCAATAATAATAATTGAAATAAAACTAGAATATCTAAATCAGCATGATTCACATAATATAACAATAATTTATTTAACCAGCAAAAATAATTAAATTCCTTCAATTCCAACAAATTTCCAAATTTATCAATTAGTCTCATTTACAGGAATAAGAATAATTCCTTAACAAGCAGGAATAATAATTCTTTAAATTCCAATGATTTCCAATTTATCAATTAGCTTCACAAGGTACAATAAACTATCAAAGTATAGTGTAATTATTATTATTAAGCACGATTTCTGCCGAGGTCGTACGGCCCGATCCAGAGTTTCGTGCACACTGTTGAGGGACGTACGACACGATCCATAGATGCATCTATCCTGCCAAGGCATTCGGCCCACTCCACAAGAAAGGAGGACATTTTCTTATGTACCTTCGGAATGAGAGTATATTTGTTATAAGATAAATTCAGGAGGAAGAACAGTTTCTCTTAACAATTAAATAAATTTAAACAGAACAAAAAAAAATCAAGTATATGAGATTTCCATCCTCTAATATTTTTATCTAACAATTCATAATATATATGTATATATATCAAATAATATATATATATATATATATATATATATATATATATATATATCAAATAATATTAATTAAACAAAGAATATAATTTACACAAGTAATTCATGCATTGAGTCCTAAACTACCCGGACTTTAGCATTAATAGTAGCTATGCACGGACTCTCGTCACCTCGTGCGTACGTAGCCCCCACAATTAGCGACAATTATTAAATTTTAATCACCTATGAGGTAATTTCCCCCTCACAAGATTAGACAAGAGACTTACCTCGTCTTGCTCTAATTTAGTCCACTAGTAGGCCTTTTCCTCGATTATCCAACTTCGGTTGGCTCGAATCTAACCAAAATAATTCGATACAATCACCAAAAATTGTAGGAATCAATTTCATAAGAAAATACTACATTTTTCAAATAAAATCCAAAAATAATTAAAATTTTGTCAGTGGGGACCACGTCTCGAAATTCAGCGAAAGTTACAAAATCCGACAACCCATTCAATTACGAGTCCAACCATACTAGTTTCACTCAAATCCGACTCCGAATCGATACCGAAATCTCGAAAATTCGTTTCTATGAGATGTCAAAAATTTCCCAAAATTCAATCTCAAAACACTAATTAAATGGTGAAAACAATAATATATTTGTGTATATAGACTAAATCCGAGTTAGAATCACTTACCCTAGTGTCTTTCCTTGAAAATCTATCCAAAATCGCCTCTGCTCAAGCTCCAATTTGTTAAAAATGGCGAATGTCCTATTTTTATAAAACTGCATAGACAGCCTTCGGAACCGGGCCTCAAACTGGGCCTCGATCTTGGCTTCGATCACAGGCTCGAGCCTGGACCTTGGTCATTGCCTCGATCATGGCATCGAGCCTGAGCCTTCGATTGGGACCCTCGATCTTGGGTCTTGATCCTGGACCTCGAGCATTGCCTTTGATCATGGCCCTCCAGCATTGCCTTCGATCATGGCCGTCGAGCTGGGCTCGATCCCGAGCCTCGTCCTTGGCTTCGACCCTAGCCGTCGACCATGGGCTCGATATCTGGACTCGATCCTGGGCTCTATCACAGCCCATAATATGCAGCAGAAGAGAAAAATTGCAGCAGCTTTTTAAGTTAAATTTTTGATCCGTTAACCATCCGAAACTCACCCGAGGCACTCGGGACCTCAACCAATTATACCAACAAGTCCTAAAACATCATACGAACTTATTTGAAATCTCAAATCACATAAAACGACGCTAAAACCACGAATTATGTTCCAATTCAAGCTTAATGAAACTTAGAATTCCCAACATCTACATTCGATGACGAAACCTATCAAATCAACTCCGATTGACCTCAAATTTTGCACACAAGTCATAAATAACATAATGGATCTATGAAAATTTTCGGAACTAGATTCCAACCCCGTTATCAAAAAGTCAACTCCCCGGTCAAACTTCCAACCTTAAATTCTTATTTAATCCATTTTAAGCCTAATTTAACTACGGACTTCCAAATAAAATTTCGAACACGCTCCTAAATCCAAAATCACCATACGGAGCTGTTGGAATCGTCAAAATTCTATTCCGGGATCGTTTTCTCAAAATGTTGACCGAAGTCAAATTTGGCCTTTTAAAGCCATCTTAAAGAACCAAATGTTCCGATTTCAACCCAAACACTTCTGAATCCCGAACCAACCATCCCGCAAGTCATAAATCATTAAAAGAACATATGGGAAGTTTTATTTTAGGGAATGAGATTCTAAAAATCAAAATGACTGTTTGGGTCATTACAAACACGAGCACAAGGATTTCATCATTCATTCCTCACTCAAGACCCGAGTTTGGATTGAATTTATATTTTCCTACATTTTAATTTTATTTGTGGTGAATTGCTCCATATCTATGGAGTAATTCTATTTAGGGTTTGATGGATTTGGTGTATTGATGATTGTTTGTGAATTATAACTCTAGTTTTATGTATTGAATCAATCCCCGTGGATACGATATTATACTATACTATATTTGATTAGCGAGAAGAAGTTAAGTGTGTGTTTTGTGCTCGTCAAATTTTGGCACCGTTTCTGGGGATTGACAATCAATAGTGTTTGAAATAGTCTGTAGTGCTAATTCAGGAATTGTTTTCTTTTCCTTTTTATTTTCTCTTTTTATGTTTGGTGTTCTTTGACTGTGCGTAGGTTACATGTTTAGATTGGTGCATGACTCGAGTTTCTGGAAAAGAAGTGCTACCATATAAGCCAGAGATAGAAAAACAACTGCGACAGTTGAGGAACGAAATAAATCTCAGCGAGACGTTAGAAAAGTTTGGGCAATCCTCAACCAAAGAAACTATGGTTGGAAACGGTGATGATAATGTAGATTTGGCTGCAAGAGAGGCATCCCAACAACGAGAAAAAGATGTACGGGATGCTGAGGAAGCAACTATTAGAGATGCATAGATTATCTATGAAGAAGAGAGGGGTCAAAGAATTGCTCAAAATCAACCCTTGGTTGGATATCATTTCGGAAATATAACCCCCAGGCTTGAGAGGACTATCAAGTGTGAGACCATAGAGGGAACAATTTCGAATGTGAGACCACCTCCAATTGTAGCTAACAATTTCGAGTTGAAGCAAGGGTTGCTTCAAACCATTTCATAATTATTGTGTCTTCAGAGGGAAGATGAACGAAGATCCAAACACACATCTAATGGACTTCGAGGAGATTATGATCACCTTTCAACATAATGGTGTGTCACAAGATGTAGTGTACTTAAGGGCATTCCCCTTCACACTCAAAGATGATGCAAAGCAGTGGCTTTGAAGCTTACCCTCAGGATCGATTAGAACATGGGAGGAGATGACCCGAAAATTTCTTAATAAATATTTCTCCTCAGCTAAGACGGGCAAGTTTAGAAGAGAAATCCATAACTTCTACCAGAAAGAGACCGAGACTGTTTTTGAAGCATGGGAGAGGTTTAAGGAGATTGTTAGAAAATGTCAACATAGTGGATTGAACTCTGGATGCAACTCCAGGACTTTTGGGATGGATTGACACCGGCCTCACGTAGAACATTCAGCAATGCAGCTGGAGGCCCTTTGATAAAGAAGACTCCAGAGGAGATAGTTACGATTCTTTATGAGTTATCTGAAGATGAAAATCAGTGGCCCTCTAAGATTGCTAAAGAACACATATGTTGAACACTAGTTGATCTCCCATCGATAACTTTCTTTGCTTATTCCTTGATTCGATTGTCATTAGTCAATAGCTTTAGATTTTTAGTTAATTTTAGTTATTAATCATATAAATCTAAACTGTTGATTCTCCTGGATAGATACCAAGCTAGAAACTAAGAGAATACTGTTTAAATTCAATCCCTATGGATACGATATTATACTATACTATATTTGATTAGCGAGCAGAAGTTAAGTCTGTGTTTTGCGCTCGTCAGGCGTACGACCTAATCCCATAATAATAGTGTACATTGTTAAGGTTGTACGACCCGATCTATGTATGCATCACATAATACTGCTGAGGTCGTATGGCTCGAGATCCATAATAGTACTGCTGAGGCGTTCAACCCGATCCCATAGAAATAGTGAAACTCGACGGGTCACTGGCCCCACTCACGAATATACATGTGAGTTATGAAATTCAAGAAACTTTCGGACAAATTCGTACAACACGAGAGAAATCCATAAAAGGAAGTATAATTTTCAGTATTAAACTAATCAAATTGTTCGCCAAGTATCTAAAATAGCAAGTCCGATATTTTATGCAAGTCTAGTCTTAGGCAAAAATGTAAATTTAAGCATTTTAACAGGCAAGAATGACTCAAATAACGCAATTAAAGCATGGCGTGAGTCTAAGTCTATCCGGACATAATCGGGAATTCTATCATACGCATGGACACTCGTCACCTCATACGTGCGTAGCTCCCAAGACACGTAGCACATAACAAATATAGCACCTACGGGATAAATGTTTCCTCACAAGGTTAGACAAGAGACTTACCTCACTCTGAAATCCGATAACTGGCTCCAAACCTCTATAGCACCTCTAACAGTGCCAAACAATCCGAAACACGTGATAGATGATGAAAATGCCCCTTCAAAGTCGCCCCAAATTGCCTCAACAAGAGAGAATTTGAATAAAATGATCTCACCTCCAAGCTCATTGTTATAAGCCTCTGTCAGGCCCTTCCTCGTGTTCGCGGGCCATTGGTCACATTCGCGGAGGCCTTCCTTCCCAGTGGTTCATGTTCGTGATCAACCCCTCATGTTTGCGATGATCAACCTTCCCCCACCCATATACCCCTCCTTCGCGTTCGCGGTCGCCCTTCCACGCTCGAGAAGGGAATATCTGTCAGCCCACTATTCTTTGCATTTGTGACTCCTGTGTCACGTTCGCGTAGGGTAAAAGTCCCCTGGCCCCAATTCCTTCTCCACATTCATGACTTCTTTGTCGTGTTACTGTAGCACAAATGCCCAACATCCAAAATCCTTCAACGCAAACATGTGATCCCCACCGCATTTGCGGAGAACAACACCAAAACCAACAATAACAAAACAAAGGGAATTGGTCCGAAAGCATCCCGAAACACATATGAGGCCCTCGAGTCCCTGTCCAATTACACCAACAAGTCACCATACCTTATCCAAACTTATCCAAAGGCTCGAAACAACACAAATAACATCAAAACCACAAATCAACGATCAAAATCCCTCTTTTAACTTTCAAACTTCGCCAAACGCATCCAAATCACACTTAGACATTCTGGATCACCATCAAACTTCACGCACAAGTTACAATTAATAAAATAAACCTATACAAGGTCCCAGAACATGGCCAGGAGTCCGATAACACCAAAGCACATTCCAAGTCAAACTTAGTAAATTTCAAACCCTTCAAAATGTAAACTTACGATATCATGTGCCGAAACGCTCCTGGAAAATCTGATACTCAACATGAACATACGCCCGAGTCTTAAATAACCTTGGGAACCTATAGAAACTTTCAAATCTCGATTCTGATGTCGTTTACTCAAAATTCAAACCTTGGTTAACTCTTCCAACTTAAAACTTCTGAATTGAGAATTATTCTTCCAGTTCAACTCCGAACTTCTCAAAAATCAAAACCAACTATGCGTGCAATTCATAATACATAAAGTGAGGATACTCAAGGTATCAAACTGCTGAACGGCATGCTAGAGCTCAAAATGACCGATCGGAACGTCCTCGAACGTGCCAATGATTGTTCCAAAGTTGCCAAAATCATTGCATAACTCCTCGTGCACCTACCCGTACCACCAAAATCCATATGAGCATATTATCTCAACCCATACTGGAGATCCTTCCTGCTACCTTAGCCCACAAGACTTAGAGCGAAATTCCAACATTCAAAATTTTCTACAAGGTCCGATATTTGCATACAAACACCGTATCAGGAACCATTGCTACTTTCTGAACTGATTAGTGACATTCTCCCTCCAAACATACATTATACCAATCAAATTATGCTGACTCCAAGTCCAAAAACCTCGTCTCACCCAGTACAAGTTACTCGGTCGACAAGCCACATCAAAAACCATCTAAAATCTTATACAACATCATCAATGCGCCAACAAGCCATTGCTGCACCCTATTTTACATGAGTCAAAACAGGATTCAATGGGTTCCTTATAGATGATAAAAAAGAGTCCCCACCTAATATTTAAAGATATACTATGGTATCTATTTCATTACTAAAGTCATTTCTAATTAGTCTGCTAACCGGTGAGATTTTGGGTAAGGGTTCTTGTTCTTCTGAGGGGAAGGTATTAGGAACCCCTTAAAATCTACCTAAGGTAGTGTAACGACCCGGTCGGTCGTTTTGAGTATTACAACCCCGCTTTCCCCTTTACTGCTCAAATTGTACTTTATAGTTGTTGTGTGAATTTGCCAGGGTAAATGGTTAGGGTCCGGTGATATTTTTGAATGAATTGGAACACTTAGTTACAAGGTTTAAAGCTTAAGTTAAAATAGTGACCGGATGTCGACTTATGTGTAAACGACCCCAGAATGAAGTTTTGATGATTCCAATAGCTCCGTATGGTAATTTTGAATTTAGGAGCGTCTCCGGAAAATTTTTTGGAGGTACGTAGTGGAATTTGGCTTGAAATGCCGAAAGTTAAATTTTTAGAAAGTTTGATCGTGGGGTTGACTTTTTGATATCAGAGCCAGAATCCGATTCTAGAAATTTGAATAGGTCCGTAATGTGAAATGTGACTTGTGTGCAAAATCTGAGGTCAATCGGACGTGATTTGATAGGTTTCGGCGTCGTTTGTAGAATTTGGAAATTTCAAAATTTATTAGGCTTGAATCCGTGTGTAGTACGTATTTTTGAGGTTGTTTGATGTGATTTGAGGCCTCGAGTAAGTCCGTGGTGTATTTTAGGACTTGTTGGTATATTTGGTTGAGGTCCCAGGGGCCTCAGGAGAGTTTCAGATGGTTAACGTATCATATTCGGACTTAAGGAAATGCTGGAGCTGCTACCTACTAGTGTGATCGCACCTGCGAAGCTTTTGATCGCAGGTGCGAAGCCGCACGTGTGTGAGATCAGTCGCAGAAGCGACAAAGAGTGGAACTAGGCAGTGCTCGCAGGTGCGAGAATTTGCCCGCATCTGCGAGGCCACATGTGCGAAGGATAATGCGCATCTGCGTGCCCGCAGATGCGAGAAGGGCGCCGCAAATGCGAGAAGGGCACCGCAGATTCGAGATTTTTGAAGGCTAGTTATTTCCGCAGGCGTGCATTTTTTGTCCGCAAAAGCGAATGCGCTAGTGCGTGCCCAAGCACTGCAGGTGCGGAAATGCCTGGGCAGTGTTAAAAATGAGGGTTCCGAGATGTTTTCTCATGTTGGACATTTTAGAGCTCAGTTTGGGCGACTTTGGAGAGGAAGTTTTCCACACAACTTGGGGTAAGTGTTCTTGACTCCCTTGTGATAATATTCCATGAATCTATCTTCATTTTTAGCAATTGGTTTGATGAATTTAAAGAGAAAATTGCGGGTGTTGGCCTAAAGTTCATAATACGAATTTTTGAGTTTTGAATATCGATTTGGAGTCGGAATTGAGTGAAATTAGTATGGTTGAATTTGTAATGGGATGGGTTTGTTGTATTTTGTGAGTTTCATCGGATTTCGAGACGTGGGCCCCACGGGTGATTTTTGGGGCGTAATTTTGAATTTTTGTGGAAAATATTAGTATTTTGATATGGAATTAATTCCAATAAATTGTATGGATTGAATCAAATTAATTGTGACTAGATTCGAGCCGTTCGGAAGTTGATACGCGCATAATGGGATTTTTGGAGCATTGTTTAGCTTGCTCGGCATTGGATTTGACTTGTTCAAGATAAGTAACTCTTCTAATCTTGGAGTTGAGGGGTATGAACCCTGAATATATGTATTTTGTAAATTTGTTGGGAGGTGACGCACATGCTAGGTGACGGGCGTGTCAGCATGCATTATATAAATTATGACATAATTGTTTCTGTGAAATTTTGTAGTTAAATAATCTTGGCATTTCCCATGCGGTTTTATGTGTTAAAGAAATTGAGCTAAAAAGCATATTAAAAATTATGTGGAGGCTATGTGCTAGTATTTTGGGACCCACAGAGGTTATATTGCTGTGAATTATTTGTTTTAAATTGAAAATTCATACTCAGTCATATTTATTTCATTACATATCATATTCAGTCTCTGTTGTTATTTATTGATACATCATATCATCATTTTTGGGCTATTCTCATGACATTGTGAGCCCATGAGAGAGAGGCTGGAGAGATTGATGACTGAGGGAGGCCGAGGGCCTGATTGTGAGAATATTTTTGGGATCGGGTTGCACGCCACAACAGGCCATGTTGGCTTTATATATATTACAACTATTATATGGATCGGGGTTGCTCGCATGCAGCAGGCCATATTGGCTTATTATGGCACGCGAGATGTCCGTGCCGATTCTGATATGATATTATAGAACGTGAGTTGTACATGCAACACGTGAGTTGTCCATGCAGATTATAGCGCTTGGGCTGTAGGAGCCCCTTCAGAGTCTTTACACACCCTCATTGAGCGTAGGTACCTACTGAGTGTGAGTGCCGAGTGCTGAGTGACTGGAAGGCATGAGTGATTGTGAGGTATGCCCGATGGGCTGTTTACGAGTGATTGTGAGGTAAGCCTGAGGGGCTGTATACGAGTGATTGTGAGGTCTGCCCAAGGGGATGTTTATGATTTTATCATTGAGTTATATCGCATTGGCATGCACACATGACATACAGGCATAGAGAGGTATTTTCCTCATGCTGTACTACATCACATCATTCATGATGTTTACACAATTTTGACAGATAGGCATAGTGATTCATTTGTTTTTACACGGGTTTTCTAGAGGGAAGATGAAATATCTCATTTATTTTTGAAAGGATTTTTGGGAAAAATTATTGTTTTCAAACTTATTCATATTTTCGGCAACTTCGGTAAACGATTTGGGTTTTCACTAATGTACTTGAAAGGATGAACTATTATTTTTGAAATCATGATTTATCTAAGCATTTTACCTCTGAGTTACTTCTGATATTATTTGCTTTATATTATTATGGACTGTTGTGGACTATTGGTTTTGGATACGACCTTGGTGGAAGATCATCACTACTTTCAACATAAGGCTAGGTTTGTTACTTACTCAGTACATAAGGTCGATTGTACTGATACTACACTTCTGCACATTACGTGCAGATATTTGCTGTTGTTATTGCTGTGCTTGATGATTGCCGGATTTGATGATGTACATGCGTTTCCTGTTGTAGTTGCCTCTTGTTCATGGTAGCCTTAGATTTATAAAATCCCTGTTTATGTACTATTCAAACAGATTATGTATTTATTTTATTTCCGCTTTGTAAACTCTATTCTTAGAAGCTCATGATTTGTTCTACCAGTTCTTGGGGAATGTATAAGATTAAGATCTCTATTTACTTAAATTGCTTTAATAATTATTAATGGAATTGGGTAGTTGAAAGTTGGCTAACCTAGCAGGTTGGGTTAGGTGCCATCACGACTAGTTGGATTTTGAGTCGTGACAAGGTGGTATCAGAGCTCTAGGTTCATAGGTTCTACAAGTCATGAGCAAGTGTCAAGTAGAGTCTTGCGTATCGGTATGATGACGTCCATACTTATCTTCGAGAGGCTACAAGGATTTTGGATATATACTTCCCTTATTTCTTTCCTTATCGTGCGAGATTGATTCAGTTTGAGACATAACTCTTTGAATTCCTTCCACGTATTCGTATGCGCATACGAGCGCTCAGTATCAGCTGTGCATCGCCGGCTTGTGATTCCATGAGCGAAGTTTGAGATGAGTATTCTATGCTGGGTTCTCTGACTTCAACTGGTATAACCGCTTCCGTTCCGTAGACTAGGGAGTAAGATGTTTCTCCTATGTGCCCACAATACTTCTGGGAGTATTCCGGCCATAGTCCCTTAGCTTCCTCGAGTTTCTTCTTCATGATGTTTAAGATAGACTTGTTGGAGGAATCCACTTGACCATTGCTAGCTGGGTGGTAAGGAGTTGAAAGTATACTTTTAACGTGCCATTTCTCGAAGAACTCAGTGGTTTTTCTTCCCATGAAATGGGGTCCATTGTCGTAGCTTATTTCTTTGGGTAGGCCGAATCAACAAATGATGTTTTTCAATTTGAAGGTGATTACCTCTTGCTCGCGAACTTGGGCGAATGCTCCTGCTTCTACCCACTTAGAGGAGTAGTTAGTCAAAACTAAAAGGAATTTAACATTACCTTGTCGTGGTGGAAGCGGTCCTACGATGTCCATTCCCTATTTAATGAATAGCCATGGGGAGGTGACAGAGTGGAGGTGTTCGCCTGTTTGGTGGATTATCGGGGTGAACTACTGGCACTGTTCGCATCTTTTTACAAATTCCAGGGCGTCTTTCTTCATTGTGGGCCAGTAGTATCCCGCCCGTATGAGGCATCTGACCAGTGCTCTGTCGCCATAGTGACTGCCGAGTGGCCTTCGTGGACTTCCTCAAGAAATCGTTGGGTTTGATTCGGGCCTAAACATTTTGCTTAGGGGTTGCCGTATTTTCTCTTATACAAGTCGATGTAAAGGAGGCTATATCTTGCGACTTGCATTCTCAGCTTCTTGGTTTCCTTTTTGTCATTTGGGAGGGTGTCATCCTGCAAATAGTTTATAATACAATTGTGCCAGTCACAAGTTAAGTTTATAGATTTTACCTCGATGTGGTCTAATGCCGAGCTAAGGAGATATATCATGCTCCTATCTCCAGGAGTTATGCTTTTTGTTGTGGCGACCAATTTGGCGAGGTCGTCCGCCTCGACGTTCTGAGTTCGTGGGATTTGGTCGAGCTGGCATTCATCGAATTTGGGTAGCAATTTACATATCTCGGTCTGGTATTTTTGCAACCTCTGCTCTTTGACTTGGAAAATCCTAGTAACTTGGTTGGCGATAAGCTGAGAATCGCATCGTAGCTTTAAATGCCTCGCCCTATACTCGAGTGCTAGCCTCAATCCTACAATTACGGCCTCATACTCAGCCTCCGTGTTAGTCATATCTGAGCATCTTATTGATTGGCGAATGACTTCACCAGTGGGAACTCGAGCATGAGTCCTAGTTCGGACTTGCGCGCTACAACAAAAAAGGCTTTTAGCGGCAATAAAAATTGCCACTAAAACCTTTACCGACAATTAACTATTTGCCACTACATCCAGCGTCGCTAAAGGCTTTAGCGACAATTTTAGAGAATGCTGGTAAAGGTCCCAATTATTGCCGTGCGGTAATCATTTACTGTCAATTAATATTATGCACAAATCGGCAAATGCTAATATATTCCTATTTGGCATTCAGTGTGATTACAACATCTATATTCTCTTCCCATTTACTAATAAAATATGCTAATATTCATTTTAGAAAGCACAATATATTGAATTAAATTCACAATAATCAAAATTAATTCATAATTTCAGCGTGTCAATAGTATAAAAAGAAAAGGTACATCATTTGAATTCAAAAGCTAGTGTCATTTTGAGTCTAATAACAATTGTCATAAAAAAGCATATATTACAAGACATTAGTTAGTGCATTAATACTTCTCTAACTCTTGAAATCTTCCACAAGCTAAATCTCTAAACATCACAACATATGACCTGGAGAGATAAAACAAAATACATGTCGAATATAGTTCATCAATTCATCTGTGTAAGATCGATGCACATAATAAAATGTAACGACCCGATAGGTCGTTTTAAGCTGTAGTGCGTCATTCAGCTGTTTGAGACCCTGAGCAGTTTCATTTTAGGTATTATGACTTGTACGCGTGGTCGAAATTTAATTACGGGAAGTTCAGAGTTGATTTGGAAAGAGAAATTTTAATTTTCGAAGCTTAAGTTGGGGGAATTGACTAAAGGGTAATTTTTGAGTAAACGACCTTGGAATAAGGATTTGAAGGTTCCAATAGGTTTATATGATGATTTTGTACTTGGACGTATGTCCGGATCGGTTTTTGGATGACCCGCGAACGTTTAAGTGCCTATTGTGGAAGGTGGCATTTTGGAAGGATTTCATAAATTTCTACTCGATCGAGGTTAGGCTTGGCACTTACTGGGTACCATTGTGGTGTACTCATGCCCTTTCCTGCACATGTTTTCGTGTGCAGATCCAGGTACGAGCTATCAGCCTTGGGGTTAGTGCGTGCTGCTGATTCTAGGAGACTTCAAGGTACTTCTGCTTGCGTCCGCAGATCTTCGGAGTCCCCTTCTACTCCCTCGTCTAGAGACTTTCCTTATTATCTTCAGATATTCCGGGTCTTCGGAGAAATTATTTTGTATATGCCGAGTGGTACTACTCTTGGCTATTTATAATATGTTGTTTATCTTTAAAAATATTGTATTTTCTTTATATTTTTTTGCAATATTAGGCTTACCTAGTCATAAAGACTAAGTGCCATCACGACACCTTATGGAGGATTAATTTGGGTCGTGACACTTTTACTCCCTGTTGACCCTGCATTTAAAGAAAACTTCTTAGTAGGGGAGGGGAAAAGTTAGTTTGCATCGACCATGGTATTGATTTGCCCAGCCTTCGACATGATTGCGCCACGGAGTTTGGTAGATGGAACAAATTACTTTATATTTATATATATATATATATATATATATATATATATATATATATATATATATATATACTAGTATCTATAAACGTGCGTTGCACGGTCAATAGTAAAAAATATTAATTAATTTAAATTGTGATCGACTTGTTTGAACATATTAGATCATATTGCTTTAATAAATTTCAGTTGTCATCTTATTTGTCAATATGATATACCCAATAATAAAATCTCTATTAAATTAAAGGACTTATATAGTCGTTCAATAACTTTTTTGTTCTATATTTTTCTTTGTTCTATTATCCAATGTTTGGTATTTTTATATTGTCTATAGACATTTTTATTAGCATGTATTTTGTTTAATATTTTTGTCTACTTGCTTTCTTTTTGTAATATAAGAGAAGATATATATGTTTTATTGATCTTGAAATATTTTTTAAATTGTATTTTGTTGTTGTCAATAATATTATCTGAATTTTAATGAATAAAATCTCTATTAAATTAAAGGGACTTATATAGTCATCGAATAACGTTTTTGTTATGTATTTTCTTTATTATATTATCCAATATTTAATATAATTGTATTGTTAATAGAAATTTTTATTAGCATATTACTTTGTTTAATATTTTTGTCTACTACTTTTATTTTTTGTAATATAATAGAAGATATATATTTATTACTCTTTAAATATATTTTTAAATTTTAAATTTTATTCTAATGTTCTCAATAATATTGCCTGAATTTTAATTAATAAAATCTCTATTAAATTAAAGAGACTTGTATAGCTTACTGCAAGTTAATGGAAATTATGACGTTCATACTGAACATAAACACATAAGAGCTTAGACTTGGATACTGTTACAAAATAGAGATCATCAGGTATCATTTATGACTTAATCGATTATCCCTTAAGGAGTCATAACAAAACAGGCTAAACACAAGTAATCGTTAAATTAAGAAATCATAAATATCAATATGTTGACCACACATAGAATATTTACAATCTACAGAAACCTAACTTGACATATATTAATCATTCAAAAAGATAAACAAAAGAGAAAAAGGGAGAGAGAGATGCTGACCTTCTTAAGGGCAGTAGACCAAACGAATTTCTTTTGTTGCTCAAAATCCCAAAACTTTCAAGCCCGAACCAGCAAAAGAAATTCGGCAAAAGAGAGAGAAAAAACAGTAAGATACCTAAGACCAGTAACCCTAATGTTCTTAGTGTTTTTGCGCTTAGTGTGTTCAATGTTAGATTTTCTTGGTGTATATCTGTCAGGTGAGAGCATTAAAGCCTCGTTTTATAGTGGCAGTCAATGCCTCTAAAGTTTCAGATAGTGGAGAGTGACGATCAGTTGATGATGTGAGCGTAGTCGGGTAAAATCAGAGAGAACAGAGGGAAAATCATTGTTTGAGTTTACCTGAGTGGAGAGATATGAGTGGCTGGACGTTGAAGTACAAGGAACCACCTGTCAGAACTCTAATACCCAGATGTCATTGCATTTGACCTCTGGGGGTCAATATTGATGATGAAGCCAGGTAACATCTCCTGCTTGCTTTGATTTGAAAGGATGAAATAAGAAATCGGATGAATTTGAAGTTTCACCTTTTGGGTCTGATTTATACAATTAGAGTTTTGAAATCAAAAGGCAAAAATGGAAAGAATGACGGGACCAAGAGTGCAGGAATAAAAGGAACAACCATGCATGCCATGGATTTGAAAGGTCAGTAACGATTTGAAGTTTCACATCTGCGGTTAGGATTTCAGAATTTAGGCGGTTATGAATTTGTGATTGAAAAAAGGGAATGTTAAGCGAGAATCGCGGATAAGGAAGACATGATGGGTGATTTCTTGATAGGTTCGTGGCCTCGCACCAATTTGTGCAAGGCTCAGGTGAATGATGGATCTGTAAGCTCGAGTGAGAAAAGAGAAGAAGAGGAAATGGGGAGGTGAGGTGGCTGAGTGATGTGAAAATGAATTAAGGTGTAGGGGAATAGGGGTCCGTCTCTAGGTTAATATTGAGAGATATAATACGGGCCGTTGGATTTGGTGATCAACGACCCTGGAATTTCGGGCCTTTAGGATTTCTTAGAAAGAATTTTAAGGGCCATTGGATTAAGAGGTTTGAACGGTGGAGATGGGGTCTTTGGGCGGCTATTTTAAAAATCAAAGAAAAATCAAAGATTAAATGAGAGCCGTTGATCATTTTAATTAATTATCAATAAATAACACATATTTTGAATTATAGCATTAATTTCAAAATATTAACATAGTAACCTAATTCACTGGAAATTAAGGCGTAATTTGTTAAAATTATAAAACCTATGTAATGTATATACATAAGTTATTTTTATAATAGTAAATACATTTGTAATTACACAATATCAGTACTACATGACTAATTTTGAAACTAATACTTAATTAATTTATAAAATAGATATTCATTAACAGAAAAATACTTTTAAAATATTTATTGTAAATTGTTAAGCGTGAATAAATTAATTTTAAAAGGGAGGGTCAAAATTGGCCGTGAACAACTGCCCCTCTTTGACTGGAGGCGATGAAAGAGTTTTCGGGCAAAGAAATTGAACTAAAGCCAATTTTATCCCGACTTCAGACATGCATTGCAGGAGTGGCATGAAGATTATGAGTTGCAGGATTGAATATAGGAAGGATCTGGAAAGATTTTGGAATACTGGGCCGAATTCTGGCTTTGAATTGCTTATATACCTTGGGCTTAACGAGGATCAGGCCTCATGTAGTTCTGGAGTAGGGATTTTGAGGAAGCGACATTCATAGGAATTACCTCAGTATCGTATTGTGACGATATGGCGAGGCGGGAGATTGGTCACTCATGATAGCTTGAATTTTTTGGCCTGATTTGAATGATTCGAAATTTTGAGCTTGCTGGTCATCTTAACCTAGGATCTTGAGCCCGCTACCAGGTTGGCTGTCCACATAGCATTGTAGTTCGGTCTGCTGCTAAGACGTAGTTCCACACTGCGGTGTTTGTTCCTGTAAAACAAAATGAAATACACGCATACCAATATATTATAATGCATAATATATTAAGATGCGACGTAAATGATGTAGGAATGATGATGCCTGGCTGCCGGCGAGCCGTTATTTGGGATTGGGATGATGGGATACTTGATCCTGACTCGATTTGTTAGCTGGGTTGTGTACCGTTCTGCAGCTGTCGGAGCATTTGAAAATTATTTCCGCTTGTTGGGAGAATTTGATTGGTAAAGTGCGTCTCCGCTTGCTGGGAAAGTTTTGCATTGAGAAATGTCTCCGCTTGTTGGGAGAGCTTGATTTGTAGAGTGCGTCTCCGCTTGTAGGGAGAGCTTTGCACTAAAAAATATAAAGTAATCTCTGCTCGAGAGCGATTGAAATCATGCCTAAAAGTGCACGAACAAAACATTAAAACATTCAAGGTAACAACGAAATGAAATATAAGCATGCCCAAGAGATACTCTTGACTGCGAAGCTAAGTTGCGGCCATCGATTGGTAGAACGTTGGTGACGAGGTTTGCGATTGTCCATTCTAACATTCATGACTGACGCAGCGGTACTGCGGATTGCTTTTCATTGGCGAAGTTTGCAGTTTGCTATATACAAGACTCCAGTTGGCGAAGCCGACGTTAGATTTGTACAAGGCGCTCCGATTGATTGAGCTGACGACTTGCTTATACAGGGCTTTGATTGGTGAAACTGACGTGAGATTTGTACATGGTGCCCTGATTGATTGAGCAAGCGCTTTGCTATTTATCGGACTTTGATGAGAGAAGCCGTCGTGCGGTTTGTGCAGGGTGCCCCGATTCATTGAGCAAACAATTTGCTATTTACAGGACTTCGATGAGCGAAGCCATCGTGCGATTTGTACAGGGTGCTCCGATTGATTGAGCAGATGGTTTGCTATTTACAGATTTCTGTGTCAGCTATCTAATTCCGAAGCACCTGCAAAGCATTCAAGAGTTAGCCTTAGTTATTCTTGAAAATTTTAAAGTAAAAGGAGGAGAGATAATCTTAGGCAAGTGGTGGATCCGTCGTTTGCCCCACTGTGGTCCCATCGATTCTTTTATTCCCTGTTGACCCTGCATTCAAAGAAAACTTCTTAGTAGGGGAGGGAAAAAGTTAGTTTGCGTCGACCATGGTATTGATTTGCCTAGCTGTCGACATGATTGCGCCACAGAGTTTGGTAGATGGAACAAATTACTTTATATATATACTAGTAGTAGTACCCGCGCGATGCACGATCAATAGTAAAAAAATATTAATTAATTTAAATTGTGATCGGCTTGTTTGAACATATTAGATCATATTGCTTTAATAAATTTTAATTGTCATCTTATTTGTCAATATGATATACCCAATAATAAAATCTCTATTAAATTAAAGGACTTTTATAGTCGTTGAATAACCTTTTTGTTCTATATTTTTCTCTGTTCTATTATCCAATTTTTAGTATTTTTACATTGTCTATAGACATTTTTATTAGCATGTATTTTGTTTAATATTTTTGTCTACTCGCTTTTATTTTGTAATATAAGAGAAGATATATATGCTTTATTAATCTTGAAATATTTTGTAAATTTTATTTTGTTATTGTCAATAATATTATCTGAATTTTAATGAATAAAATCTCTATTAAATTAAAGGGACTTATATAGTCATCAAATAGCGTTTTTGTTATGTATTTTTCTTTATTATATTATCCAATATTTAATATAATTGTATTGTTAATAGAAATTTTTATTAGCATATTACTTTGTTTAATATTTTTGTCTACTACTTTTTTGTTTTGTAATATAATAGGAGATATATATTTATTACTCTTTAAATATTTTTTTTTTAATTTTAAATTTTATTCTAATGTTCTCAATAATATTGTCTGAATTTTAATTAATAAAATCTCTGTTAAATTAAAGAGACTTATATAGTCATTGAATAATATTTTTGTTCTATACTTTTCTTTATTATACTTATCCAATATTTAGTATTTTTAAAATTTTAATAGAAATGTTTATTAGCATATTACTTTATTTAATATTTTTGTCTACTACTTTCATTTTGTAATATAATAGAAGATATATATTTTATTAGACTTGAAATATTCTTTTATTTTAAATTTATCTTATTGTTATCAATAATATTATATGAATTTTAATAAATAAAATCTCTATTAAATTAAAGAGAGTTGTATAATCATTGAATAACATTTTTATTCTTTATTATATTATCCATTATGTAATATTATTGCATTGATAATAGAATATTTTATTAGCATATCAATTTATTTAATATTTTTGTCTACTACTTTTTTTATAATATAATGGAAGATATATATTTTATTTAAAAAAAACAAAAAATTTGAATGGTGCAAATTGTTCTCAATAATATTATCTGAATTTTAATGAATAAAATCTCTATTAAATTAATGAGACTTATATATGCATCGAATAATAGGCTTGTTCAATATTTTTCTGTATTATATTATCCAATATTTAGTATTATTGAATTGTTAATAGATAAAATTGAAATGCACTTCAACCCAAATTTATGAAATTATTTCAAAATGCCAACTTCCACAATAGGCGCCGAAACGCACCCGGGTCATCCAAAACCCGATCCGGACATACGCCCAAGTCCAAAATCATCATACGAACCCGTTGGAACCTTCAAATCACGATTCCGAGGTTGCTTACTCAAAATCCAACCTTGTTCAATTCTTCCAACTTAAAGCTTCCGAAATGAGAATTTTCTTTCCAAATCGTCTCTAAACATCCGAAATTCAATTCCGACCACGCGTACAAGTCGTAATGCCTGAAGTGAAACTACTCAAGGCCTCAAATCGCTGAACGACGCGCTGGAGCTCAAAACGACCGGTCGGGTCGTTACATTCTCTCCCACTTAAACATACGTTCGTCCGCGAACGTGCTAAGAACTGCTCTAGAGTTGTCTGAAATTACTGTTTAACACCTCGTGCACTTACCCGTGCTACCACAACCCAGCTTAGCACATTAGCTCGAGCTCATTAGAAGATCTTTCTTTTTATTTAGTCAAGTAAGTCTTAGAGCCAAATTCCAACATCTGAAATCCTCTACCAGGTCTGTTTCCAATATACGAACACCGTATCCATCACTACACGATGCACCAATACATGATTGCATACCTTTACTGAATTCATACCATGAACCGTGTAGCTCACATGACCATAATAACATTCTTTGACAACAATAGCCGAAAACCCACGAATCTGATGCTTACAACACACCTCATGACACATATAAGTCTTGTTCCAATTCTTGAAATGTCACGATAGAGAAGATGTGTAGAACTTATAGCCACCTGCCGAATTACAAGTTATGGAGTCTCTCCTCCCGACAAGAACCATTACCTCATTCTGAACCGAATAATAATATTTACTCTTTAATATACCTCATATAAATCTGATTGCACTGATCCCAAGTCCAATAATCTCGTCTCACCCAGTACAGGCTGCTCAGGCAATAAGTCACCTCAGATACTGCCGAAATCTCATATGATGCCACAATGTGCTAACAAACTACAAACTCGAATGTGATACACAAGGAAAAACGAAATCTGGAAAGAACTACTCAATCCACATAACTAATTAAACAACCAAAAGGATGTTATGAACCTTCCTTTGGAAATGAGAAGCAAAACACGCAATACTAGATATGGGAAACGGTACTCAATAACCCACTGTTGTGGCGTGCAACCCGATCCACACATGATACCATTGCGGTGTGCAACTCGATCCAACCATGATACCCGTGGAGGCGTTCCACCTAATCCAAACAACATAATAATCTGAGGAAAACATACCTCGAGCCGTAACGCTCATACTTACGAAATGCTCAAATATAAATTGTAATGACCAAACCGGTCATTTTAACTTTTAGAACCCCATTCCCTAAAATAAAACTTTCCGTAGGTGCTTGTAATGATTTATGACTTGCGGGGGTGGTTGGTTCGGGATTTGGAAGTGTTTGAGGTGAAACCGGAACACTTGGTTCCTTAAATTGGCCTTAAAGTGCTACGTTTGACTTCGATCAACATTTTGAGAAAACGACCCCGGAATAGAATTTTGATGATTCCAACAGCTCCGTATGGTGATTTTGGACTTAGGAGTGTGATCGGAATTTTATTTGGAAGTCCGTAGTGAAATTAGGCTGAAATGGCTAAAATAGGAATTTAAAGTTTGAAAGTTTGACCGGGGAGTTGACTTTTTGATACCGGAGTCGGAATCCAGTTCCAAAAATTTTCATAGCTCCGTTATGTAATTTATGACTTGTGTGTAAAATTTGAGGTCAATCAGAGTTGATTTGATAGGTTCCGGCATTGAATGTAGAAGTTGAAAACTCTTAGTTTCATTAAGCTTGAATTGGGGTATGATTCATGGTTTTAGCGTTGTTTGATGTGATTTAGAGGTTCGACTAAGTTCGTATGATGGTTTTGGACTTGTTGGTATATTTGGTTGAGGTCCCGAGGGCCTCGGGTGAGTTTCGGATGGTTAACGGATCAGAAATTGGAGTTAAAAAGTTGCTGCAATTTTTCCTCTTCTGTTGGACATTCTGGGCTGTGATCGAGCCCAGATATAGAGCCAGATATCGAGCCCAGGGTTGACGAGGTACAGTCTCGAGCTAGTGTATCGAAGCCATGATCGAAGGTCCAACTCGAGGGCCATGATCGAAGGTCCAGCTCAAGGGCCATGATCGAAGGCAAGGTTTGAGGGCCAGGATCGAGACCCAAGATCGAGGGGTCACAATCGAAGGCTCAAGCTCGATTCCATAATTGAGGCTATGATCGAAGGCCCAACCTCAATACCCTAATCGAGGCCATGACCGAGGTCCAGGCTCGAGCCTGTGATCGAAGCCGCGATCGAAGGCAAGGCTCGAGGGCATGATCGAAGGTATGGCTCGAGGGCTAGGATCGAGACCCAAGCTCGATGCGTTGATCGAAGGTACAACCTTGATGCCCTGATCGAGGGCACATGTTCGATTCCGCAATCGAGGACCAGTTCCGAAGGCTGCTAGGCAGTTTTATAAAAAGAGGGCATTCGTCCCATTTTCCATTTTTGACGAACTTGAGCTTGAGCAGAGACGACTTTTGGCAGATTTTCAAGGGAAAAACATTGGGGTAAGTGATTCTAACTCGGATTTGGTCTACATATACAAGTGTATCATTGTTTTTCACAATTTAATTAGTGTTTTGAGATTTGAGATTTGGAAAAGTTTAGAAATCTCATAGAAACGAAATTTTGAGATTTCGGTATCGATTCGGAGTCGGAATTGAGTGAAACTGGTATGGTTAGACTCGTAATTGAATGGGTTGTCAGATTTCATAACCTTTGCCGGATTTCGAGATGTGGGCCCCGCGGGTGAAGTTTTAATTAATTTCGAGATTTTTATTTAAAATGTAGTATTTCCTTATAGAATTTATTTCCTATAATGTTTATTGATTGTATCGAATTATTTTGGCTAGATTCGAGCCAGACAGAGTTGGATAATCGTGGAAAAGGCAAAATTGTTGATTAAATTGGAGTAAGAAGAGATAAGTCTATTAATGCTAATTGTGGGGGCTACGTACACACGTGGTGACGAGAGTCCGTGCGTAGCTACTATTAATGCTAAAGTCCGTGTAGTTTATAGCTAAAGTCCGGGTAATTTAGGACTCAAAGCATGTATTACTTGTGTAAATTATATTCTTTGATTAATTAATATTAATTGATATATATGAATATATTGTGAATTGTTTGATAAAGATATTAAAGGATGAAAATCTCATAGGCTTGATTTCTATTTAAATCAATTAATTATCAAAAGAAATTGTTCTCCTCCCAAATTTATCTTATAATAAACATACTGTCCTTCCGGAGGCACATAATAAAATGTCCTCTTTTCTTGTGGAGCGGGCCGAACGCCTCGGCAAGATAGATGCATCTATGGATCGCGCCGCACGTCCCTCGGCAGTGTACACGACACTCTGGATCGGGCCGTACGTCCTCGGCAGAAATCGTGCTTAATAATAATAATTACACGATACTTTAATTAATTTATTTAATACTTTAATAGTTTATGGAATTAATTGTTACTCCTGTAAATGAGATTTAAATTGATAATTTAGAATTTTTCTGAATTGAAGGAATTTAATTAATATATTGAGAATTGTTACATGTAAAGGAATTTGATTATCTCTGCTGATTAAACAAATTATTGTAAATTCTATAAATCATGCTGATTTAAATATTCTAGTTATATTTCAGTTATTATTATTGACCCATAGTGAGTGTCAAAGTCGGTCATCTCGTCTCTACCACTTCGAGATTAGGCTTGATACTTACTGGGTACACGTTATTTACGTACTTATACTACACTTGCTGCACTTTTTGTGCAAGATCTGAGACAGGTACTAGTGGAGGACCTATCATCACATACCCACGTCATCCCGAGGCATAGTGGTGAGCTGCCTTTCTGAGCCGTTCTGCAGCTACCAGTGTCTCTTCTTATATTTGTATTCTGTCTATTTCATTTCAGACAGTATTTGGAGTTTTGTATAATCTACCAGATGCTCATGCACTTGTGACACCGGGTCTTGGCACACACACATTGGTAGAAGTTGGTATTTTATTATTTTCTTGGAATAAAAGTTTAACCAATGTACGTATGATTTATTAGTTGGCTTGCCTAGCTGTAGTGTTGGGCGCCATCACGACCTATAGGTGAAATTTGGGTCGTGACAACATGGTATCAGAGCACTAGGTTCACGTAGGTCTCACAAGTTATGAGCAGACCTAATAGAGTCTTGCGGATCGGTACAGAGACGTCTGTACTTATCTTCGAGAGGCTATATGGTGTTAGGAAACTACCTTTCTTCATATTCTATCGTGCAATTGATGTAGTACTAAATATCCTTCTCTTATTCTCTCACAGATGGTGAGAACACGCTCTAATGAGATTCCAGACCAGGGAAAAGCTACTCCCCCAGTTGCTAGAGGCCGAGGCAGAGGTCGAGGGAGGGCTCCAGCCCGTGGTAGAGGGCGAGGACGTCCCAGGACTATTCCGGTTATGCCGCCAGTGGATCCAACAGAGAATCCTATTATTGAGGAGCAGGGTGAGGTGCCTGTGGCAGAGCCAGCTCCGGTGGACTTCACATCTGCACCGGGATTTCAGGATGTCATGGGTCGTATGCTGCGATTCATGGATAATATGACTCAGGCCGGTTTATTTCCGGCAGACCCAGTCACATCTCAGGCGGACGGGGGAGCACATACCCCTACCGCGCAGGCTCATGGACAAACAGCTGTTGTATATCAGACCCAGGGTGCACTACCCGTGGGTGGAGTCCAGCCAGTGGCAGCAGCTACACCTGAGCCCAGGCCGGCTGTAGCCGCCGATCCTCAGAAACTATTGGACAGATGGACTAGACTACATCCTCCTGTCTTCGGGGGTGAGCGACATGAGGATCCACAGGATTTCATTGATCGTTGCAAGGATAGACTGTACAACATGAGGATATTGGAATCCCATGGGGTTGATTTCGCTACTTTTCAGCTAGAGGGTAGAGCCCGTAGATGGTGGCAGTCTTATGCTCTTGGCAGACCAGCAGATTCTCCTCCCATGACTTGGGACAGGTTCACCCGTATCTTCTTGGACAGGTATATTCCACCCTCCCAGAGGGAAGAGTTGCGGTTTCAGTTTGAGCAGCTCCAGCAGGGTCAGATGTCAGTGACTGATTATGAGGCAAGGTTTTCTGAATTATCTTGCCATGCACTAATGATACTCTCTACTGAGGCGGAGAGAGTGCGAAGGTTTGTAGCCGGTTTATATACTGGTATTCAGGCCACTATGGCTCGAGAGGTTGAGATAGGTACTTCTTATGAGCGAGTTGTGGAGATAGCCCGGAGGATTGAGGGTGTACGTCAGCGGAGCCGAGAGAAGATTATGAGAGATAAGCGGTTCAGGTACTCTGGAGAGTTTAGAGGTGCTTCATCCGGGGGCAGAGGTCAGTTCGTGAGGGGACAGTCCAGCAGACCCCCATATCCAGCACCACCACCTCCTCGAGGTGCTCCAGTGCGACCTAATCTCTGTGCTATCCCAGAGAGTTCTTACCGCCCACCAGCTATTCAGGGTCCTCCCAGTGGGTATTCAGGTCCCCAAGGCCAGACACTTAGTCAACAGCCCATCGCACCGAAGAGTTGTTACGAGTGTGGGGATCTCAGTCACATGCAGAGGTTTTGCCCCAGGCTTCGAGGTAGACCAGTACAGCAGGGTCAGCAGCCTATGGTTATCGGGCCAGTTGCTCCACCAGTAGTCCGACCACCCAGAGGTGGAGGACAGGTGGGTAGGGGTCGTCCTAGAGGTGGAGGTCAGCCAGGCGGAGGCCAGACAGTTGGCGCTCCAACTCGGTTCTATGCTTTTCCAGCTAGACCAGATGCAGAGGCCCCAGATGCTGTGATTACATGTATTATTTCTATTTGTGGCAAAGATGCCTCAGTATTATTTGATCCAGGATCTACGTATTCATATGTGTCATCTCTATTTGCTCTATTCCTAGGTATTTCTTGTGAGTCCTTGAGTACTCCTGTTTATGTGTCCACTCTTGTGGGCGATTCTGTTGTTGTGAACCGGATCTACCGGTCCTTTATTATTAAATTATGTGGTTATGAAACTAGAGTAGATCTCCTATTGCTTGAGATGACCGATTTTGAAATTATTCTGGGCATGGACTGGTTATCTCCATATCATGCTATTCTAGATTGTTATGCCAAGACTGTTACCTTGGCTATTCCAGCATTGCCTAAGCTGTAGTGGAAGGGTTCGCCTGTTAGTTCATTTAATCAAGTTATTTCTTTTATAAAGGCTCAACACATGGTTGAGAAGGGTTGTTTGGCTTATCTAGCCTATGTTCGGGATACTACTGTAGAGACTCCGGCTATTGATTTAGTGCCTGTAGTTTGGGAGTTCCCCGATGTATTTCCGTCAGATCTTCTAGGTATGCCACCTGATCGTGATATTAATTTCTGTATTGACTTGGCTTCAGATACCCAGCCTATATCTATCCCACCGTATCGCATGGCTCCGAAAGAATTGAAAGAACAACTTGAAGAGTTACTAGCCAAAGGGTTTGTCAGACCGAGTGTATCGCCTTGGGGTGCACCAGTATTATTTGTGAAAAAGAAGGATGGAACAAATGCGGATGTGTATTGATTATCGCCAATTGAACAAAGTCACTATTAAGAACAAGTACCCGCTGCCGCGTATTGATGACCTATTTGACCAATTGTAGGGTGCTAGGGTATTCTCTAAGATCGACTTGAGGTCGGGGTACCATCAGTTGAAGATTCGGGATTCGGATGTTCCAAAGACTGCTTTCCGTACTAGATATGGTCATTATCAGTTTCTGGTAATGTCTTTTGGTTTAACTAATGCCCCGGCAATGTTTATGGATCTGATGAATAGGGTATTCAGGCCATATATTGAATCATTTGTCATTGTCTTCATTAATGACATTTTGATCTACTTTCGTAGTAAGGAGGAGCATGAGCAGCATATGAGAGTAGTGCTTCAGACATTGTGGGAACAAAAGCTATATGCTAAGTTCTCTAAATGTGAGTTTTGGCTAGAGTCTGTAGCATTTTTGGGACATATTGTGTTGGGCGAAGGTATTAAAGTTGATCCCAAAAAGATTGAGGCAGTTCAAAATTGGCATCGTCCCACTTCGGCGACTGAGATCAGGAGTTTTCTGGGTTTGGCAGGTTATTATCGTCGGTTCGTGGAAGGTTTTTCATCTATTGCAGCACCTTTGACCAAATTAACCCAGAAGGGTGCTCCATTCCGATGGTCCGATGATTGTGAGGTGAGCTTTCAGAAGCTCAAGACATCATTGACTACAACAACAACACTGGTGTTAGTGTTGCCTTCCGGTTCGGGGATGTATATAGTGTATTGCGACACTTCGCGCGTTGGCTTGGGTTGTGTATTGATGCAGGAAGGGCAAGTTATTGCATATGCTTCACGTCAACTGAAACCCCATGAAAAGAATTATCCGGTACATGATTTGGAGTTAGCTGCGATTGTTTACGCTCTTAAGATTTGGAGGCATTATCTTTATGGGGTATCTTGTGAAGTTTACACTGATCATCGCAGTTTGCAGCATTTGTTCAAGAAGAGGGACCTAAATTTGAGACAACGCAGATGGCTGGAGTTACTAAAATATTATGATATTACTATCCTGTATCATTCGGGCAAAGCAAATGTGGTTTCAGATGCCTTGAGCAGAAAGGCGGAGAGTATTGGTAGTTTGGCTTTCATTTCAACAGAGGAAAGGCCATTAGCCTCATATATTCAATCCTTGGCTAACACACTTGTAAGGCTGGATATTTCAGAGCCCAGCCGAGTTCTTGCATGTGTTATGGCCCGGTCTTCACTATTTGAGCAGATCAAGGCTCACCAGTATGATGACCCATACCTGGTGGTTCTTCATGAAATGGTACTACAGGGTGGTGCCAAGGAAGTCACTATTGGTGCAGATGGTGTTCTACGACTCCAGGATCGTCTGTGTGTTCCTAATGTGGATGAACTGAGGAAAGAGATCCTGGAGGAGGCACATAGTTCTCGATATTCTATTCATTCAGGTGCTACTAAGATGTGTCGTGACTTGAGGCAGCATTATTGGTGGCGACGAATGAAAAAGGACATAGTTGAGTATGTAGCTCGGTGTCTAAATTGCCAGCAAGTTAAAAATGAGCACCAGAGGCCAGGTGGCCTACTTAAGCAGATGACCATACCGAAGTGGAAATGGGAACGAATTACTATGGATTTTGTAGTTGGGTTGCCGCAGACCTTGAGAAAGTTTGATGCAGTTTGGGTGATTATTGACAGGTTGACTAAGTCGGCACATTTTATTCCTGTTGTGACTATGTATACTTCAGAGAGGTTGGCCCAGATTTATATTCAGGAGATAGTTCGGTTGCACGGTGTGCCAATTTCCATCATATCAGATAGAGGTCCTCAGTTTACTTCACATTCTAGAGAGCAGTACAGAGTGAGTTAGGGACCCATGTAGAGCTCAGCACAGTCTTTCATCCACAGACCGAAGGACAGTCAGAGAGATCAATTCAGATTTTGGAGGATATGCTCAGGGCATGTGTGATTGACTTTGAAGGTCAATGGGATTGTTTCCTGCCTTTGGCCGAGTTTGCTTATAATAACAGTTACCAATCCAGCATCGAGATGGCTCCATTTGAGGCTTTATATAGTCGGCGATATCGTTCACCTATCGGATGGTTTGAGCCAGGTAAGGCTAAGTTATATGGTACTGATTTGGTAAGGGATGCCTTGGAAAAGGTAAAGTTAATTCAGGAGCGACTTCGTATAGCACAGTCCAGATAAAAGAGTTACGCGGATCAGAAAGCGCGTGATATATCATTTATGGTAGGTGAAAAGGTTCTCTTGAAGGTTTCGCCGATGAAGGGAATTATGAGATTCGGGAAGAAGGGCAAGTTGAGCCCAAGGTTTATAGGCCCATTTGAGGTGTTGAAACGAGTTGGGGAGGTTGCTTATGAGCTTGCCTTGCCTCCCAGCCTATCGGGAGTTCATCCGGTTTTTCACATATCTATGCTCCGGAAGTATCATGCCGACCTATCACATGTGTTAGACTTCAGCATAGTTCAACTAGATAATAGCTTGGGTTATGAAGAGGAGCCAATTGCCATTGTTGATAAACAAGTTCGCCAGCTGAGATCCAAGAGGATTTCTGCAGTAAAAATCTAGTGGAGAGGCCAACCAGTCGAGGAAGCGACTTGGGAGACCGAGGAAAACATGTGGAGCAGATATCCAGACTTATTCAGCACTTCAGGTGTAATTCTAAACCCGTTCGAGGACGAACGTTTGTTTAAGAGGTGGAGAATGTAATGACCCAACCGGTCATTTTAACTTTTAGAACCCCGTTCCCTAAAATAAAACTTTCCATAGGTGCTTGTAATGACTTATGACTTGCGGGGATGGTTGGTTCGTGATTTGGATGTGTTTGAGGTGAAACCGGAACACTTGGTTCCTTAAGTTGGCCTTAAAGTGCTAAGTTTGACTTCGGTCAACATTTTGAGAAAATGACCCCGGAATCAAATTTTGATGATTCCAACAGCTCCGTATGTTGATTTTGGACATAGGAGCGTGATCGAAATTTTATTTGGAAGTCCGTAGTGAAATTAGGCTTGAAATGGCTAAAATAGGAATTTAAAGTTTGAAAGCTTGACAGGGGAGTTGACTTTTTGATACCGGAGTCGGAATCCAGTTTCGAAAATTTTCATAGCTCCGTTATGTAATTTATGACTTGTGTGTACAATTTGAGGTCAATCGTAGTTGATTTGATAGGTTCCGGCATTGAATGTAGAAGTTGAAAACTCTTAGTTTCATTAAGCTTGAATTGGGGTATGATTCATGGTTTTAGCGTTGTTTGATGTGATTTAGAGGTTCGACTAAGTTCGTATGATGTTTTTGGACTTGTTGGTATATTTGGTTGAGATCCCGAGGGCCTCGGGTGAGTTTCGGATGGTTAACGGATCAGAAATTGGAGTTAAAAAGCTGCTGCAATTTTTCCTCTTCTGTTGGACATTCTGGGCTGTGATCGAGCCCAGATATCGAGCCCAGGGTTGACGAGGTACATGCTCGAGCTAGTGTATCGAAGCCATGATCGAAGGTCCAACTCGAGGGCCATGATCGAAGGTCCAGCTCGAGGGCCATGATCGAAGGCAAGGCTCGAGGGCCAGGATCGAGACCCAAGATCGAGGGGTCACAATCGAAGGCTCAAGCTCGATGCCATGATTGAGGCTATAATCGAAGGCCCAACCTCAATACCCTGATCGAGGCCATGACCGAGGTCCAGGCTCGAGCCTGTGATAGAAGCCGTGATCGAAGGCAAGGCTCGAGGGCATGATCGAAGGTATGGCTCGAGGGCTAGGATCGAGACCCAAGCTCGATGCCTTAATCGAAGGTACAACCGTGATGCCCTGATCGAGGGCACATGTTCGATGCCGCGATTGAGGCCCAGTTCAAGGACCAGTTTCGAAGGCTGCTGGGCAGTTTTATAAAAAGAGGGCAGTCGTCCCATTTTCCATTTTTGACAAACTTGAGCTTGAGCAGAGACGACTTTTGGCAGATTTTCAAGTGAAAAATATTGGGGTAAGTGATTCTAACTCGGATTTGGTCTACATATACAAGTGTATCATGTTTTTCACAATTTAATTAGTGTTTTGAGATTTGAGATTTGGAAAAGTTTAGAAATCTCATAGAAACGAAATTTTGAGATTTCGGTATCGATTCGGAGTCGGAATTGAGTAAAACTGGTATGGTTGGACTCGTAATTGAATGGGTTGTCGGGTTTCATAACTTTTGCCGAATTCCGAGATGTGGGCCCCGCGGGCGAATTGTTAATTAATTTCTGGATTTTTATTAAAAATGTAGTATTTCCTTATAGAATTTATTTCCTATAATCTTTAGTGATTGTATCGAATTATTTTGTCTAGATTCGAGCTAGACAGAGTTGGATAATCGTGGAAAAGGCAAAATTGTGGATTAAATTGGAGCAAGACGAGGTAAGTCTCTTGTCTAATCTTGTGAGGGGGAAATTACCTCATAGGTGATTAAGATTAAATAATTGTTGCTAATTATGGGGGCTACGTACGCACGAGGTGACGAGAGTCCGTGCGTAGCTACTATTAATACTAAAGTCCGGGTAGTTTAGGACTCAAAGCATGCCTTACTTGTGTAAATTGTATTCTTTGATTAATTAATATTAATTGATATATATATATATATATATGAATATATTGTGAATTGTTTGATAAAGATATTAAAGGATGGAAATCTCATAGGCTTGATTTTCTATTTAAATCAATTAATTGTTAAAAGAAATTGTTCTCCTCCCAAATTTATCTTATAATAAACATACTGTCCTTCCGGAGGCACATAAGAAAATGTCCTCCTTTCTTGTGGAGCGGGCCGAACGCCTCGGCAGGATAGATGCATCTATGGATCGCGCCGCACGTCCCTCGGCAGTGTACACGACACTCTGGATTGAGCCGTACGTCCTCGGCAGAAATCGTGCTTAATAATAATAATTACACGATACTTTAATAATTTATTTCAGCTTAAGAAGCTAATTAATAAATTGGAAAATTCTTGGAATTTAATGAATTATTATTCTTGCTTGTTTATGGAAATTAATTGTTACTCCTGTAAATGAGATTTAAATTGATAAATTAGAATTTTTCTGAATTGAAGGAATTTAATTAATATATTGAGAATTGTTACATTTAAAGGAATTTGATTATCTCTGCTGATTAAACAAATTATTGTAAATTCTGTAAATCATGCTGATTTAAATATTCTAGTTATATTTCAGTTATTATTATTGACCCATAGTGAGTGTCAAAGTCGGCCATCTCGTCTCTACCACTTCGAGATTAGGCTTGATACTTACTGGGTACACGTTGTTTACGTACTCATACTACACTTGCTGCACTTTTTGTGCAGGATCTGAGACAGGTACTAGTGGAGGACCTATCATCACATACCCACGTCATCCCGAGGCATACTGGTGAGCTGCCTTTCTGAGCCGTTCTGCAGCTACCAGTGTCTCTTCTTTTATTTATATTCTGTCTATTTCATTTCAGACAGTATTTGGAGTTTTGTATAATCTATCAGATGCTCATGCAGTTGTGACACCGGATCTTGGCACTACATTGGTAGAAGTTGATATTTTATTATTTTCTTGGAATAAAAGTTTAACCAATGTACGTATGATTTATTAGTTGGTTTGCCTAGCTGTAGTGTTGGGCGCCATCACGACCTATAGGTGAAATTTGGGTCATGACATCAACCATAAGCACGCCAAGTGTATAATACAGATCCTGGGGAGACGGGTAGCGTCATAAGCTACAAAACTCATGCACGACTAAGGTGCGATAAATGACCTGCATCTCGAGAGCCATTCTACTCATATAACACCACAACTATAAAGGATCTCAATACGAGTGCGAATAATCAAACCGCCTCACAACCCACATGGCATAATAGGGACTACACGGAAAGGCCGACAACAGAAATAACATCCAAGGCCCGAGGACCCCTTCAAAATAGCGCTATGCTGAAATGAACACATCCGGCCTGGTATAGAGCCCACATTCACTTTTAGATCCATCCACGGACCTCAAGTCGATTTCGATCGCACTGTACTGGGCTACTAACCTTTCAAGGATCCACAATAACCCCTGACACACAAGAATAGCCGTCAAATCCAGAACACACTTCCACAGTCCACAACCAAACGAACCGAGCGCCCTTCAGGCATAAATTCTCTAATTAGCGATAGTACCAAAAATCTCCACACTTGGTTTTAAATCTTCAATCAATCAAGTGACCACATGTCACACTTATACAATCTTCCATGGGATGCATCCCACGACCCTCCGCACCAGGTAACAAGTCTGCACATCTATACCACCGGTCATACTAATGCTGTAAAGCAAATCAAGAAGCTGCAAATCAGTACACAAAGCCTCTTACACAGGACACCGATCTCAGGTGATGCTAAGGACAATACTAGCTTACTCTAAACATCTGAATTCTTCCCTAATCATCCGAGCTCGTGACATTCTTTTCAACACCGAACCGCAACCTTGATCCTCAGCTTCCAATTTCCCATGCCGCTCGTTGCAACTAACATGCCAATACGTGAGAGTACCTGAATTTTATCATAACTCTCGAACCACCAATATGGTACACACTTCACCGTATAGAAACTTCTCACTTAACTCATTTCAGGAGAACCATTGCCCCACGTGACTGAATTCCCATAACCGCAGAAAATACAAACCTCGAGCGGTGGTTTAAACCACCATAATTCTTCCGGGTTCCATCTACACATAACAATCCATAATACTCGCATGCCTCCCAATAAGATCAAATACGGCGGCCCTCAAACCTCTCACGTACCACCATAAATCACAGGTATACTTAACACGCCGAAGGAACTGATCATTGCCATCATCATGCCAATTCAACCATTACTAACCGAATCCGACTTCTTCTAATTTGCTCTGGATCTTCCTTAGGAATAACAACAACTCTTTTATCAATATAACAAACTCAATACGCACTCATCCTGAGTGACCCCATTTCACGAGACAACATTGTCTCCAAAACCCACGAACCATCCCATGCCCTCCTGTGCGCATATTCGCGTCTTCAACTGGAACACCCATTCTGAAACATCCCTCTACGAATCTAAAGTTATTTTCTCCCATTCCTCAAATGCCACACCGCAGACCGAAGATAAGGTAGAACACTCCAAGCCACTTTTCATAATCCACTGCAAAAGCTCCATACTTAACCATGCTATGGATTCGAAATCCTTAGGCACCACATTTTAACTTTTGAATCCTCTAGGACCGTTGTTGAGAGTCACCCACTCTGACTTGGTCCTGAAAATAATCAAACCCCCAAGGCTCTGCTAGCATATGAACACCCTCCCAAAGAAGCACCCGACTGAATCACTTTCCTTGTAAATCATATCTACACAAAGAGTAAACTCCGAGTCTTCCCAAAGCCTGAACACGAATCGATAAGACCAATTTTAGCGAACATTCCTCAAATCCTTGGCTCAAATCACCACTGATGTCCTCTTTCTTTAGTCGTAATAACCCACCAACATGCCAATAACCAGAAATCTCACAAGTAGATAACCATGCAATCGAATCATAGGCGGTGGGGCTCTCCCACTTAGCTTGAAGCTACTATTGCATAACTCTGGAACCCACCAAGATTCCTTCTTCCTTACTGACATAACCTTGCGCAATCGACCCGCCAAATTCCTCGAAATCTTCCTGTTAACCATTTCATGAACACCTTGAATCACTAGCCACATTTACATATTCGACCTCTTACTATATAGCCAGTACAATTCTTCGTAGAAGTTTCATCACCACCACGCAACAGTTAATCTTCCCACTAGAAATAACCCACCTGTGGAAATTCCATGCCGACATCTTCCAATAACGCTGCACCGAGTACAATTACTATGAAATCCTTAAATCATCCTGAGCCCGTGCTCATTCAGCAGTCGTACAAGCCCGCTTACTCCCCATTGACATCAACTAAACATGCGATGATACATTCCAATCCTAAGTTATGTTGTATCCTTCTTCATATCATGCAACTCTTTTCCGTCGTATCCAACCCTTCTTCGTATAGCAGCCAATATTCCAAATTAAGTTCGTAGACTTAGTCACTGTCCACCATGAGTTCCAGATCATTCTAAACTTTTCCTAAGGTGTATAGTCATCCTACCACAGAACCCATCTGCTACTCTGCCACTCTCCCACTTTGGTCAAACCATCTCCTTTAAGCAACTACTTGACTCTGTTTCTCACACTTGGCCTTCTAAAAATTTAAACACCGCAAGACACCCCCCACATGTCCTTCCTCATCCTTCGCTGCCCAGTTGGTTCCTTAACTCAATATCTATCTCTATAGCACCTGAACCAATCGATCGCTACCAACTTTTAACCTTTTCAAAGATCATCTTCCTTGAGCCCTCAACGCCTAGACCACCGATTAAATCCTGAACTAATCGCACCTGCGATCTTTGACAGCCGCTTCCCCGGTATTGTTTCACACCACCCTGCCCGAAGGTAAATTGATGTAGACCATAACACCGATGAACTTAACACATTCAATCCAGGGTGACGACACCACATCACAGATAAAAATTCCACTAAGCTCGAAATACCAAGTCTCGTTACTCCGTCAACCCAAACCTGAACATTCATAGTACGATTACCTTTCCTTCACCGGAAATAAAATACTGGATCCCTGAATCATGCGCTGAGTAGACCTCATTTCTGAGTCATTCATTGCTTCGACGCATAGACAAGCATTCTACCATTCACTGATACCGAGCTGCAACGACAGAACGATCTTTCGCAAGGTGACGACAATAGCCCAATCAATTATGCAGGGAGAAACATCCTGCACTACATCTATAGTACCATTAAAATTCCTCGATTCCCAATTTGTAACAAGAGCTTCACGTCGCACAGGATTGAGTAGGAATGAAATAAATGCATAAGCCTCAAAGGAATCAAATCACATGATGAGGAATCAAGAAGGGAAGTTCTCCTAACAGTCCTGTAGCCTCTCAAAGATAAGTACAGACGTCTCCATACCGATGCGCAAGACTATACTAGACTCGCTTATGACTCGTGAGACCTAAGTGAACCTAGTGCTCTGATACCATGTTGTCACAACCCAAAATCCATTAAAGGTCGTGATGGCTGCGGACACCGCGGTCAGGCAAGCCAAAATTAAATACTTAATTTGGTTCTCATTTTTAATATTTCTGAAATCATATTTCCTTCAATTAAATAGTAAAAGATGGAGTTTACAAAATAAATAATAATATCTTTAAAAATTCCAACACAGTGCAACCCATAATCGCCCAAAACCCGGTGTCACAAGTGCATGAGCATCAACTAGGAATATAAAATAAAATACAACATTTGTCCGGAATATAAATTGGACAGGAAAATATAAATACCCTGAAGGAGACTCTGCTGGTTGCGGACTCGTAACGTGGAATGCATCTCATCTAAGTCCTCGCAATAATCGTGCCTCTACGCCCACGAGGCCACTAGACATATATACACATGCACAAAAACGTGCAGCAAGTGTAGCATGAGTACATAAATCAACGCGTACACAGTAAGCATCCCGCCTAACCCCGAAGAAGTAGTGACGAGGGGTCGACTTCGACACTTACTAAGGGCCAACAATGTGATAATATGAAAGTCTAATTAAGCAGAATATATATATATATAACAAGAAATAACTGAACAAATTCATCACCATATTTAAGGATCCAAATCACTTCCTTCATTTAAAACAAACAATCTTTCAAATAATGAATTTATACCAATTATAAAAGGAACTTCCAGTTCTATTATCGCACATGAATACCATCGAGGACGTTCGGCCCGATCCAATATAAATGTAAACTGTGCACTGCCGAGGGTCGAACGTCGCGAACCATAGATGCATCTATTACCCCCCTTGTGAATCATACATGTGGCGCGGTCAAATATAAATTATCAATAAATCATAACTCTTTCTTGATTCTTTTCAAAATAATGCTAATTCATCTTGAAGTGTTTAAATCCTTAAAATCCTTGACTTAATTTCATTTGATGCAATTAACGAATATAATCAAATAACGGTGTCCAAAAAGCATGGTGTAAACCTAAAACTACCCGGACATAAACAGGGGTAGTAGCTATGTACAGACTCTCGTTACTTCGTGCGTACGTAGCCACCACAAATAACAACACATATTAATTAACTTCACCTATGGGATAAATTCCCTCTTACGAGGTTAGAAAAGAGACTTAACTCGCTCCGAAATTCCATAACCGACTCCCAAGCCCTTCCAATAACTCAAACCAATGCCCAACGCTCCAAAACTAGTCAATTAAGATGCAACCCAATCAAAATATACTCTAATACTCATTATAATTCAATTCACAACAATTCCTAACTCCGCTTGAAAAGTCGATAAAAATCACCCTCGGGCCCACGTGCACGGATTCTAAATTTTTTTGAAGATGAGCTTTACCCATGATACCACAAACTCAAATATATAATTTATTCCAAACCCCATGTCCAATTTCGTGGTCAAAATCCAAAAATATCAATTTTTAGGTTTTCCACCAGAATCCCAAATTTTTACAAATTTTCAAGTCTAAATCCATATATAATCCAAGTATTTAACTCAAAATATGTGGGAATCACTTACCTTGACATAAATGACGAAAATACTCCCTTGAAGAGCTCCAAAAATCGCCCAAGCCGTGTGAAAAATAGGTGAAATGAACCCAAACCCAGCTTTAAAACATTCTGCCCAGCCACGATTTCCGCTTCTGCGGCTAGCCAACCGCATCTGCGGCTCCGCATCTGCGGAAATACCCTCGCAGATGCGGTTTCCCCCCTTACCCGGCTTGTCCGCTTCTGCGATCAGCGGCTCGCTTCTGTGAGACCGCTTCTGCGGAGCCTTGACCGCTCCTGCGGATGCGTATCAGCTCCCCCAACTCCGCATCTGCGGCCCTTGCCTAGTTGGTCCAGGACCGCTTCTGCGACCATAACGCCGCACCTGCGGGCTCGCACCTGTGGCCCCCTTCGCAAATGCGATTGCACCAGACATCAACTACTTCAGCTCTTCCTTCAACTCCAAATTCGATCTGTTAACCACCCGGAATCCACCCGAGTTCCTCGGGACCTCAACTAAATATACCAACACATCCCAAAACACATTACGAGCTTAGTCGATGCCTCAAATCACACCAAACAACATCGAAACTACAAATCACCCTCCAATCCAAAGTTAATGAACTTTGAAATTCCAAACTTTCTCCAATCGATGTCGAAACCTATCAAATCACGTTCGATTGACCTCAAATTTTGCACACGAGTCATAATTGACATTACGGACCTATTCCAACTTCTTGAATCGGAATTCGACCCGGATATCAAAAAGTCCACTTCCGGTCAAACTTCTCAAAAACCTTTAAATTTCTAACTTTCGCCAAATGGCCCTAAAATGACCTACGGACCTCCGAATCCACTTCCGGACGCGCTCCCAATACCAAAATCGACATACGGAGATATTCCCAGTCTCTGAATCCTGAACGGACATAGATAGCATTGAAATGCACTTCAACCCAAATTTATGAAATTCTTTCAAAATGCCAATTTCCACAATAGGCGCCGAAACGCACCCCGGTCATCCCAAACCCGATCCGGACATACGCCCAAGTCCAAAATCATCATACGAACCTGTTGGAACCTTCAAATTCCTATTCCGAGGTGGCTTACTCAAAATCCATCCTTGGTCAATTCTTCCAACTTAAAGCTTCCGAAATGAGAATTTTCTTTCCAAATCATCTCTGAACTTTCGAAATTCAATTCCGATCATGCGTACAAGTCGTAATGCCTGAAGTGAAACTACTCAAGTATTCAAACCGTTGAACGATGCGCTGGAGCGCAAAACGACCGGTTGGGTCGTTACACTGCCACTTGGCTTAAGGAGAGAGTTTTATCCTCTCCTTTTAATAATATATAGATAGATAGATTAGTTTTTTATTAAATGGTAATTTTAGCTTAATTTTAAAATAATTTTAAAACTCCAACTTGAAACTACTCCCCAATTTAAATGAAGAGTTGTTTTTATAATTTTGTTTTTATTATATAATATTTTATTTTAGTATTTTATAGATATTTAAATTCAAAAACAATAACCAATAACTAATTATTAACTACTTATTCCATGTGGCTTTTTTCTAGGTTGCCACTTGGCTTTAGGAGATGGCTTTTTCCTCTCCTTTTAATAAAACAATATAGATTTAAATGGTTAGTTTTTTTAAATTTTTGTTTTTTATTATATAATATTTTATTTTATTATTTTATAGATATTTAAATTCAAAAATAATAACCAATAGCTAATTATTAACTACTTATGCCATGTGACTTTTTTCTAGGCTACCACTTTGCTTAAGGAGAGGGCTTTTTCCTTTCCTTTTAATAATATATAGATTTTAGAAAATATTTGAAAATACTTGTTTATTTTAAGGAAAATGTCGTCGTTCCGGATTATGACACGTTAAGAAAGGTTCTCTACACGCGAATCGTATTTCTCTGAGAACTTTGTCCCGTTGATGTCGATCTTCCATGGTGTCTCTTGCAATGCGACTTCTTATTGTTGCGACTGCGTCCTAATTAAGGCTAATGCATTATAGAGGTTTCCTAAGGTTATGACTTAACCCTTTTAGGTTGCCTATGTATCCAAAACAGAATCAGGTCTGAACGTAGTTCGTGGGATAATGATGAAATGTTATGAAATGACCGAGCCTGACTCAGGTAGCCTACGTATCCAAAACGGAGTTAGGTCGGAACGTAGTTCAATTACAACAGATGCAAAATGATGAGATTAAGAAATGAAAATGGCCGAGTCTAACTCAAACGTCCTACGTATCCAAGTGGAATCAGGCCAGAACATAGTTCAATTACAAAAGATGACTGAATCCGATGAAGATTGCCTACGTATTCCTTTCTGAGAAAATCAAGTCGGCGTAGTTCCTGAACAACATACAAAAGATGACATTTGATTTTTTGATTACAAGAGAAAGGGGGAGAGAAACCGAACCCTACGTGGGTTGCCTACGTATCCCTCCGTGGGAAGTCAGGTTGAACGTAGTTCTGTTACATCAAAATCCTAACTCTATCTGTCTTCTGGCATAATATCTCTTGATTGCGTCCGAGTTGATTGGATTTGTGCTGACTCTTCCATCCATTTTTGCTAAGATTAGGGCTTTACCATATAGTGCTCTGTGGAGCACATAAGGACCTTGCCAGTTCCGTGTAAACTTCCCTTTAGCTTCTTCTTGATGGGGAAAGATTTTCTTCAGAACCAACTGCCCCGGTGTGAATTGGCGAGGCTTCACTCTTTTCTTAAATGCACTAGCTATCCTATTCTAGTATAGTTGTCCATGACATACTGCATCCATTCTTTTCTCGTCAATAAGCATGAGGTGTTCTTACCCGACTCGTATCCACTCTGCGTCGTCCAATTTTGCTTCTTGAATGACTCTTAAAGACAGTATTTCGACTTTTGCAGGTATCATTACTTCGGTGCCGTATACCAAAATGTATGGCATTGCCCCAATAGATGTTCTCATGGTAGTCCGGTAACCTAATAGAGCAAAAGGTAACTTCTCGTGCCATTGTCTGTGATTGTCCACTATCTTTCGCAAAATCCTCTTGATATTCTTATTAGTTGCCTCGACTGCCCCATTCATTTGTGGTCTGTAGGCTGTGGAATTGCGGTGGACTATTCTAAACTTCTCGTAGATTTCCCTCATGAGATCGCTATTAAGGTTTGCGACATTGTCAGTGATGATAGACTCTGGTATCCCAAATCTGCAAACGATGTTGTTTCGAACAAAATCCGCCACTACCTTCTTTATGACGTCCTTGTAAGTAGATGCCTCGACCATTTGGTGAAATAGTTAATGGCTACCAAAATTAAACGATGTCTGTTTGACGCTGCAAGCTCTATAGGTCCTATCACGTCCATGCCCCAGGTGGCGAAAGGCCAGGGCAAACCATTACATTCGACTCATTTGGTGGAACCCGGATGAAATCTCCATGAATCTGGCAGTGGTGACACTTCTGCACATAGCGGATGCTATCACTTTCCATAGTCATCCAAAAGTATCCAGCTCTCAAAATCTTCTTGGCTAATGTGAACCCGTTCATGTGGGATCCGCACGTCTCTGCATGTATTTCTTCCAACAGTCTGGTTGCTTCGGCGGCGTCTACACATCTCAGCAAACCTAAGTCTGGGGTCCTCCTATATAAGACTTCCCCGTTGAGAAAAAAATGGCTTGTCAACCTCCTGAGGGCTTGCTTTTGACCATTAGTAGCATTTTCTGGGTATTCCTGGGTCACAAGGAACTTCTTGATGCCATGATACCAAGGTTTACCATCTGGTTATTCATTCACATAGAAGCAATAGATATGTTGATCTCTAATTTCTACCTCGATGGGGTCGATGTAGTTCTTGTCTGGATGCTGAATCATGGATGACATAGTTGCAAGGGCACCTGCGAACTCGTTCTGAATTCTAGGGACATGTTTGAACTCAATCTTTGTGAACTTTTTGCACAACTCCTTCATACAGTGCAAGTACGACAGTATCTTGACATTCTTGGTTGACCATTCTCCCTGTACTTGATGGATCAACAAATCGGAGTCTCCTATGACCAAAAGTTCTTTGATGTTCATGTCGATTGCCATTCTGATTCCAAGGATGCATGCCTCGTATTCAGCCATATTATTAGTATAAGGGAATCTTATATTTGGTGATGCTTGATAGTGTTGTCCAGATTCTGAAATCAGGACGGCCCCAATCCCGACTCCTTTGAAGTTTGCTGCTCCATCGAAAAACATCCTCCATCCAGGGCATGATTCTGCAATGTATTCCTCGGAAAATAGTACTTCTTCATCGGGTAATACGTGGTAAGTGGCTCGTAATCACCATCCATTGGATTCTTGGCGAGGTGGTCGGCTAAAACTTGTCCTTTGATAGACTTTTGAGAATTTGCCATTTAGCTAGCTTTCTGGTAGGCATTGGCTTCTAAAAAATGTACTTGTGTGGGCCGAGCCGAGATATTATGTACGTGGTGTACGCCGACATGTAATGCCTTAGCTTCTGAGTAATCCAGGTCAGAGCACAACAAGTGCGCTCTATCAAAGTGTACTTGGCATCGCACAGTGTGAACTTCTTGCTTGAGTAGTAGATGGCTTGCTCCTTTCTCCAGTTTCGTCGTGTTGCCCCAACACACAGCCGAAGGCATTGTCCAAGACTGACAAATACAACAACAATGGTTTCCCTAGTTCAGAGGGAACTAGCATTGGTGGGTTTGAAAGATACTCTTTGATTATGTCGAAGGTTTTCTGACACTCTTCCATCCATTTCGTGGCAGCATCCTTCTTTAGCAGCTTAAAAATGGGTTCGCAGATTACCGTGGACTGGGCTATGAAACGATTGATATAATTCAATTCCCAAGAAACTCATGACATCTTTCTTGCTCTTTGGTGGTGGTAATTCTTGAATGGATTTGATTTTTGATGGGTCCAGTTCTATCCCTTTCCTGCTTACAATAAAACCTAATAGTTTTCCAGCAGGGACTCCGAACGCACACTTTGCTGGATTCAGCTTCAACTATACCTTCACAAGCATTCGAACAATTTCCTCAAGTCGTCTAATTGCTCTGAACGCTTTTGAGATTTTATGATGACATCATCCATATACACCTCGATCTCCTTATGAATTAGGTCATGAAAGATTGTCATCATGGCCCTCATGTAGGTGGCGTCGACATTCTTGAGACCTAACGGCATAACCCTATACTAATAGACTCCCCCAAGGAGTGGTGAAAGTTATCTTCTCTTCGTCTTCCTAGTGCATTAGGATTTGGTGGTATCCAGCAAAAAAATCCACAAACGATTGCAGTTCATGCTTCGAACAGTTGTCAATGAGGGGAAATCGTCCTTTGGGCTAGCTTTGTTGAGATCCCAGTAATCTACACATATTCTGATCTTTTCGTCCTTTTTGGGCACTGGGACGATATTTGCCAATCAGCTTGGATAGTTAGTGACCCTGACTACATTTGCTTCTATTTGTTTGGTCACCTCTTCTTTTATCCTCAAACTTAAATCAGGTTTGAACTTCCAGGGCTTCTACTTGACCGGCGGTCTGGTAGGGTCAGTGGGTAGTCAATGAGAGATAATGTCGGTGCTTAATCCTGGCATGTATTCATAGGACCATACGAACACGTCGACGTACTGTCGGAGGAGCTCAATCATTTTTTCCTTCTGCTCGGCTTCTAGGTGAATGCTGATTCTGGTTTCTTTCACGTCGTTTTCGCTTCCAAGATTGACTATTTGCGTTTTTTCGAAGTTGGGCTTCTTCTAACTCTCCAGCTATTCGATCTCCTGTGGGAGATTGTCTAGCATCATACTCTCGTCACATTCCTCGTAATCCAGATCGTTACGCTTAGCGGTTTCATTACATGTCTTAATCGCGGAACGCAGGTTTTTATCGAATTGATTACTGAAAAGAAAAGGTAGATATAAATCAAGTTGTAAAATAGAATTGCGATATTTATGAAAAGGATTCTTTTCATTTCATCAAAAGGGGAAAGTCTTAAGCATTCACAAGAGGCAAATGACTGAAATGTACAGACACGGTACACGCCTTTGACTGTGCTCTTTTCAAAAGAAAATGTTTACAGTTCCATACTACCAAGACTCCCGGCGAACCAAAGATGGAATGGCTGTCCAATTCTACAGCTTTTCTCCTGGTTCGGCATCCCTAATAGTTGGTGTCTTAATGTCAGTTCCTTCACAACATTCTTCAATCATATTCACGAATATCTTTCCCATCCCTTAGAGGATATCATCTTCGGGCGTTGAACTCTATCCCGAACTTGAAACATGCTCTGGCACAAAAACCTTTTTCCCGGAACTACTGGTGCGAGTTTTCCCTTTCGGAGGCTAATATCTTATGCCAACCCTTCCTTTCTACCCATTGTGTTCGGTTGGTTCTTTGATCCTATCTGACCTAGCTCCCAACCCTATTCCTGGCCTGTATCCATATTTCATCATCTCCCTCATGGCCATTTTGGACTTGTACGACGATTGCATTCCCAAATTCTGTTTAGTCTTCTCCTCCTCACTAGCTGCATGATTTCTACAACGTATAAGGCGACTATGTCTAGTCCCTCAATGAATTGGACAACATACTCCAAATAGACGGACTGCCCCACTCGTCGTGGACCATGATCTCCTCGCATCCCCACTGTAATTTTATGCACTGGTGCAAGGTAGATGGTACGGCCCCTGCCATATGTATCCAGGGCCTGCCTAGCAGTAAATTGTAAGAAGAGGAGATGTCCATCACTTGAAATAGCACTGAAACGTCGACCAGCCTGATTTTCAATACTAAATAAATTTCCCCAATAGCATCCTTTTGCGAACCATCAAAGGCCCTCTCCCTTACGCAGCTTTCCTTGACCTCCCTCAAATGAATTCCCAATTCCCATAGGGTGGAGAGTAGGAAACTTTTGACCCCTGATCCTCCATCGGCCAACACTCGTTTGTCCCCGTATTTGACAGTGATATGAAGAACCTTGTTGTGACTTGTGACTTCGACATGAAGTTAGTCTCTTTTGAAAGTGATCATGTTTGCTTCTACCATTTTCCTAATTGTCGCGGCCAATGCCTCGCTGGTGGTGTTACTTGGTACAATTACCCCACTTAGCACTTTCAACAAAGCGTCATTATGGCTATCCGAACTCATCAATAGATCCATGATGGATATCTATGCTGGAGTTTTCTTCAACTATTATTCCACATAACAACTTCTGGGTCCGTTATGTTCCTCCTTGGAATTTGTTCTTTCCTCGAATTTCCTCGATTGACCTCTTTACTGTCATAGCATCTCCCAGACCTAGTCATACCATGGGCTGTGACAGAGTCTGTCATTTTGGCCTTTCCCTTTTGCTGATAGGTCCATAGGATAATTTTGTATTCCCGATCGTCTTTACCCTGAGTAGCACCGACAGGTTGCTACGGATAAGTTTGAACTGTCACTGTAGGCTTTAGTTGTACCGTAATGATGGGAGCCTTTTGAGGAGGGATCCTTGCAGCCTCTGCATTTCCGATAGTGATAATTGTTCCCTTCAGGTCATATTCTTCGTCCAATGTGATCATGTTAGCTCCCTGGTTTTGATGATTTGGCAATGGGTTGCAGTTCACATTATGCGATGCTGAAGTGCACTGGATGGCTCCACTCTTGATCAGGGTCTCAATTTCATTTTTCAACTTGAAACAGTCTTCAGTATCGTACCCCGGTACATTGGAATGATACACGCATCTCTTAGGGGCATCAAAATACTTGGGGTGTTCAGGAACCCTTTCCTCGATTGGGTGTATCAATCATGCTTTTCTCAACCTTTCAAACAATTAGGCTAGAGGCTCAGTAATCGGGGTATAGGTTCTGGGACCCGTTTTATCAAAGTTGGGACAAGGACGTGGTGCATACACATGTTGGTTTTGATGAGTATTGGTTTGGACAGGAGCATAAAGTCATTGTGGGTTTTGGTTGTTGTTGGCTCGGGGAGGGTTGTATTATGTTTGAGGATGGTAGTATGGCTGGGTATTATAGATTAGAGCGTAAGTGGGTAGTGGTGAGTGGTTGTTTGGGGAATAAGAAGTGCTTCGATGAGATGGGCTAGTTTGATAGTAGGGGATGACTGCTGAGACCTCTTCTTTCTTTTTCTTTCCACTACCGATCGATCCTGACTGGATGGACTTGCTGGCCTCTTGCAGTGCTGCCATAGATTGTAACTTACCCAATTTTATGCCCTCTTCTAAGAAATCACCCATCTTAACCAGCTCGGGGAACTTCTGACCCATCATTCCCATCATCTTTTCAAAGTATACTCCCTCTTGGGCTCAGATGAAGTACTTGGCTAGTTTGCTGTCGTCCAGTGGCGGTTGCCCCCTGGCAGCCTCTGTCCTCCACCATCATGCATATTCTTGAAATGACTTAGATGGTTTTTTCTACAGGTTCACCAGCGCGAACCGATCAGGAGTGATTTTTGTATTGAATCAAAAATGGTTCATGAAGTCCTCTGCCATATCTTGCCAAGTTCTCCAATTTCGTAGGTCATGTCGGTATACTAGGTGAATGCTTCTCCCGTCAGACTCCTTATAAACAATTTTATCCTCAGTTTCTCATTTCTCCCCACTCTAACCAACTTGTCGCAATAAGCCCTCAGATGTGCGTGAGGGTCCCCCGTCCCATCGAAGGTGTCAAATTTTGGGGTTTTTTATCCTATTGGAATATCAACATCCGGGTGAATACATGGGTCCTCATAATCCAGGCTTTGACTTCCTCAGACAACTTGGAGACTCTTCATTTTCCTCCTCAATATTTGCAACTGCTCAGACACTGACTTTTCTTCCTTATGCCTAGCTTATCTCTCCATCTCGACGTACTGATCGATCTCATATAGCACTCTGACTGTGATGGGTGCTATAAAGGTAGGTTCAGTAATGGCATATACAGGGGGAACGTACCGCTCGTGAGTAGCGCCATGTGCCACAAGTATGTGCTGGTTGGTGGTGAAAGTGACTCCGTTATGAGGAAGGGTAGTTATATTAGTGGTAATAGGCGGGTTTTGTGGTGTCTGAGGATATCGTGGTACGTAGGGAGTATGAATAGGAGGGTTAGCGAGTGTTATTGGAGGTATAACTTGAGTGGTGGGGGTTGAGGTTGGAGTGTTGTTGTTTTGGCATGATGTTGAAGGAAAATGATCTGGGAGTGAATCCAAAGAAGGGAATCTGGGTGGCTGAGGAAGTGTTGTCACGGCCAAGTGCGCCAATTCTCTGATATGTTGTACCTCTTCCCTTAAAGATTTTATTTCTTGGGCCATTCGGTCCATGTGCTCATCATTTCTAGTACTGTCATTTTTCCTCGATCGCCCCGGGCTGTCGACTACGACCAAAGCATGTTCAGATAGGTCTTCTACATTTGACATCTTTCCTTTTGACCTTAGATTGTATGGTGGCTCTGCCAGTTATAGTCGATGCAAACCAACTTTCTTTTCATATTGGGGGGTAATAATAAAGGAAAAGAAAATAAGAAGAAAGAAAATAAAAAGAGGAAGATTCAGTTATAGAGCAGATAATTCATGCATTACCGCTAACATGTTCCTAAAATTTATAAGGACCTCTCATTGCCGGAGGTAAGCCTAATTCGCGGGTGTTTGACAGACATTTAGACTTGACACATTTAGATCCGAAGCGATTTGTTTTCATTGATAATTTGGACTGATACAAGTGGAAACAAGGATTACATCACAAAGTTGCATGGTCTTAGACAGTTGCCCTTTTGGAAAGTAAAAGAGAGAACTAGGGATAAAGGTACAAAGTAGGGAAATGAGGGGAAATCAACCAATTCTAATAACCATCCCCTAAGTCACTTGTTGTGCCCTTCGCCTCTTCCGGCTACTCTTCCGGATCCTCCTCCGGGATTTCCTCAAACTCTTCCTCATCATCATTGAATCCAGAGTCCTCATCAGGATTTTCTTCTGGTTCTGTGCTTAACTCTATCTGGATGCATTCTACCACCCGATCATCCTCTTCAGTTGGTGGCAACATATGGTCAATGGATCCCGGGACCACCTGACGATGCATTGATGTGGTCACAAGATAGTGTGGAAGGATCTCATGGTAAATCTGTAAAGCAACCACCACATCCTCTAACCAAGTTATACCCTCTCTGCTCGGGCGGGCCATTTCTTCTTCTTCGTTAATCCAAACGTAGTACTCGGGGGCACACCATGAATTTTGACCCATAGGCATTGTTACCAGGTCATTCCACTCTTCTTGGAGTTTCCTTATCCTGGGAATGGCCATTGTAATAATCCTCGTACAACGAAGTCCTTGTCCACAAGGGCACATCTTGGATCATACCAAATTATCTGAGGACCCGCAGAGGTGAGTACGGTTGATCACCTTCTAATCCGATCAGCTCAATGAAGTACTTTTTGGGAGTCCTGAAGATTGCTCTTCATCCTAACCAAGAGAGTTTCCAGTTGTATCCTTTGAAGAAATTGTATCCTCGTGCACAGGAGGATAAAGATCTCAGCATCTCGGCTAACACCATCAGCACCAAGGTAGCTTGAAGATTGCCGCAGAAGGTTGTCAGGACCACTGGTAATAGGTTCATGTTGATACTGCCCATTCGTTATGGGAAGACCGATAATCCCAATAGTGCCATTACGAAAGTGATAGGCTTGAGGCTCTCTTATGTCGCCTGGTCACATTAGAACACCTGAATATCACTCGTAGCTTTCACGGTGCCCAAATCGTGACACCCGTCCTCGATACTTCTGAGACTTCTGCTATTGGTAAGACCTAGAGCATCCAAGAACTGATAGCCGAGCATAGTAACTGGTTGCATTGGCTTTCTTCTATTTAATGGCAACTCCGTAATACTTGTGACTTCCTCTAATGTCGGTACCAGCTCATAGTTGGTAAATTTGAATACTACTTTAGCTGGATCCCAAAATTCTATCAATAGGCGAGTGAGAACTCTATCTGCTCGGATGTTCATCAATGCAGTTAATGCCCCTAGGTGCGTCCGAACTTCGTCTTTGTGTTTCCGACGAATATTCTTCCATCACTGTTTCAGCTTATGCAGTGCTCCTATTACTATGCTAATTTCAGGGATGTTCTAGTTGACTTTCATTTTCTCAAGTGGGTAGAAGAAAAATATTTGGGGTAAGTGTTTGCTTCGGATCCGTAAGTGTCTTGTCATTTTTGTTTGTATTTCCACAGAAACTATGCCGCTGTGTGCCTGACTTGTTGACATCAGGGTGGCTTTCCTAATTGTGGGTTGGTGCCTGGGACTAACTCACCTAGGGTTTATGCAGTATGACCTATTTTACTAGAGTAGAGTGTTTCCTAGTTTTGAATTAGACTGAGAACTGCGAGAAGTTATGTCAGTTGACCCGACAAATCCATTCTCTGAAACTAAAGAGTTTTGAAAAGAAGGTTCGGAGGGGTGTAAAAGACAATCCTCATGTGCCATTGTGTGTGATAGTGTACATCCAAGATTCGATCAGAAAAGTTGTGATGGCAGTATATATAAAGCAGTAATAAATAAGGGTGTAGCAGCAATAAGCAAGGTGATCATAGAGAGCAGGTAATTGTAAAGAGAAAATAAGGAATATAATCATGTAAATGTAGTTTTGATCATAATCAAAGCAATTTACAAATAAATATAGAAGCCAAGTTGGTCTAAATCTGCTAAGGTGAGAACCTAAGTGTGGTATTCCCCAGCGGAGTCACCATGTTGTTGTACCCTATTTTGCACTAGTCAAGACAAAATTTAACTTGTGATTTCTTTGTTGTTGATGAAAGAGAGTCGCCACCTAATATTTAAAGGTATACTAGGATACCTATTTAATTACTAAGTTATATTTTTATTATTAGTCTGCTAACTAGTGAGATTATGGGTAAGGGTTCTTATTCTTCTAGGAAAAAGGTGTTAGGCACCCCTTAAAATCTACCTGAGGTAGCTCCATATGATTTAGACTAAGTTTGGGGATCAATTATTTGTAAAGGCTTTGACTATTAATAAGGAAGTTCCCTTATTGTATACCTAAATATGGCATTGATATAGAGAATGTGAGGTCTTAGAGGGATATAAGTTTATGAAAGGATTCATAAGAGATGTTAAAAGAGTTGTGAAATTGGTACATAAGTGGTCTAGATTTTTTATAGGCTTATAAAAGTGATAGAGTTATGAAAATACTTTGATTTGGGGGATGGCTATATATATAATGCTAAAGGGACGTTTGTAAAAAAAAAACATATCTAAAATTTACCTTAGATTCGGAGGATCTTTAAAGAAGGGGTTATTTACCGAAAAAATTCCTTAAAGGCGACAGTTTCTTTGAAGTTCTGATTTTCCTTTTGAAAATGAAGTTGAAATCTGATTCTTCCTTTTGAAATAGAGCTGTTATTTCGTTAAGTTCTGGATTTTGAAAATCTCTTAAGGAAAGGAAAGATGAGTGAAACACAATAATAATTCGTGGGCATATTATAATTAGTAAGTTAAGAATCTACTTCGAACTAATCTTCCTTTTAATCCTATGTTGTTTAAGGCTTGCCTAAGTTTACATGATACTAAAGCATGAAAGAAAAACATGTATTCTAATATATGAGTGTTATATACATGAGAGATAAACAGCAAAAAAGACATAATAAATACAACTAACATTAAACTAGTAGAAACGGTAAACTAAATAAACGAGATAGTATTAATGATAAAGGAATTGAGGGAAAGAGGATTGTACTATGTGATTGGGCCTTAAGAAGGCAGGCCCAGCAGCGAAGAGTCGCAGATATAAGCTGACTTTGGACTCCTCGATGAGATGTAATAAAGCTGGAGCTGGTCCTGAGTTCATCATGAACTCAGTGGCCCAAACAGATGTACATGTGAGAGAATAAGAAAGTCACTAGACATATATCCCATATATATATTTAACATATTCTAATTATAGATAATACTTTGATGTACATAATAAATACACAAACAGATAATTGAAGCAAGAATAAGATTAATATGGTAGAAGAAAATATACATTAATGTGGTGGATTTACTTCGCAAATAATTCACATTGGAAACCTTTCATTGTCATTAAGACTAAACCCTTAAAGAACTGAATGCGTCAATAAATTAAGAGCTAAGGAGGGAACCCCACTCAAGGTCGATGCTCCCTTTGGATCCCCCGATACTTTAAAGTTCCCAAGGGACTTAAGGCCCAAGGCAATGCTTGTGTCGAGGAGGGCTGTAACACCTCGGAAAATTTTAAAGTATTTCAGTGTAAAGCCCTGTAATTTTTGCAAGTGAATTCACGTTTTCGTGGTACCGGAGTAGACTTACGTGTTTTAGGATGGTAAAGAAAATTTTTTTGGGTTGAACAATGCACCGGAAAATAAAGAAAAATTTTTGGCGGAAAAGTGCATTTATGCGGCCGCATAATCACTCTGCGGACCGCATAATGGCCTCAGAGTGAAGCAGTAATTTTGGCCAACTTGAGGTCAGTTTTGCGGTCGATTATGCGACCGTATAATCGATATGTGGACCGCATATCGATCGCATAATCCCTCTTGAGTTTTTGCGGAGGGAGTTCTGCAGTGCATTATGCGACCGCAAAACGAGTATGCGGACCGCATACTGGTCGCATACCTAGGCCGAAAGTTCAGGCCCCTGAGGGCCATTTCTGGGGTCACTTTGCGGACCGCATAACCATTATGCGGTCGCATATGCGACCGCAGACCTGTGTCGGGGCACCCATTTTTTAAATTTAAAATCCGACCCCCATTCCGTTAAAATACCCCTTAGGTCTATTTTGAGCTTATTTTTAGATGTTTCTAGAGTGAGAGAGAGAGAGGGTTCAAGAGGGAGGGTCTAAGTTTTCATCAAATTAATCTTCAACCATCACTCAAAGCTTGGAAATGTTCAAGTAGAGTACCAAATTCTTCATCCAAAAAGTCATGGGTGTGAGGGTTGTTTATCTTGCATGCATGTGATAAAGAGTGTGGGAAAAATAAGAAGTGAACTAGAACCATGAACGTTTTCCTAATTTTGGGTTCAATTTGTATATTGCTAAAATAGATTGAGGTTTCTAAGGGTTCCAGAAAATTGTAGAGTCTAATGAAGCGCAATTGAGGTATGTTGGCTAAACTTTATTTCTTGGAATTGAATTCCATAATGTTTCTGTAAGATTTAAAGTGTGGGTTGCATATTAAAAGGTTATGGCTTTGAGTTGTGTTTCAATGAAAGATAGAATTGTCTAACAGCTTTTGTACTAAATTCATGCCTATTAGTGGTTGCTTTAACTAACGCTTTGATTTATAAAAATATCCAGAGTGATTCGAGTTCTATATACTCATGTGTTGAAATTGTACATTGTCATTTCTGGGGGAGAGTATTGCAAGAGTAAATGGTGTATTGACTGTTTATGATTTTTCATGTATGTTTCTATTGTTGGTTGGTATGCTTCATTTTTGGGAACACCATTTGTGTTTGAAGTTTCCATTTCAAATGGATTTGAAGTATATGATTTTTAAAATATCCTATATGTTGATACTTGATGGTGATCTTTGAAATTGAAAGAGGTGAAAGTGTGGAATATGAAATACGGCCATCGTGCCAGGAATAAAGAATCTTGTGAATGGCCTAACGAGCCAAGGAAATATTGTCGTTGTGAATGACTGGAAATACTAATGAGAATTCATACAATGTGAAAGATGTTGAGGTGAGTACAATTGTATTTATGATATTTCTGGTTGTAAATCAAATCAAAACTATTTTTGGGAGCATCATTAGCAATACCGAGGATGGGTGGGTCATAAGGCCCACACCTGAAACTACACGTGTCGGTGTAGGGGTGGATTGTGATATTATTCCCCTTAATTGGGATGAAACTGGAACCTTTGTGGATTGGAAAAAGTCAACCCGCACGGCATACGTGGGAAGGCGACCTAGTTGATCGGGTGGAGATCAGACGCCATATTATGCATATAGTGGTACTACTCTTGGTAACAACTTTCTTTCGCATCACATGTCGAACCACATTGTTCGTGGGGAGATGGCCTAGCCGATCGGGCGTGATCGGACTCCATGCTAACAAAGACAGTGGTATATCGGTGCTAATGATCTCCCAACCAAAATTATATATGAAGTTTGTATTTTGGAAATTATTATGTTTTAACTGGACGTTTGGATATTGTTGATTGTGACTTGCTGTTTTTATGTGTTGCCTTTTCTTATATGGGCATTCTATTTTGAAAGAGGATTTTTAGCTATACATACTAGTGCTATTCGACAGTACTAACGTCCCTTTTGTCAGGGGTGCTGCATCTTTAATGGATGCAGGTGGTTCTTCAACAGGCGACATTGATCAGTGATAGCAGTACAATCTTTTCAGCTAATTTGGTGAGCCCCACTTCATTCCGGGGTCATGTATCTTTTGCTTCTCATGTATAGTATTTTGAGGTATAGCCGGGGCCTTGTTGCCGGCATTTCCATATTACTCTTCTATTGTATTTAGAGGCTCCGTAGACAGGTTGTGGGTTATGGTTGATGTTGGGAGTTGAACTAGAAATGTTGGTACTTGGAAATTATATTTTTCATTAATTCTATAAACTCGTAATGTTTTGGAAATTATGAATGAAGCTACTAATGGGAATGAAAAGGAAGTTGTTAATAAAATCTTTTCAGTGATTGATTAATGGAGTACATCTCCTCTTTATTCATGGATGAGTTTGGGTAGAAGTAAGTCTAATAGGCTTTCTCGGCCGGGTTCTCTCGGTTGAGCACCGGTCGCGCTCCCTGAGTTTGGGGCGTGACAAGGGCAGCCCAACCTAGAGTCGAACTCTGCTCCCAAATACCCTTAATCACTAACTACATATTTTCCTTACGGGTTTAAGTGCCAATGAGGCCCTTCCAAAGCAAACTAAGTACTAAGATATTACCTGCCACGAAATATATGCTTTCCTCTTAATGAAAATAATACAAGAGAGTACAGATTATTATTAATACTAAATAGGGAACTCCATATCAAGGATACCTAAAGGGGGAGGGGGTGAGTTCAGAACACACAGATAAAAAGAAGTTTCATAATCACACCATTGCAGGAATGAATCACTTAAGCATAACATATTCAAACAGGTATTGATATTATTACTTGGCACCTTAAAGACATCAAGGCAGATTCAAACTAACAGTCATGGTCAGGTATTGCCACAGAAAGGTTATCAAAGTCATGGCATTAAACTCTTATCATGATTACAAATTCACAGGTTCAAACATGGGACTCTTGAAGTCACAACAGGGTCATGCTTCTAACAGTATTAACTAGTCAATATGTTCAAATAATATCAACAAAGGAGCTTCATAAGGTTTGAGAGTCAAGTTCAACTTCAGGTTGACAGTAAAGAGGAGGACTACGCATCACTTAAAGTAGAACATAATGTTATATTTAGTCAATTGTTCGTAGGCAAGGTAAATGAGATAGTGATCTCATATAGAGAAATGAGATTTACACATTACAGAACCAAGTTGATCATGCAAGTGAAGAAAGGAAATGGAAACATTGTATCAAAACAAGTTTATTTCACACATAAGTATAGTTTAGCATGTAAGTATGGGGTAACCATGTTTCAATTTCTAAAACTATCAATTGACTATAATAGTATGTCCAAATCCTACTTTTGTGGAGGATAAACTAATGATAGATGCATGCAGACTTTACATAAATTCAACATGGGCTCAAAGAGATTAAGGATAGGAATGTATTGCACATATGTGTGAAGAACGCAACTGACTTAAAATAAACAAACTTAGTTGTGCAGCAACCACTAGTTGACTTCATCTAAACAAAATCATGACTTACACTACTAGTTTAACCTTACAGAATATATATGCAGCAAATATTCATGAGAAGAAAACAACTTGATGCAAACAAGATAGTTTCCTATGCATATAACAGTTGAGCATGATCATGAGAAAGCTATAGTGATAGTCCAGAAATTACCCTCAAAGTCAGTGGATACAGATACAAGGAAGAGAAGCATCTAAACTAACTGACCCAACTTTTTTCAATTTACTCTTGCCTTTCTTAGAAATAATAATAGCTCCATTCATAACATAATGAACTCAATCTGCACTCATCTCGAGTGACCCGCATCACGAGACCACATCGTCTCAATACTCATGAACCATCTCATACCCTCTTTATGAACACAATAGCATCTCTAACTAGTACACCCATTCTGCAAGACCTTCCGCGAATCCGAAGCTATTTCTTCTTTCCTCCAATACTGCACCGCATACCCGATGATAACATAGAATGTTCCAAGTCCCGTTCATAATCTACTATGAAAACTTGATCTTTAACCACACAACGGACCCGAAATCCCTAGGCACTGCATTTTAAATTCTTGAACCCACTAGGATCGTTGTTGAGTCACCCACTCTGACCTGATCCTGATTATAATAAAACTTCAACGCTCTGCTAGCATATGAACACCCTCTCAAAGAAGCAACCGGCTGAATTATTTTCCTTGTACATTACATCAACAAGAAGCATAAACTCGGAGTCTTCCCAAAACCTGCACCTCAATCGATAAGGCGAAGTATAGCACACATTCATCAAGTTCCTTGCTCGAATTGCTTCTCATATTTTCTTTTCTTAGTCACAAATAATCTACTAATACACCGATAACCCGAAACCGCACAAGCAGGCACCCACGCGATCCAATCATAGATGGTGGGGCTCCCCCACTTAGCTTTCAGCTACCATCACATAATGTAGAACTAGCATGTAGTATTCTTCGCAGAAGCTTCATCAACATCACGCAATCTCTAACCTGCTCACAGGAGATAACCCACCTATGGAATTCCTTATCGACATTATACAATGGTGTTGTACTGGGTACAACTACCACGTAATCAGTAAACTCGCCTGAGCCCATGCTCGCCCACCGGATGTATAAGTTTGTTCCTTCCCCATTGATATCCACTTAAAGTTCAATAATACCTTCCAAACTCAGAGCCATGTTGCATCCGAAACGATAATCAAATTTTCACACCCCTCTTTATTTCAGGCAAACTTCTTTTTGTCATATTCAATATTTCTCCGCACAGTAACCACCATTCAAATTATAATCCGTGGACCTAGTCAGTTTCTACCATGCCTCCCAAATCGCTCAAATCTTCCTCAAGGTACGTGGCTATCCTACCACATAATCCTTATGCTACTCTACCACTCCCACTTCAGTCAAACCATCTCCTTTATGTAACCTCTCGACCTCCGCTTCTCATACTTGACCTGCTAGTAATTTATCCGCCGCAAGACATCTCACACCATGTCCTTCCTCATACTTCACTGCCCCAATGTTGCCTCAAATCAAATCTATACCTATAGCACCAGAACTAATGAATTGCTACCAACTCTAAACCTCCTAGAAGATCATCTTTCTCGAGCCATCAACACTAGAAATACTCCTTCGATTCTGAAACCACTATACCCCGCTATCTCTGACAACCGCTTCTCAAGTACCATTTCACAACACCTTGCCCCGAAGGCAAAATCAAAGAAGACCATAACGCCGGCAAACCGTAACGCGTTCAAACAAGGACGACGACACCGCATCACAATGAAAATTTCACCACGCTCAAAGATACCAAGTCTCGTTACTCCATCAACCAAAACTTGAACATCCATTGTCCGATTGCCTTTGCTTTGCTGGAATTAAATGTTGAACCTCTAAATCATGTACTGAGAAATCCTCCTTCCGAGCCATTCACTGCCACGATCCATACATAATCACTCTACCATTACAGCTACACGATGCGATAATAACTTATGAACAACCTAGAAATTTGTGCATAGCCTCAAAACTATAGGAAGTACAGATACTGAATTGAAACGACAGAACACCCTTGTGTAAGGCGATGATAATAGCCTGCCCGAACACGCAGGGAAAAACATCATGTACCATGTCTGCAATATCAATACCACTACTCGATGTCCAATTAACAACAAGCGCTTAACGTCGCATAAGATTGAGTAGGAAGGAAATAAAGACACAAGCCTCAATGGAATCAAATCGTACGATGAGAAAATCAAGAAGGGAAGTGCTCCTAATAGCCTTGTAGACTCTCGAAGATAAGTACAGACGTCTCTGTACCGATTCGCAAGTATCTACTAGACTTGCTCAAGACTCGTGAGACCTAAGTGAACCTAACGATTTAATACCAAGCTGTCACGACCCAAAATTTGCTAAAAGTTGTGATGGCGCCTAACACCGCCATCAGGCAAGCCAACGTTGATCTATCAGCTTACTTACTTATTTTAGTAATTGAAATAAAAAGTTTTCTTTAATTAAATCGTATGAAATAGATTTTTCAAAGTAAGTTATAATATTGACACAACTACATCAACGAACAACCCGTAGGAAACCCCAAAACCTGGTGTCACAAGTACATGAGCATTTTTCAAAGGAGTACAATAATAATACAACGGTTGTCAAGAATGTAATAAGACAGAATAAAATAATTAGTACAATGGAGACTCGGTGGACTGCGATGTGTAGAATGGAATGCAGCTCACATGAAGTCTCCTCAACAGGTACGCCTACGCGCCAAGGTGATCATCAGATGAACCTGTCAGATCCTGCACATTTAGTGCAGAAGTGTAGCATGAGTACGTAAATCAACACGTACCCAGTAAGTATCTAGCCTAACCCCGGAGAAGTAGTGACGAGGGGTCGACATCGACACTTACTAAATATCCAATAAAACAATATAATAAAACATAAGTAGATATGAAGCATACGACAATGACGGGGTAAATCTGTAAGTTACATAATCTTCCAATTACTTCTTTTAAAGCATGAATTTCTAAACCTTGTATTCTACCTTAACAGCTCAGAAAATGTCAAGTGTCATTATCAAATAAATAAGGAATACCATATAAAACGTCGGGCATTAGTGGAAGGTTTATCTCGTGAATATTCAGACTAATAGAGTTATAACGCACGATTTCCGTCGAGGTCGTTCGACCCGATCCAGAATAATGTGTACACTGCCGAGGGTCGTGCGACAAGAACCATAGATGCATCTATATATTGCCGAGGCATTCGGACCGCTTCACAAGAAAAGGAAGGAAGTCACTGAATTATGAAACATGTGTTTACATTACGGCACATGAACATAAAATGAATATAATTTTTACCATTTCTCAAGTAACTCGCCCACAACTCAAAATGTTAAGTCTTGGCCTAGTATACATATATTTATTTCTAAATCAATTTTATTTATAACTTTAATTAATTAAGCCAGCAACATGAGTTCAAATAATTCAAATATTACATAATAAGATCCTAAGTCTACCCGGACATAAACATGCTTTAGCTACGTACGGACTCTCGTCACCTCATGCGTACGTAGCACCCACAACTAGTTGCATGTAACAATAAATATCACCTAGGGGTAGTTTCCCCTCACAAGATTAGACGGGAGACTTACCTCGCTCCGAAGTTCTATAACCTGCTCTCGCGCCTCTCTAACACCTCAAACCAAAGCCCATCGATCCGAAATTAGTCAAATAACGTGCAAACCAATCAAAATATACTCTAATACCCATAATTAATCAATTTAAACAATTCCCAACTCCGCTCGAAAAGTCGATAAAATCATCCCCAAGCCCACGTGCCCGGATTTTGAAAATTCTTGAAGATAAACCTTACCCATAACACCACAAACTCAAATATATAATTTATTCCCAATTCCAAGTCCCATTTTGTGGTCAAAATCCAAAAATACCAAATCCTAGGTTTTCTACCAAAATCCCAAATTTCTACTAATTTTCGTGTTCAAATCCATATATAAACTATATATTTAACTTGTAATAGGTGGGAATCACTTACCTCGTGTTGCTTGATGAAAATCTCCCCTTGAAGCTCTCCAAAATAGCCCCAACCAAGTGAAAAATGAAGAAAATGGGCCAAATCCCATTTTTATAAAAACCTCACTGCCTAGTGACTTTTCGTATCTGTGGAACATGAGCCGCTTCTGTGGCACAGAGACCGCTTTTGCGGTATAGAGACCGCTTCTGCGGCTCCCTTCAGGCCCTCAACCTCCGCATCTACGACACCTCCAGCCCTTCTGCGCCTTCGCTTCGGCAGCTCATCATGCGCAGGTGCGGTGCCGCTTCTATGGAACTCGACCGCATCTGCGGTCCCAGCCTTCCCCAACCACTCTGCCTCTGTGCTCGAGGACGCCGTATCTATTCCATCACAGATGCAAAAATGGTCTCGCACCTGCGCCACTGCCCAGCTCGCGCAGAACCACTCTTGCGACCCTCTTGGCTACTTCCGTGGCTCCGCACCTGCGGCCAAAACCTCGCAGGTGCGGTTACACCAGATGCCAGCTGCTTCAGCATTGCCCCCAAGCCCAAACTCGATCTGTTAATCATCCGGATCTCACCCGAAGCCCCCTAAACCTTGACCAAATATACCAACACATCCCAAAATACAATACGGACTTAGTCGAAGCCTTAAATCACGTCAAACAATATCAAAATCATGAATCAGGACTCGAATCAAACTTATAAATTTTCAAATTTCCAAATTCTATATCTTGTGTCGAAACGTATCATATCAATCCAGAATGACTTCAAATTTTGTACACGAGTCATAAATGACATAACGAAGCTATTCCAAGGCTCAGGACCCCAAACGGACATAGATAACATCAAAATCCACTTCAAACTAAACTTATGAAATTCTTAAACTTTTAAAATGCCAACCTTCCATAATAAGCGCCGAAATACTCCCGGGTGATCCGATACTCAACCCGAGCAAACGCCCAAGTCCGAAATAATCCTACGAATCTATGAGAACCTTTAAATCCTAATTCCGAGGTCGTTTACTAAAAAGGTCAAACTTTAGCCAATTCTTCCAACTTAAAGCTTCCAAAATTCGAATTTTCTTTCCAAATCAACTCCGAACTTCTCGAAATTCAAATTCTGACCAGACGTACAAGTCATAATACCTGAAGTGAAGCTACTCGAGGCCTCAAATTGTCGAATAACACACTAGAGCTCAAAACAACTGGCCAGTTCGTTACACCTGGGCTCGGGCTTTGAGAGCAAGGGTGGTGATGACAAGTATTCCTTGAGTTCCTTTAGCACTTGTACACATTTAGGTGTCCATTAAAGGTCGTTATCCTTTTTGAGCATGTTGAAGAACCTGTGGCACCTATCAGATAACCTCGAGATGAATTTGGACAGGGTGGCAATTCGACCCGTCAGTCTCTGAACTTTTTTTTTGGTGGTTAGATATTCTGATATCCCGTAAATGGCCTTATTCTGATCTGGGTTGACCTCGATACCTCGCTGTGATACCAGGAAACCCAAAAACTTTCCCAAAGTTACATCGAACGCATATTTTTTGGGGTTCAATTTTATCTAGTATTTCCTCAATATTTCGAATGTTTCCTTTAAATGGTCGATGTGGTCATCGGCCCTCAAGGATTTGACCAACATATCATCGATGTATACCTTCATGGTTTTTGAACATCTTCATGACAGGACTTTGATAGGTAGCTCCCGCATTATTCAACCCAAATGGCATGACCCTGTAACAATACATTCCCCTGTGAGTGATGAACGTAGTTTTCTCTTGGTCACATTCCTCCATGAGTATCTGATTGTAGCCTGAGTAGGTGTCCAGAAAACTTAGAAACTCATGTTCTGCTATCACGTTGATGAGTTGGTCAATTTGTGGTAATGGGAATGAATCCTTTGGGCAGGCTTTGTTCAGTTCGGTGAAGTCTACATATATCATTTATTTCCCGTTCTTCTTTTCTACCATTACCACGTTGGCTTTGGGGTATTTCAACTCTCTGATGAAGCCATTGGCCAATAGTTTTTCTACCTCCTCGTGGACGGCCTCATTGATGGTGGGGTTGAACTTTTGCCAGACCTGGCTTACCGCAGGGTAGAAGGGTTGACGTTTAGCTTGTGCATTGCTATATCTTTGGGGATGCCTGCATATCTGCATGGGTAAATGCAAACAAATCTGCATTAGATATTAAGAATTGACTAAATTTATCTGAGTCTTGGAGTTTGCAGCCGATGTAGGCCTTTTTGCTGAGGTCATTGTGTTCTAGCTGGATGGGGTCGAGGGCTTCTACGGTTGATCATGCGGCTTCGACCATTTCTAGGTCCATAATGGTATCTTTGGCTTCGATCGGTAGGGACCTCGTCCATGCTAATTGCTATGTCTCTTTTTCCTTTTCTTTATTTTGTTGGATTGTTGTGCCATCCAAGGTGATCCAATAGCATTCTCGGGATATGCGATGTTCCCGTCGTATGCTGAATATTCCCAAGGGGTAGGGAATTTGATCACTTGGTACAAGCTGGAGGGGACTACCCTCATGGGATGTATCTGTGGTCACCTTATGATGGCGTTGTATGTGGTGTCTTGATCTATGACATGGAATGTGGTCGCCAAGGTTACTTCATCAGTGAGGATGGGAAGTGTGATCTCACTTGAAGTTCGTTCAACTACATTGTTAAAACTGGTTAGTGTAATGTAGCACGACACTATCTTATCCTCAAGTCGCATCTGTACGAGGACTCGAGGATGGATGATGTACGCTCCGGTTCCATCGTCTACCATAATTCTTCTAACATCAATATCAAGAATTCGTAAAGTAATGGCAAGTGCATCATTGTGAAGGAAAGTCCCTGCCACCAATGATCATGTTCATGGTGCGAGCAGGTGAGGGTGGCTTTGGTGGGCTTGGACGCTCTCGACCCTTCGCTAATGTGTTCATGCCTTTGTTGCTAAGTAATTATTTGAGATGTCCTTGCTACAATAAGTTTGCTATTTCTAACCTCAGAGCATGGCAATCTTCTGTTTTGTGTCCACGTTCTTAGTGGAACTCGCAGAAGGCGTCAAACTTCCTGGTGTTTGGCTCGGACCTCATCTTTGGTGGCCACTTCACCATTGTTACGAGCTTCTCAAACGCGTAGACTACCTTTGTAGGTGAGACTTAAAATTATGAGCAGATAGTAGGGGGCATACCTCGATCATTCTTGTGAATGACTGATCTCGACCTGGAGGGGCCGTATTCGCGGCGAAAGTTGGGGACGGGTGCCTTGACATAGGGTTGATGATGATCCCTTCCTGGCCGTGGTACCGGAGGGTCTCTCCTCGTATTGTCCCTGCATTCCTTTCTAGGATCGGATTGTACCGAGGAGAGTCGTCGGGTTAGCCCGTTAAGGTCTTCGTCATCTGCCCTGACCTCGGCACAATAGGCACTGTGGATCTTGTCCCAGGTGGACGACATGTGTTTCATCAACTGGCTTAATAGCTTTCTGGTCACCCTCGAACCTTCTCTGCTCAGCCCATTTGAAAAGCGACCATGACCATTACCTCGGAGACATTTGGTAAGGTCATCCTCACACTGTTGAATCGGGTGAGGAGGTTTCTCAGTCCATCCTCTAGGGATTTCCTAAGGGAGAATATGTCGTTCACTCTCGTTTAATCTTTCTTGGACTCGTCATGCGCCGTTACAAACTTATCAGACATTTCTTCAAATATTTCTATGGAATAGGCTAGAAACTATGTATACCACGTCAACGCCCCTCCCATGAGGGTTTCACCAAATTTCTTCAGCAAGATAGAGGACACCTGCTCTTTGGTGAGGTCGTTGCCTTTTACGGCAGTGACATAGTGAGTTACATGATCCTCCGGGTTAGTCATTCCGTAGAAGATTCAGAGATATGGAGGCAACTTAAAAGTTTTTGGTATGGCATGAGGGGTCGTTTCTTCCCTGTATGGCTGCTCCATGAATCTCCCAACGTCTCTTTTTGGTAATAATTTGGGGGAACCCAGTATTATGTCTACCCGTTCTTGGTGCTTTTTCATTTGTTCCTTGAGTGCCTTGTTCTCGTTTTCCATATCTTCCATTCTTTTCAGCACGGCGGTGAGGACGTTGTCACCTGCATTATCAATAATTGTATGAGTGTTACCTGAAGTAGGAGGGTTTGGTTGGTCATTCGTCCGTTCCTGTGTTGTGCTACATGGATCCTCGTGATTTCTGTTATCGTGCATGGGGCTTGTTTATCGCGCTGACTAGAGTGTCAGTTAACCATACTTCGAGGAGCTTTTTCGTAACGAGTGGTGCCCCATCTCCCGAGGATGTAGAAGCCCCCTTTCCATTTGGTTTCGTTGTGTTGCAGAAGGGTGTGGGTGACTTCCCTAATCTGGGGGATGACGTGGGGGTCACCTCCTTATCTTTGGTGTCATATTCTTCGTTGATGACGCTCATAAGGTTGAGCGGTACGTTGTCCGTCGCTTTTATTCTGTTTTCTTAGTTACCTGCCATGAAGTTTTTGTATACACAGAGAGAAAGGACAACTCCATAGTACGTTAGGTTAATGAATCACGAGAGTTATAGATCTGAATGGAAACTAAAAACTTGACTAAAAAATCCTCACATACGGTGCCAAACTGTATGACCCAAAATTTAGATCTAGGTTTTTATATAATTAGATTTATAGAAAAAGGGTTAATCTAAGTCAATATTAATATCCAAATGACAGATCTAATGTATTCGTGAAGAACATCGCACGTACGCTATTAGATATCAACATTTTGGAGCAATAATGGGGAAATAAATGATTTAAGAATGTGAAAGGAAGCAATAAGTACAATAAGTGGCACATAAGTAAATAATAGAGCAAGATTCACCCGACAAGGGTGAGATTTCCCAATAATTCTTCTGACTATGATGGATAATAAAAAGTCTTTGAATATTGCGATTCTTCTTGGATCGGGAGAGAAAAGATAGACAAAGAGGTATAAAGGCAACATTTGTATGTATATGATAAAGAGAGAATCTTTAGAGAATGTCAATATTGTTCTTTACAAAAGTGTTCAATACCCTTTCTAGGATTACATCTTTACCTAGTTATAGGGGTACATGAGCCACAAAATTCTAAATAGTACAACAAAGAGGAATATTCTCTAGAATATTCTCTAGGGAATCTAAATCTTTAAACTATTTGTTACTGCACGCCGAGCAAAGGTGCTCGTGCTCGTCCTCGTCCGCGTCTTCTACCAAGCCACCTCGGCAACGATCTGTCTACGTTATATGACATCAACCTTATGATATGTTGTCATGCCAATGCATAGTTGCCGTTCGAAGGCTTTTATACCCGTTGATCAAGTCAAATATATGACGTGAATATTTTTGCCCATACACATAGCATTCCTTACAAATTGAATAGGAACTCCACCAACTGGTACTTGTGCTGGTTGTAGTGCTACTGCTTCGATATGTTACAAATGAACAATTCTTCTGATCTATAAAAGTTAAGCCATGCCTTTCTCGTTTAAATTAATTTGAAAATTTTTATTATTTTATGGGATATTTTCTATCATTGGTGGGAGGTGAATTTTGACGTATATAGATGTAAAATTTGATGGGATTTCTTTTTTTAATCATTGGTTTCCCATTTTGTCGGTGTATATTAAGGAGAAGGTATTCTGTCTTTTAGTTATGTTGTTGACAGAATGCAAAATTGATTTCTTATTATATTATTAAATTTAAATCCTAACGACAAAATAATGTGGTGCTTTCCTTTCTTACCCTTGTGGATAATCAAATAGAGTTTTTTTATTATACAGTTTTGCAAGGAATTAAGGAGATTAGGGTACTGTAGACAATTAAAATTTTATTGAATTTAAATCCATATGAAGTATGGATTTGATCTCAATTAAATATATTTTAGTCAAAATAAATATTATTGGCTAATATAATTAAATTGATTATATAAGTCCAATATATATGGATTAAATAAATAAATCTTAATCCATTGGGCTGGCCCATTTAATCGGGCTAAAGTGATGAGCCCATCTCATTAAGCCAGAGTTGTCATCATCCTAAAGGCCCAGTTTGGCTCCACGCGTCAAATGACGTGGTGCGCCCAGTCAAACAAAAGACCCAATAGGATCGTGCCACGTGTCAAAATGACAAGGCATGCCAAGCCAAATTAAAATGCCAATGAAATCTCGCCACGTGTGCAAGTGACATGTTTTAGCCAATCAAATGCGGCCTTGTCACACTTCAATTTGATTGGTCGGAAAGAGTTTGTTCTTATCATAACTCTTCCCTCCCACAACTATAAATAGGGGTCTTCATAACTCAGAAAAGAGACCAGAAGTTATAACAAGAAGCAAGAGAGAGCTTGTGGATCAAACGCCGCAAATTTCTCTGCAAATTTCAAGCTTCAAGCAATCAAGTTTAAGTTCAAGAAATCAAGTTCAAACTCAAGAACGAAGAATAAATCAATATTCAAGGAGTACGAATTCAAATCAAAGTTTGAGGCGTGGCTACAACTACCTATTCAAGATCAAGCTCAAAGGCCCTTGAATTTATTTACTATTGGAAAGAATAATCAGAGGATTCATAGAGATTGAACACTCATATTATTTAAAATGAAATACTACGATTGTTGCAATATTTTCGGTCTTGATTTTATTTTCTTGACACAAATTTATTGTCTACAAATTCTGGCACTCCCAGTGGGAAAGTCTCTACCTCTTATCTCAACTTTTCAATCACCAAAGTTTAAGAACATCGAAATGACTTCAAATAAAATCAACTCCACATCAACATCCACCAAGGCTGCTAACTACAGGTTCTATGCTGGTGTGGAAAGCATCCTCGATGTTACCTTTGGAAGCTTTGGACCAGTTACTAGGAGCAAAGCAAGCTCTTTGGGACAACAAGCACTCCAAGTGCCATCCGCATCAACCCCTATTTTTGGATCTTCATCCTCAAAAGACGCAAGATCCTCTATGAATGTATCCGAAGCAGGAAGCGATATTTCTGAAAAAGATCAAGAAAACTCTAGCTCTGCTTGATCTCTCCGAATCCAAGAACTCTATTGTGAAGGAAGATGATGATATTTCAAGTGATGGATCTTCCCCACTTACACCACATAGAGTGAACCATTCAAGAATCAATCTGTGTGACAATCCATGCCACTCCCCATGATCTACAACAATCATGCAAGCCATGGTGACAAGCACTTCATCTGTGGAAGAGCAGTAGGCAAACTTGACTTGCTTTGCTGGCTTGACCAAGTGCATGCAAAATCAAGATTCTAGAATTGACAAGCTAACATACAGGATGGGAATCTTTATGGAAGAAGAATCCACCCATACGCCTAGCAAACTCCTAGAAGTTCAAGAGATTGATCCTCCTCCACGACAAGTTACATCCACTAAGGAAATTCCAGTCTCTTCGGAAGGGATGATTCTAATCAATCAACTAAAGGAGTTCATTGAAGGGACTATAAAAAACAAATATGAAGTTGCTTCCAAGTCCTCCTTTACCTACGCAAAGCCGTACACTTCAATGATCGATATGTTAAAGATGTCTGCTGGCTATCAACCTCTAAAATTTCAACAGTTTGATGGCAAAGGCAATCCAAAGCAACATGTGGCGCACTTCCTTGAGATATGAAACAATGCCGGGACTTATGGAGTTTACCTTGCCAAGCAGTTTGTACGCTCATTAAAAGGAAATGCTTTTGATTGGTACACAGGCCTCGAGGCTGGATCTGTCGATAGTTGGGATCAACTAGATCAAGAATCCTTAATCAATTTTATAGCACGAGGTATACTGTTAGTATGATAGAACTTACAAATACGCGTCAACGAAAAGGTAAACTAGTTATCGACTTTATCAATCGTTGGAGGAATGCAAGCCTCAACTATAAAGACAGGCTTAGTGAAGCTTCGGACATAGAGATGTGCATCCAATTCATGCATTGGGGACTCCTCTACATTTTGCAAGGTATCAATCCTATCATATTTGAAGAACTTACAACTCGTGCCCATGACATGGAGTTAAGCATGGCCTCCGCTGGAAATGAAAGGCTGCCTATCTATGAGCCTCGCAAAGGCAATGACAAGCAAGAAGTCAGGAAATGGAGCAAGTTTGCACCCAAGTATGAAAACAAAAAAGCTATGAATGTCAACACATCACCTGTGAAGTTCACAATGAATGTGAGCAAGAAGCAGAGTACAAAATCCACTTCTATTCAAGAAAAACTAAGTGGAAAGTTGACTCTAAAAGTAATGCAAGAGAACGAGTACCCATTTCTGGATTCTGATGTGCCAGCAATTTTTGATAAACTCCTCGAGTTAAATCTCATTGAGCTTTTGGAGATGAAGCATCCAAATGAAGCTGGTAAAACGAATGGCCCAAATTACTGCAAATATCATTGACTCGTGAGCCACCCTCTCGGGAAGTGTTTTGTCTTCAAGGACAAAGTTATGGGCTTGGCCCGTGAAAAGAAGATCGTGCTTGAAGAAGAGAAGGCAAGTGTGAACTAAGTCTCTATCACCTTTGGCTCATTCAGTCTAGATGTTCTATGTAGTTTAAAAGAAATCAAAGATGAAGAATTACTAGAGAATAACAAAGTCGAAGTCGACGACCATGATGATAATGAAGGTTGGACATTGGTGACTCGTCGTAGGCACCACAAAAGGAGCCCACAAAATGAAGGAAAATAATGGTGAAAAGACCAAGGAGACGGAATACAGTTAAGAATAAAGAAAAAGTGAAGGTGCACCATCCTCAAAAGCCACGACATCTAGTGACCTTGGAGGAGTTCTTACCAAGTTGGTTTCGCATGAAGATTTCCCATGAAGGTATTGGTTCCTCTTGTTGCCATACTGACAAAGGGGAAGAAAAGAGTGATGACCTACCATCAGCACCATCTTCAAAAAATCTCATCGAGTCCATTCCTCAAGAAATTAATGCTTGTGAGGAAAAAGTTATGTTCACAAATGACGATCTTCTACTGGGTGACCCTTCTCATAACCGCCTGTTGTACCTGGTTGGCTATATGTGCGATGAAAGGGTAAATCGAATTATGGTTGATGGAGGATCCTCAGCGAACATCTTGCCAATTCGTACTGTGAAAGAACTTGGTATTCCCATGAACAAACTCTCGGAAAGTCGTGTGATGATTCAAGGATTCAGCCAAAGGGGGAAAAGAGCCATAGTTGCTATCAGGTTGGGAATCACCATTGAAGATATTCAATCAAGTGTATGGTTGCATGTGATCGATGCAAAGACTTCATACAACGTCTTTCTTGGACAGCCTTGGATACATGAGAATAAAGAAGTTTCATCTACCTACCATCAATTTTTAAAATATTACGAGGGTGAAGTCGAGAAGAAGATAGTTGCTGATGATGAGCCATTCACCGAGGCTGAGTCACACTTCGCCGATGCAAAGTTCTACTTGAAGATTGTGAAGGAGCTAAAAGCTGATGATGTCATGAAAAGCAAGAATGACGAGCCCACAACTAAAAGAGCTGAGGTGACTGCTGGTAGAGCCAAAGCTATTACTGAAGAGGTGCAACCTAACTCGAATAAATCTTATAGAGGGGATATTGCGTCTTATGGCAAGAAAGTAACCCATGCGCTCCAATATGTCCCTAAAAGGAAGTAAGATGAAGGTGAATCATCTAATCTCCAAACTAACATGATAAAGGAGTTAACTCCTCCTGTAAAACGAATTGAGGCAGTAAAATTGTCCTCAAAGTCACTTGCAGGGTTTGTGGCCCAAAATCGTTTGCAGAATGTGGCACTCCCTATAAAGCGAACAAACAAATGTTTTGATCCTAACGCTTACAGGCTATTTGCAAAAGCTGGATACAATCCCAATGAACCGTCAAAGTTAGGGAAGCTCCCATCAAAAGCTGCAACAAGACAACCACGTGAAGGTTTGGATGCAAGCAACAGTCACTAGTGCGCATCTCCATAAGAAGGACGAGCATCAATTATATCACCGTAGAAGATGAATCTGTCGTTTCTAACCAGCCTTCTGTCTTTGATCGACTTGGAAAATCAACTGTGAGGACTTTCGTCTTTGAGAGATTGGGTCCATTAAAGAAAGGGAATAAGTTTCAGAGAAATTATCGAAATACAAGAACACCCGCTTCGCCCAAAATTCAGAAGATCTCTAAGGATTTCCAAAGTCTGGTTCTTTCTAGAATGAGGCGACAAACAAAAGTCATGGTTTCGTGTGATAAGGTACTAAAGGTGAAGCCATACACTGTGGTCTACACTAAAGAATGCGATGAAGACGAAGAAAGTGTGGGTTCTTCGTATCATGTTACCGCACAAGGAGAGCACGGTGTTTCATCTCTAATGGAGGATGACGAGAATTTGGAGGATATTTCACCATGTTATCACATATCCTTCAATGATGGGGACCCTCAAAAAGATGAAGATGCGAAAGATGCTCCCCCGGAACTTGAAGAAGGGGTGAAGGCAATGATTTATGCCTTAAAAGAAGTTAACCTTGGCACAGATGAAGAACCAAGTCCCACATACCTAAGTGCTTTACTAGCAATTGATGAAGAAAGCACTTATATCGAGTTTCTCAAGGAGTTCAAGGATGTCTTTTCTTGGAGTTACAAAGAGATGCCTGGCTTGGACCCTAAAGTAGCAGTTCATCACCTTGCAGTCAAGAATGGCGCTCGTCCTGTTAAGCAAGCACAAAGGCACTTTAGGTCGGACTTGGTTCCCTTGATCGAAAGTGATGTTAACAAACTCATTGAAGTTGGCTTAATTAGCAAAGTTGAATACCCAACACCGGTCTCATGTATTGTCCCTGTAAGGAAGAAGAATGACCAGATTTGGGTGTGCATTGACTTTAGAGATTTCAACAATGCGTGTCCCAAAGATGAATTCCCGCTTCCTATTCAAGAGCTGATGATCGATGCTACTACTGGGTACGAGGCAATATCATTTATGGATGGTTCGTTGGGCTATAACCAAATTTGCATGGCGCCAAAAGATGAAGAGCTTACTGCATTCCGTACCCCCAAGGGTATTTATTGCTACAAGGTAATACCTTTTGGCTTGAAGAACGCTGGTGCTACTTACCAAAGGGCTATGCAGAATATTTTTGATGATCTTCTCCACAAGAATGTCGAATGCTATGTTGATGACTCGGTGGTAAAATCAAGAGAGAAGAGCGACCACTTGAAAGACTTGAGAATGGTGTTTGAGTTGCTCTAGAGGTACCAACTTAGGATGAATCATTGAAATGTGCCTTTAGAGTTACTTCTGGAAAGTTCCTTGGTTTCATTGTCCGACATCGAGGGATCAAAATTGATCAAGCCAAAGCGGATGCCATTTTGAAGATGCCTGAGCCTCGCGATATTCATGAATTGAAAAGCTTTGCAAGGAAAGCTAGCGTACCTTAGGAGATTCATCTCAAACCTAGCTGGGAGGTGCCAACCATTCAGTACCTCATGAAGAAAGGCGTTCCTTTCAAATGGGACCAAGCTTGTAGCAATGCCTTTGAAAGCATCAAAACTTACTTGATGAAGCCTCCAGTTTTGGCAGCCCCTATACCTGGAAAGCCGTTAATACTATATATTTCAGCACAAGAAAGGTGTGTTGGAGCGATGTTGGCCCAAGAAAATAGTGAAGGGAAAGAAAACTCCCTTCACTACTTAAGCAGGATGATGAAACCAAATGAGTTGAATTACTCACCAATCGAAAAGTTATGTTTTACACTAGTTTTCTCAATCTAAAAGTTGAAGCACTACTTTCAAGCTCATGTCATTCGTCTTATTTCTAGAGCAAATCCGATCAAGTTCGTGATATCAAAACCTGTCCTTAGTGATCGATTATCAAGATGGTACCTCCAGTTTCAAAAATTCGAAATTGTGTACATCCATCAAAAGGCTATAAAAGGACAAGCGCTAGCAGACTTCTTGACAGATCACCCTATGGAGCTAACCGACGAACTACCTAATGAGGACACAATGGTCATTGAAGTTCAACCTCCATAGAAGATGTACTTTGATGGTGTTGCACATCGCGGAGAAGCTGGTGCTGGCGTAATATTTGTCACTTCTTAAGGTGAAGTTCTTCCCTACTCTTTTACGTTAACGCAACTATGCTCTAACAACGTTGCTGAGTATCAAGCATTAATACTTGGGCTTGAAATGGATATCAAAATGAAGCGGTTGCAATTAAAAGTCTTTGGTGACTCTAAGTTGGTGATCAACCAGCTTTTAGGTAGTTACGAGGTCAAGAAACCTAAACCATGCCCATATCATGATTATGTTAAAAGATTAATGGGGTGGATCGGTGACGTGACTATTCAACATGTACCAAGGAAAGAAAATAAGAAAGTTGATGCTTTAGCTGCCCTAACTTCATCGTTAACCCTGCCTAATCAAGCGCAAGTTACTATCTGCCAAAAATGGATAGTACCGCCACCCAATGAGGGTATAAGTGAAGAAAATGAACTCGAGCATCTTGTGGCCGTTTCTGAGGCTGAGAAGTAAGAATGGTGACAACCCATTATCGATTACTTGAGCTATGGGATACTCCCAGAAAGTTCGAGGAGAAAGACTGAAATCAGCCATCGTGCACCTCTCGTCCTTTACTACAAAGATACTCTATATAGAAGATCATTTGAGGGAGTACTCTTGCGATGTTTAGGGAAAGATGAAGCACTCCAAGATTTGCAAGAAGCGCATTCTGGGGTATGTGGATCATGTTACTCTAGACCAAATCTCCACTTCCACATAAAAAGGATGGGATATTATTGGCCAACGATGGTAAAAGACTGCTTGGACTACGCTTGAAGATGCAAGGCTTGCCAGTTCAACCCAAATTTTATTCATCAACCTCCTGAAGTGCTACATCTGACTATTGCATCATGTCCATTTGACGCTTGGGGACTAGATGTTGTTGGACCATTGCCAAAATCCTCTGGCGGACACTTATACATCTTGGCTACAACTGACTACTTCTCAAAATGGGCTAAAGTTGTTACTCATAAGGAGGTAAAGAAGGAAAATGTTGCAAGTGTCTATAACGACCCGGCCGATCGTTTCGAGAGTTGTAGCCATGTTCCCCTATTTACTGCTCTTTTTGTGCTTTATAGCTGTTATATGACTTATCCGATTAGTTGGTTCGGGTCCAGAGAGATTTCGGAATGAATTGAAACACTTAGTCTCATAATGGAAAGATTAAGTTGGAAAAGTTGATCGGATGTTGACTTATGTGTAAATGAACTCGGATTTGAATTTTGATGGTTCTGTTAGCTCCGTTGGGTGAGTTTGGACTTAGGAGCATGTAAGGATTATGATTTGGAGGTCCATAGTTGAATTAGGATTGAAATGGCGAAAGTTGAATTTTTAGGAAGTTTAACCGAGAGTAGACTTTTGATATCGGGGTTGGATTCCGATTCTGAAAGTTGGAGCATATCTGTAGTGTCATTTGTGACTTGTGTGCAAAATTTGGGGTCAATCGGACGTGATTTGATAGGATTCGGCGTCGTTTGTAGAAATTAAAAATTTCAAAGTTCATTAGGCTTGAATCTATGTGCGATTTACATTTTTATATTGTTTGAGGTGATTTGAGGGTTCGACTAAGTTCGTATGACGATTTGAGACTTGTTGGTATGTTTGGTTGAGGTCCAGGGGGCCTCGGGTTGATTTCGGATGATTTTCGGAACGAGGTTTGAAGTTGAAGAGTTGCTGAAGATTTGCAACTGCTATTGTAATCGCACATGCGGATTGGGAACCGCAGATGTGAGCTTGCAGAAGAGAGCTCGCAGAAGCGAGAAAGGGACCGCATAAGCGGTCAAGAAGGAAGTTGGCATAGGTTGCATGCGCGAGGTCCTTTCCGCACCTGCGTGTCCGTAGATATGGGTATTGGATCACAGAAGCGCATGGGCGCTTGGTGAGGCAGCTTCGCAGAAGTG